>NC_143584.1:180894640-181208772 GCF_048544385.1 Mastigoproctus giganteus | reverse complement strand
GCATGTTAGAGTGGCAACATGAAGAAGCAAGTCTAGATCTGCTTAGCAGTGATTCTTCATGCATTACAATGCTGCATGTAAAAAGACCCACTGGGTGGCAGTGATCATAGTGTACTAATGTGGAATTTAATTAAATGCACAACTACAGTCAAGAGTAAAGTGAAAGGCAGCAATTGCAGTGTATAAAGCTTGCAGGCTAAAGTGGTCTCAGGCAGTTTTTAATTCTGTGCAGCAGGACCAATTGATAATGTTACACAGAAAATTCTAAATTGGAAGTACTCAAAAAAAGAAAAAATAAATAAATCTACTAGGCTTTTTATACCAATGAAGAAATATTATTACTAGCCATATAGTGCAAGGAAGCCTGAGGCTTATGCTGCACCAGCCAAAAAAAAATTTGAGTTGCCCAGAGGGAGGGAGGGGAGACCTGGGTGTGAAAAGCCCATACTCACCAGATGGGAGCGCCTGGGGTTATGTTCAAGGCTTACCCCTAAATGGATGTCAGTTGAACTATAGAGACATGTGGCAGAAAAGAGAAGTACACAGGATGCATATAAATTATGTCTGTAATCAAGTCACAAAACAGGTTAAGCAAGCTAAGGCAGATTATGAGAAGTCTCTGGCAAAAAATGCAATTATTTTTTTTTTTGCTGATGCTATATAAGCATGTTTTCTTGCATCATTTGCCATTACTACTATTTTTCAGACAGACAGAAATTTGTGTATTTATTTTCATCATAATAAAAATTTCCAATGTTGTTAACATTTGTAATAATCCTCACTGAAAGCATGGCATACTGTTTCAAAAATAATTATATGTAATATTCATTCTGGAAGTTGTATAACTTTAATCTTAAGTTCTAAAAGTAATAAAATTCACTCAACTGTGATAAACCATTTCATCTATAAAATTAAAACTTACACAATTAATATAACACTACCAGTAGAAAGCTTTTCCTTATCCTTGCCACCAGGAGGATTGGCCTTACACTGATCAAGACATGCACACTTAGAACTAAGGGTCATGGTCTAAAGAAAAGAAAAAAACTTGACTTTTATCTATGAATCTCATTTTTATATTATTGCTAAATGTTCTGATAAAAATTCATAATGCACTCTTTAGCAACTACTTATGAGTTATCCACAGCTATGTATATAATTGCACACAACCAAATACTTGGGTACTGAAGGCAATAACCCTATCTGTTAGGGTTAATAGATTTCAGTGGACAGTGAAACAGTTTCTTCCAATAATATTTCATAAACTATTCAAAATGCAATTTGCTTTTATGCACACAAGTCAAATTTCTGTTTTAAATGCAACAAACTAAAAATAAAATTCTATGAACATATCTATTAGCAATGCACAACGAGAGGCCATTTCATGTCATGCAAAAATGAAGCTCTTATCTGAAGGTTATCAGCTATTCCATTTTGAGTTAAGTTACTTGTTGCCATTCTACACTAATCTTGGACTGAGGATGAAAATTACCTGTACACAGTCAATGAAATAAACTGCAAGAACTGTTTCTTCATATTCAAGAAGAATGTGAAATTATTGTAGTGGTTTGCTTTGAGATCTGATATGAATATTAGCATTTTACTTTAGTTATATGCATTTGTGGTAGAAAGAATTAGTGAGAATTTGAAAGAATTATGTCTGTGTGTGATCATAATTCAATTGTTTGTAAAGAAGCCTCAAATCTGGTGTTAAAAAATAGAATATTCTTGAAATAGAATTCAAGAAAACCAGAGAGTATCCAATTCAATGAAATGAAATTATATTTTCAAGTACAACTAAAAATACAGTAATAAGAGACTCAATGACAAAATGATATATATATATATATACACACACACACAGTTAAACAAAAATCAGAGTTAAAAACAAACTTTCAGAGCTGCATGGAACATGTAGTACTAAAAGTTTGTTCCAATTCTACTGAAAATAATCATGTCCCATAAATAGCAGAAAGAATCACATGCAAAAAATGTGACATAATAAGTATTATGTAAGCTAATACAAAGTATTAGATGGGCAAAAAGAGAAGCCACAGGGTTTAAAATAAACCAGAAGAAAAGCCTACTGACACCACATGCACTTCATTATGTGCACTCAATGGTCTAGAGAAGGTGCACCAACAATTGTTGGTGCACCTTCTCTAGAAAGATGATTTTCTATAAGTGTGATAAGAATCCTCATCACAGTTTATATTACACTCAGATGTTAGAACCCTTCGAATTTTTTTTTTTTTTTTATGAAACCCCAAACAAGAGGTATTAGAATCTATAGTACTTAGTACCATGCTTGAGTTGGAGGTTGAGAAGATGAAAGAAGATATTTGTTGACATTAGACTTGAACTTCTGTAGACTAATTTTCAGGAAATACGTACAAAGGAAGGTTGTTCCAGAAAACAGCAGTTGAATGAACAAACGAAGAAGATGAAAAGTTGGTTCTGTGAGTTTGGAGTTGACAGTAAATGGATGGTGGTGGCAAGTGTTTGAACTGTTTTGAAAGAGAGAGAGCAGGAATTATGGAAGCCAATTCAGAAAAACAGGGCCCATGGAAGTATCTGTAGAAAAGGCATACAGCAGAAACCATACTTCTATGAGACAGCAAGTGGAGCGACTGTGTTAGAGAGTAGTCATTAATTAACCTAACTGCCCTCTTCTGAATGGAATCTAGAAGCCCAAGAGAGGTTTTGGAGGTACTGCCTCAGATGTGGGAACAATATTCCATGGTAGGGCGGATTTGCGATTTGTACAGAGTGAACAGCTGTTTAGAAGAAAAGTAACGCCGAGAGCGAAAGAGAAAACCAAGTTTTTTAGATGCAGAGGAAGCAATATTTGTAATGTGCTTGTGCCAAGAGAGATTAGAAGTCAGGGTAAACCTCAAAAGAGATATCATTTTGCCTAGAAATTGGAGTGTCACCAAAGATAAGCATAGGAGCAGAAGAATCTGTTTTGCAAGATATAAGACAGGACTGAGTTTTAGAAGGATTGAAATCAACTAAGTTGTCTTTGCCCCACTGGAGATCGGAATTTAAGGAATTTATAGCGGATATTCAAGAAATTGAAGCTGACTGAGCAGGGCAAGGTTTCTCAAAATGGAAAATGGAATGCAATGTGCTATCATTGGCAAAACTGTGGATAGGATTTCCAGTCAACAGAAGGTCATTAATATACAAGAGGAAAAAAGTGGGGGAAAGAACTGATGTTTTTTTTGTTTTTGTTGTCTAGGAGCATTAGCAACTAAGGCCATATTGCTCCGGGATATGCGGTGGTCATTCCCTGACCTTTCCGCATCCTTCATATTTGGTGGCGATGGGCTCGAACCCCGGTCTAATCAAGAAGCGTGTGCTATGCACTGCTGCTCCTTCCCACCTGGCTACGGAGGCGCCGGAAAGAACTGAACCTTGGGGTACACTAGCATTAGTGGACAAGTTAGATGACAGCCATCCACCATCACCCTCAGTGAGCAATCAGAGAGAAAACTGAATAACCAATTACAAAAAAAACAGTTGGCAAACTATAAGATGGAAGCTTGTGCAGGAGACATTTATGGCAAACACAATCGAAAGCCTTTGATATGTAAAGAGCAACTGCTTGTGTTTCACTGAATTTTTCCATAAATGGGTAACACAAGCCAGAATATCACCAGTGGATCAACACTGACAGAATCCATACTGGCGATCGTTGATCAGATGGTAGGTTTCTAGGTAGTTTAAGAGTTGGCAGTTAATTTATTTCTCCGTTACTTTAGAAAGAGTAGGAGTAGAAGTTCCTAAAGAGTTACCAATAGGTTCGGTCAGGTGTACTAACTAGCGACCGGCCTGCGATACCGTTTTAGAGCTGTACCCTCGAAATGTAAGGAAGATTGGATCTCACCATGATGTTCATCATAAACTCAAAAAAGTCAGTCATACTGCATGATGGAAGATGGGGGATAGGGTTGACCGGAATTTAGCTCTGGAGACTAAATGTGTTCCACCACTTCAAGGCCAACCGGGCTAAGTACCTGCCCGGCAACCCAAAGGTCGCGGGTTCGATTCCCGCCTCGGGCTTGGATCAAAGTACTGCAAAAACCTTGGGAGGTGCAATATGGCCACAGAAGCCGATGCGCCAACAACTACCAAATCAAAAAAAAAAAAAAAACCACTTCAAGTCTCCAATAAGCAAAGTGGTGGTATTACACCAGTTGAGTCATATACCTCCTAGTATTGGCTGGTAACACAGAGGGTTGGCAATCCTCCATGTAGTGTGGGTGCCACACCTCGACGACTGCTTACGTTGGTTCAGACCTGGGTGGTCACACACAGTGTGCATGGAGGTTATACCCAGGGTTACTAACAGTCCAACCATCGTGAAGGTGCAAGCAGAGGATTTGGCTGTTACAGACCATCTGGGCTTAGCCGAAATTGGGTCCACTTGACTTGAATATCACCCAAATATCAGTTCCATCAGTGATTTAGACTTTCAGGTAGCAAGTACAGCTTGTACTTGGTACCTGGCATATCTGAGAGAATGTCTGTGACAACCTCAAGGTCCAAATGTACTGTAAATCAGCAAAATAAGTTCTCAATATTTTGTTGCTCCTCCTCGAGCTGCAATTACAGCCTTACAATGATCTCATGTAGAGATGATCAACTTCTGGATATACGGTTGACCAATTTTGTGGCACACCCTTATGTTTTCCTGCAGCTGAATCTTACTTGTTGGCTTCTTCTGAGCAATTTTAGATGACATTATGTACCAGCAATTTTTAATAGGGTTCAAATGTGCACTGTTACTGGGCTGGTCCAACACTAATGCCAGCATTTCTGAGGTATGACTGTACCTTGAGGGAGAAAAACAAGGGAAAACATTGTATGTTTTAAGCCTTATGAGACAAGACAAACTTCTTGTTAAATCTAAATAGCATAAAACTTACCAATTTTGATGTGTGGCAAGGTGCTGAGTCCTGTTGAAAAATGCCATTTTGGACATCTGTGTGGTGATCTCTAATAACAGGTTTCAGGTACCCCTCCAAGATAGTGTAGGTTTCTGCATTCACCGTTCCGTCAATAAACTTAATTCGCCCTACTCCTTTGCTTGTTATGCATCCCCAGACCATCTGACCGGCAAGCGGGGAACTTTATAGTCTGTGTTATGCAGTCAGGATGGTATGCCTCCGATTTTTGTCTTCTGACATATCACTTCCCACTCAAACCATGCAGGTTGAATTTCGATTCATCAGAAAAGATGGTGTCCCATTGCTCTTTTGTCCATGAAACATGCATTTTAGCCCAAGCAAGTTGCTTCTTCCTCATCTGTTGGAACAACAAAGGCTTCTTCTTAGGCCGATAGGCATGCACACCACATTCCAAAAGTCATCTTGGGATAGTTTGTGCACTTGTTTCAACACCACCAGAGGTCATCTCAAAGTCCAGTTTTAGATCGGGGGCACTAGCATGGCAATTATGAAGGCATAGCCATTTCAAATATCAATCTTGGGAAGGCGTAGTCACTCTCTTATGGCCTGATCCAGATTTTCTCTTCACATCACCAGTTTTCACTGTTTAATTTTTAGCATCCAGGATACTGTTGACAGTGGCAGCCTATTTTATCAGCAATAGCACATGTAGAAAGCCCTTCCTGGGACAGAGCAACAGCTACTTTTTTTTTTGTTGGTGTCAAATGAACATATGGAGCCATGCTTACACCACTGCAAAACAGGATACTAATGAGCGTGTATATACCCTTCCAATGCAGTATTTATAGACATTGCTGATGCAATACCTTGCAATTACTGTCTAATGCAATAGAAGCGTTCTAACACAATACCTTTGCTTTGTGACAAACAAAATGACTAATCAAACAATATCTTATACCTTTCACTACAAATGTTAGTTTAAGGTGATGCAGTTTTTTTGTCTGCCACTGTACATGGCTACAAGGCATGCATGTGTAGATAAAAAAAAAAAAAAAAAAAGAGGTATAAAAGTGCATAGGAAATATCAGTAGCAGCAAGCAGTCATTGTGAAACAGTTCTAAAGAGATATGATTGGCTGTTGTTAGTTTAGTTATGCAAAAGAACGCATATATTAAGCCTTCCAAAGTCAACAGTGCCTGGTGTGAAAATATGGAAGACCAAGGGTGATATTATATAAATATCATACTTTACTGCAAGTTTTTTTTTTTTAATATATATAAATAAAAGACTTTCATTGTCAGTAATGAAAATTTCCCTTAGTACTGCAAGCAAATTGTTGGGAAGGTTAAGAGTATTAGCATTAGTTGAGGCATATGATGCAAGTAAACAAGCTTATACAGCATCAGCCAAAAAAAAAAAAAACAAACTCATTTCACCCATCTGGTCACTCCAAATGTTTGTCTAGTTCAGCCTTAAATTTATTTAAGGCTAACTTCCACAACAGATAGAAGTCTGTTCCAGCAATCAACTACCCACTGGCTAAAGGCAAACTTCTGCATATCTATTCTACAACAGTCTTTCATTGATTTGAATTTATGCCCCCTCAGGTTCTTAAGGTTCTCTATCACACTGAGATATGCAATTCTGTTAGTAATTATTGCTGTTCAGTCGAGAAAAAAAGAAAAGACGTTAGTTACCACTGTATACTAGAATTCTTGTAAATAATCTACAGTTGTAATAATTAGTATTCATCTTATTTAGATTTTTATGAATATTTTCCATTTGTATATGTCTGTCATTCACAGATTCACAAATGGAAAATTCCAACTAGTTTTCCCTATTGCTACTACATTACTGGTAGCACTGATAAAAGTTAAGTTAGCTAGCAACAATAATACTAACCAACACAATTTTTATCTCCAAAAACTTAAATGCTGCTTTTAACCAATTTTTATGCATATATTTGGAAAAATCACCATGATAGTGTCACATAAAGTCACAGTTATTAAATATAGGAGTTACATTTTACCAAAATGTAAATTTTGCATAATCTAGCTAGTAATGTATGACATACTGGCTTCTTTTAACAGATAAAAGCTAATTCTCTTAATTTTAGCGATCAATTCTGGCCTCTTTTCTTGTGATAAACATCAGATTTCTACCTATGGTTCTCAGGTTCAAATTCCAATGTAACAATTTAAAGAGCACACTTGTCATTTTTGCTGAGGATATTTGTAGGCTGTGCCAAGGTTTCCCAAGTATTAAGTTATTGTGATGTTCTCAGGTTGTAAATCTATCCTCCAAACATAAACAGCTCCTCAAGAGAAGGAGGATGTGGCCTGCAACCCTTGTAGTAGGAAATTTTTCAAAATATTTTGCTACAGAGGACAGTACAGTACGTGTTTTTGAAAAGACATTACTGGACTTTTGAAAGAACTAGGTATTATCCATAAGTCAGATGAATGGCATTTATTTATAGATGCCTCAAAATTAAGTTTAAAAGCAGTTTTGCTTCATGATGGCAACAAATTTCCATCAGTTCCTGTGCGTCATACAGTTGGACTTAAAGAAATTCATGAAAGCATGTCTAAGGTTCTACATGCTATAAAATACCAGAATTATGGTTGGAACATATGCAGCAATCTTAAAGTTATTGGTTTGCATGGGGGGGGGGTCACAAAATACTGTTGATTTGTGTTTGTGGGACAGTCATGCGACAGAAGAACATTATGTTGTGCAACATTGGGATGAGTTCATACCAGGACAATGTAATGCAAAATATATTCGTTTAGTGCAATCAAACAAGGTTCTTCTTCCACCCCTGCACATCGAACTTGGATTGATGAAAAATTTCGTGAAAAGATTAGATAAAGAAGGTAACGGATTTGCATACTTGCAAAGTGTTTCCTAATTTAGAGGGAGGTCAAACAGTCTTTCAGAAGGAGACTTCTGAAAGACTGTTTGAAACCCAGTTAAAGGAGGTTGTTTGTTTGTTTCTTGGTTTTTAGGAGCATTAGCAACTAAGGCCATATTGCTCCGGGATATGCAGTGGTCATTCCCTGACCTTTCTGTATCCTCCGTATTTGGTGGTGACAGGCTTGAACCCCGGTCTAATCAAGAAGCGTGTGCTATGCACTGCTGCTGCTCTAAAGGAGGTTGAATTGGCAGCTTGATGATCATTGAAGGCAGTAGTATATGGCTAAGCCCTTCATGCACAGTATTATACAACTCTCATAGCTATAGTCAAAGCCTTATGCTACAAGAGATACAAAATCTCATTGGTAGACTTTTTGCTCTCACTGAAGATTAAGGCCAAGTACTCAGCACTAAGGCTTAGATTTATATTCAACTTAGAGACAAATACCATTATATATAGTTCTGCCCAAGTTGCTAATATCTTTAAATTGTATAGCATCACATGAATAAGTGAATCTGTTATACATTTAAAAATCACTAGGACAGTTGCTGGAATATCTTATGTTCAACTTAACAAATAAACATTCTGTTGTTAAGTTGAACATAATCAAAGCCTCAGCACAGAGTACTTGAGCTGAATTTAGGGAATAATTTACACATACAATATTTTATCTGGATTTTAGCAAAGCATTTGACTGTTCCTCATGAGAGGTTACTGTATAAGCTTGAACAGGTGAAGATTACTGGTAAGATCCTAAGATAGATTGCTCGGTGGCTGCAGGGACAGCAGAGGTGTTGTGATTAATGGGTATTCTTCAGATTGATGTAACATCAGGAGTGGGGTCCCCTCAGGGATTAGTGCTTGGACCACTGTTGTTTCATTTTCATAAACAAGATAGACAAAGGGATAGAAATCATGATGTCAAAATTTGCAGATGTAAATATTGGTAGTCATTAATGATCAGTGCCAAGCAGTGCTCCTTCAGGATGACCTGAAAAGACTTAGATGGTCAGAGAAGTGGTAGTTATGTTTTAATGCTGCTAAATGCAAGGTCTTACACTTGCAGAATAGGAACAAAAATTATACACTTGGTGGGGTTGAATTAAAAACAGAGGAGGAAAGGGATCTGGAAGTTACAATATGAGCAAATAGGAAGTTTTCTGAAGAGTATAAACAGGCAACAAGGAAAGCCCATGCTGTCCTAGTGATTTATCAAATATTATCACTGTACAGATAGGGAGGTCATAATCCCACTACAAAAGGCAATTGTAAGACCACAATTGGAATACTATGTTCAAGTATGGAGATTTCTGGGGGAAAAAAAAAAAGGCAAAAAAAAAATGGCTTTGAAACCAGGCACCACAGAGGTGACCTGATTGAGTAAGGTTCTGGGAGAATTTAGTAAAATGAAGGTGGAATTCAGTTTTCTAAAAAATTCCAGAACTAGGGGGCATAAATTCAAATTAAGGATTAGGTTGTAGGAAGTCTCCTTTTAGCCAACAAGTTGTTGAGGCTGATGTCTGAATAAATTCAGAGGTCAATTGAATACTTACCTATGTGACGAGGGGAGCATAACTTTTCTTTTTTTTTTTCCTCTCCAGTGCAGCAAAAGCATGTGGCTTGCTTGCAATATATGGCAAATTGCTATATCTCCAGTGAGAGCAAAAAAAAAAAAAAAAAAAAACACTTTCTGTGATTGAAAGTGAACATAAGTAAAGCCTACAAATTTTGATATGATTTCAACTGTGTTAAAAAACACTTTCAATCCTACAGTACTGTGTTGTAGCACTTGTTATTGTTTATACATTAATCCTGTTTAATATAATTGTTTTATTTTCAATTTTTGCAGTTTTTAAGTAGTCTAAAAAATCTTTCAGAGAAATCCCACAATTGAAAAACATAGCTTCTCTAATCTGTAGCATTTGGAGACCCTAAACTCTGAATTTGAAAATAGTCCCTAATATAAATACCAAAGTGTTTTTAATGAAGACTATTCAAGAGATGAAATGCTTAGCCTGATTTAAGTTGTTAAAAAACTGCACAGTCACCATTTTATTCATTGAAGGTCTTATAGAATCATTAAAAGTCAACATCAAAGATGTCTGCAATACAGCACACTAGCAAGAGTGAAAAACATTTACTAAATCTTGGAGAACACTTTGGAACTACAAGAAGATAATGTATTCACAAATGGGAAAAAACAGTGGATTCAACCAAAAGGATGGTACTTAGAGACATTTCTACTGCCAAAGTTGTGGAAAGCCTAAAATAAGAGATTTGGGTTTTTTTGCTAATTGAGAAAGTACATTATGGCTACATGCAAGTATGTGGCACAAAATTTCCCATTAAAAAAAAAAAAAAAAAATGAAGTTCTTATAAATGCTGAGGTAGTATAAATTAAATGGCAGTACATCATTTCAAAACCTGAAGGTTTTTTGTAGAAAAAAAAAAAAAATTTCCAATATTCTTGGTGTCATTAAAGATAAAGAAATAGGTAAAGCAACTGATCTTTTGCAGTATCAGTTCAGTCAATTTCAGTGTGAGAACCTACCACATGCTATTGTGAAAGAGGACCTGATGTACAAGTGGGTCCTGGGTTAGTGAACTGAAAAGTGCACAAGAAAGCTTGAAATATTACAAATTATCCCAGTTATGCTCAAATTTTAATAATTTTTTATACCAGTGCTGAGAGAGAATATTCAGCTATTTTAGAAAAACTGAATTCAAATCTTTCTGGCAAAGCTTTGGAAATGCTGATAACCAATTCTAGACAGAAGATTCATTGATATTAAAAAACAAACTAACTTAACATTTCTGAAGAGGGAAAATGTCTGCAACAGTATCTTTCTTGAAGCAATCAAAATCAGTTTATGTCTAATAGCATAATCAAACAAATCTGCAGACAAAAAATGTTGTGTAATAATAATGTGTAAAGTATACTGTACTGGAAAATAATTCTATAACTGTATTTAATATACAATGTGCATTTTGCCAGTGAAATTTAGTTTCGACTGCAGTATGGAAAAAAAAAAGCCTTTTTTTGGCCTAAAAATCTGTCGTTTTCCTACAACTTTAGAAATGCCTAGTCAAGCTTTGACTCATAAGTTGACAGCTATGTAATACTAAGACTCTGAAAAGGATTGTATCATTTCTAAACAAAACCTGCAATAACAATTACATGCCAATAGACCTCTTTGAAAGAAAGAGGGTCCAAATAACACCAACTAATGCCAAATATTATTTCTCAAGTACCCTTCAAAAGCCCCTTCACATGCCTCTCGAAAGGTGAATTTAATCACACATCATCCCATTCCGCCTTCAAAGAAATTACTGCATGAATATAGCCATTTGCTGAATGGTGTGATGTCACTACATGCCTGGCAGAGAGAACTGGCATGCACAGGTCACGTTGTTTCAAAGGTTGAAATTTTTTTGGAATGCTCTGAATTCAGTGTCCCCAAAAAATTTATATGCATGCCACCCCTAGTCTAGGGCAACTAGAGTTGCTCAGTTTGTATATCAATTTCTAATACTATCTTACTACATTGACTGAATAGAGAAATAAAATTTAAGTGGGCATAAATTTTAATGTTTAGTGTTTGCTCTCACTTTGTTCAGTCAGTGAGGTTAACCCTTGTATAACACAGTAGTTAGGTTCCTATAAAATCTTGTGTAGTGCAAAACAGTGTTATACAGGACTAAGAACAGTACAAAAAGGGGATTACATTCCAAAAGCTAACAAAAATGCACCATTTTTTCATAACTATCTGAAACTTAATTTTTATTAAAAATAGTAATAACTTAAATGTTTTACAAACTGTGATACATGTCAGATAATATATTCATTTACTTTTCTTTCTCTTCATCGCTGCTAAGCAAAATCAAATGAGAACATTCTTTGTTGCAGAATATCTTCACCTTCTGAACTTTGCTTCGGCAGCATGTAGATTTTGCATATCTTCTGTTCACTTTAAAAACTCAGTAATCTGGGTTGTTCGCTGTTTGCTTGATAGATCTTTGTAAATTTAAGTTTTAGCTTTTTTTTTTATTTGCTTTCCAATATAATACAACAAAATTTTTTTTTGAAAAAAAAATGCTGTTGGGCATTTTTGTCCACCAAAGACCTGTTTCATCAGTATTGAAAACTTGTGATGTGATGTGATGTATATCCATGCTTTTCAATTTATTTGAAATTCCTCTGCATACTTCTTGGCAGCTTCATTATCAGCTGATGCACTTTCCACTTGAATTCTTATGCTATGCAATGAGAAGTGATTTTTAAATCACTCAAACCAACTTTTACAGGCAACAAACTTTGGGTTAACAGAAGATTCTCCATTTTCTTTTAAATGGTTATAAATTTAGTGCTTTTGTTTAATTACATTGCCATCTAATGGGATCAGTTTTTTACTGCTATTGTCAATCCAAATACAGTGCTTTCACATTTTTCTCAATTATTGGCACTCAGGGAAAAGCTGTCAATATTTGTAGAAATGAAAGATCCTCATTTTTATTTATGGTCCGGATCGTTGCTTAACTTAATTTTAAAGTTTTTGCAACGTATGATATATGTTTTCCCCTTTTTAAGACTATCCAAAATTTGTATCTTTGATTCTAGAAAGTTTCTTTTGAGCAGTGCTTTTTTAATTTTCCTTAGGCATAATTTAGAGCTGGAATTTAATTAACAAAGAAGTTATTCCAATATGGTTCTTAAGAACCAAGTTTAGTAATATGTACCCAAAAAAAAAAAAAAAAAAAAAATTTTATAAACAATCAAATAAAAGCAAAAATAACCTTACGAAAACCTCAAGTCAAAAACTGCACGCTTTTAAGTCACCTTATAATCTCAAATAAGTACAAGTTTAGTAGCACAGAACCTAACATGGGGATTTTCCAATAATTTTGGCATAACGACTAGCAAGTCAACAGCAGGGATTCACAAAAAAAAAAAAAGTTGAAAAATTACAAAGTAATAGGTTCCCCCCCCCCACACTAAATTTCAAAAATATCATGTTATGTGAGGTTTGCTGCAATTCTAACTGTTATATAGGGGTTGCCTGTACAACAATCCAGACTATTATTACATTCCTCCTATAAGTTGCTCGAGACATTAACAAATTCACACTTTGTAAATAGGTGTTTTTGAGGGTATGATGACAATCTGATCAAATGATGTGCAGCATGTTGCTTTAGAGTTTTCTCACAGTCAGCTCCATCAATAACTGGAAGGGGGGGAGAGAGGGAGAGAGATAAAGAGAGAAAAAAAAAAAAACTTATTCAAAGCTTTTACTGTAAATTAGAAATAAAAATGAACTTTAAACTTTTTCCCATTTTCCTAACTGGGTATAACAGTTAAGATAATTCAGGTTAAAGAAAGTAGAAAATGAGGGCAAAGGAATCAAAAGTGACACACATCACTATAGGAACCTCTCAGAGATTATGTGATTGGAGGTGAACTGTACCTGATGTTATAGCATTCACTGGCTTTCACTAAACATGACTGATAGCTGGGAGTCCACCAATTTAGATAACATGAAGTCTTGAAGAGAACTGCAAGGTACAGTAGCATTTATAAACTCTTGCTGTGAATTATAGGAGGGATGTTTACTGAGCGGTTTAGAATATTTAGGATTCTAATAAAAAATTAGACATTTCATATCAGGTAAAAATTTGAACTATATCAAAGTAAGGGTTCAGATCCCAAATTTACCAAAGGATTGGATCCTAACACATATGTACTGCCATTAATGATTTTGCCAATGAGTTTCTGGTTTCCCCAAGTTTTACTTTTCCTAACTTACAAAGGTGTGATTATTAAATCATGGGACTGTTGCAATAAAATAAATATAATGAAATATTTCATACTTCACAAGTTATTCCCTCCAAAAAAAAAAAAAAATTTGCATTGGACATGTCTCTTCCAAGCACAGAAATATTTCAAGAAGTCTTTCCTCTGTAGGCCCTTTAACACAATTTTTTTTTTTTTTTTTCTGAATGTCTTCAATAGACTGAAAATGGGTTATCTTAAATACATTTTTCAGTTTAGGTAAGAGAAAGAGATACAAGTGGGCCAGATATAGTAAGTATGGCATGTTCAGGCTTGGTTTTTTGGTCAGAAACTAACGAATAGAGGGTGCATTGTGTGGTGGAGCATCCAACCATCCTTCCACAATTCAGGTCTCTTCCTTGGAATTTTTTCCCACAGCCTTGTTATAACTTCAACATAGTATGATCAATTGACAGCCCAATTTGGTGGGGATGTATTTGGCAATAATAATTCCTCTAATATCGAAGAAAAGGAGAAGCATGGTTTTCATTTTGATTTTTTACATTCTAGCTTATTTATTTTTTTTTCTCTTCCATTGCAATGACAGGTCTTTTAGTGTCTGGGTCATACTGAAACAGCCAACTTTCATCACAAGTAATTATAGTACTTAGAAAGTCTGGATTTTCTTCAATTTTCTTAAAAACATCTTCAAACTAAGTCTGATCATTCTTTGTCCTTCATTCAAAATTTTTGGCACCATTTTGGCAGACACTTTTCTCATGTCTAAATTTTCAGTTAAAATTTGTCTGTTCCTTTGTCCATACTGAGTTGTGATGCAACCATTGTAATACTTAAACAATGATCACTTCTGATCAATGACCTTACCCAGTCCATATGTCCATCAGTTTTCATGGATACTGGATAAGTCATCCAGTCTTTCATTAGTCTTCCAAATTTTCCTTATTTTCTTTCAAATGGACCTTACCCAGTCCATATGTCCACAGTTTTCATGGATACTGGATAAGCCATCCAGTCTTCCATATTCTCTTTCTTTCTTATAGAAATCTTTTATGCCATTCAAACACATGAGTTCTTGACCTAGTGTCTTCCCCATAAACTTGACGTAACATTATAACTTTCATTTGGTGTTTTCTTTAGTTCTGTTAAAAATTTAAGGTTCATTCGTTGTTTGATTTCTTTTGTCTGTTGTTTTTCAGGAAAACTGCAAAAACACAAGGTAATGAAAACTTGTTTCATCGCAAAGCAAATGAGCATGTTGGAAAGTAACCAAGCAGGCAACTAGGGAAAAGTTCAAGGTCAGCTACTACTTTTTTCCCTCACAGGTGGTGCTTGGTGTGTAGTGGCTGCACATGCAGTTGCATTATTTCATAGCCACATCTTGTATCTTAATGAAAGGGTTATGCCTATTTAGTTTAGGAAATAGGGACAATGTAATTTTTATTTCTAATTTTCAGTTACACATAATGCACTCTCACCCAACAGCGTGATGTTTCATGAAACAATTGTCACCAATCCATTTCATGTACCTGCATTGTACTACTGCTGTGTTGTTTTTTGGAGCATTAGCAACTAATGCCTGGGGACATTAGCAACTGTTGCTCTGGGGACATGCGGTGGTCATTCCCTGACCTTTCTGCATCCTCCGTATTGTACTACTGATGGAACAGACTACACCAAAATGCTGGAAAGTAATGTGTTGTATATCACAATCTCAGTAACTATCCTCAAAGCCACCCTGTTGGGGGGGGGGGTAGGAAGAAATTACTTATTAAATTTACATTTCTCTGTTCAAGTTGTGTAATAGGAGAATATTACACAATCCCCAATTCACTGCCTCTTGCCATCGTAAAATCTTTTGGTCAAATAAATACAGAGTACTTATGTAAATAACCTAACAAGATCAAACACCAACACCCATAACTTCACTGTAGTTAATGAGTAACACTGAAGATTAATAACATTAGCATACAATGCAAGAAAGCAAGCTTATACAGCATCAGCCAAAAAAAAAAAAAAAAACACACACACCACTACGATTTCAATCCTCCGTTTGTTCCAAATACACGTCCAGCTCAGCCTTAAATTTATTTAAGCTATCAACTTCCAAAACAAAAGATGGAAATCTACCACCAATCAACTACCCACTGGCTAAAGGCAAACTTGCGCTTATCTATCCTACATCTGTCTTTCCTCAATTTGAATTTATGCCCTCTCAGGTGATTATTCTGAGCAAGAAGAAGGATCCCATCAGCATTGAGCATGCTCAAACCATTCAAGACTTTATACACCTCAATCAGATCACCTCACAGGTGCCTAGTCTCCAAACACTGTAATCTGCAAAACTTAAGCCTTTCTTTGTAAGAGCAACCCTTTGTTCCATTCACTAATCTTGTTGCCCTTCTCTGTACTTGTTCCAACAGCTCTATATCCTTCTTAAAACCAGGCCTCCAGACCAGTATACAGTACTCAAGGTGTGGCCTGACCATTGCCTTATACAAGCGGATAATCACCTCCTTATCCCTGCTAGAAAAATTCCTGTATATCATTGACAAGACACCATGAGCTACTCTTGCAGCCTGTCTGCACTGCTCAGAGAACTTCATATATGCCTGCACAATTACCCCCAGGTCCTTTTCATTCTCTACCATTGTCAGTGTAGTACCAGAGTTGATAAATTACTCTGGGGTTACTGCTTCTCATGTGTAGTACTTTACATTTGTCAATGTTAAACTTTATTTGTCACCTCTCAGCCCAACTTTTCTAGATCCTGTTGTAGCAGCATACTATCATTAGTGTACTTAACAACCCTGCCAACCTTTGTATCTTCTGCAAACTTGGACATTAAGCCTGATATACTATCATCAATATCATTTATAAATACAGTAAACAATGGACCAAAAGGACACCACTAATAACATTAATCCACAAAGAGCAGTGTCCATTGATTACACTGTCTTCTCCCACTTAACCCTCCCTTTATCCATAGCAGCAATTTGCCTCCAATGCTGCATTGCTCCAATTTGTGCAGCAATCTTCCATGTGCAACAGTATCAAAAGCCTTTCTAAGATCCAAATATATGATATCAAAAGTTATTCCCTACATTCAGTTGCTTAGTGACCACATCATAGTATCCTATCAAATTGGTCAGACAAGAGTTCCCCTTAACAAACCCATGCTGTGTCCAAGCTATAACTGAAGTCTTGTCTAGATGATCCTGCAGTGCTTCTTTAACCAGTGCCTCCATTAATTTTCCTGGAACAAAAGTTAAACTAACAGGTCTATAATAACTTGTGTTACCCTTTGATCCTTCTTTGTGAATTAGGGTCACATCTGCACATCTCCAGTCCATGGGTACCTCCCCTGAGTCCAAGGAAGCTCTCATGATTATGGCTATGCTTACTTCCTTTGCTGTTTCCTTTAATATAAGTGGATAGATCCCATCCACCCCAGGTGCCTTTCTTATGTTTATTTTCAACAATTTCTTCTCCACTTTCCTCTCAGTTATTACAAAATCATCTAGCTCACCGCCAGAGTTTAGTTCACCTCTGGCATTCCCCTCCCTGAATAACTCCGCATGTGTGAATGTAGATGCAAAATACTCATTTAGTTTGTTAGCCACCTGAGCAGGATCATCAACAGTTAAACCAATCTGATTCATCCCTTTTCTTCTAGAGTTTACACATGTAAAGAACTCTTTGCTGTGTTTTTTGCATTTTTTGCCAAAGATTTCTCATAATCTGCCTTTGCCTGCCTAACCTCCTTTGTGACTTGGCTTCCATGTCACCCATTAATTTATGTATCCCATGCATTTTTCTTCTCTGCCACATGTCTCATTAGTTCATCTGACATCCATTTAGGCCTAAACCTCAAACAATATTTCTTAGTTGCTATGTAAAGCCTAGTAGCTTCCAAGATTAATTCTTTGAATGCTTTCCATTTTGAATTTGCTGTTGGTAACATCATCAGTTGGTCCCACCATATAGAATTTAATATGGTCTCAGACTTCTGTAGTCACCTTTATGAAAGCAAAAACCCTTCCCTTTACCCTTGATTGTAGTTATCTCTTTGAGTAAATCCCACTTCAGCACACTGATCGCCTAGTGGTTCCTTTATCTGCATATTCTTAATGCATGAGAAATCACTACTGATAATCAGATCATGAGTATAACTCTCTCTAGTTGCCTCCTGAAAATGCTGATGTAGAAAACAATCATCCAATAAATCCATAAAAGCCTTACTAGCATGTGAGTGACCAACCCACAAATTCTAGTCAATATCTAGGAAATTAAAATCTCCCATTATAAGATTGATTTACTGGCCCACACCTATTTCCCTGTACAGTTTTTTTTTTATTATACTCAGAATCATTAGGCTCTAACACACTCCTACTCTCAATTTTGAATTCCCAGTGCTTATGTCACACCAAACTGACTCAACACAGCACTTTCCAGCAATGTTGACTGGCTGCACTTCCTTGGATTTTGTGTACCCCTCCTCCCTTCCTATACACACTGTACCCCCCAAATTCCAGTTCTTCATTCCTTATATCTGTGTGACACCACATCTGATATCCCAACAATATCTGCCTTTGATGTTTTGGCCAACAGCTCAAATTCATCAAATTTAATTACCAAACTCCTAGCATTGGTGTACACACAAGTATACATGCACCTGTTCCTATTCTTAGCTACCCTAATACAACATGTGCTTCCTTGTACCGCAATGACTCCCAGCAGTCTCCGAAATCCCCTGCATCTTCGGGGGATTTCAGAGACTGCTGCTCATTCCAATAGAAGCAGTGCAAGAATCACTTTCACCTCTGCCAGCAGCTACTGTTAATCTATTAGTCCGTCTATCCTCCCAAGCTAGCAGTTTTCCGACCCACCTAACACTGCCTCGATAGCATCAGCAAATATTCTTGCACCCTTTCTATTTAAGGGTATCCCATCCCTGTAGAGGCAGTCTCTCCTGTTAAGAAGCACAGACCAGGCTGAGAAAGATTCTACTCCTTGAGCCTTGCACAATCTTTCCAGGGCCAAAATGATCGACAAAGCTCTCACATCATATACTCCCTCCCATCGTGACTGGGCAGAATTGCAGACACTTTCAAATTCAACCCTAATTCATGGCTTTTTTTCAACAGTGACCTGTAATTGTTAAGTAATTCCACTGGTCTCCTACTCTTAATATCATTAGTGCCAATGTATGATGTGTATCACCTTTTGTGCCCTTAAAAGATGATATTTGCTGTACAACGTCATTAACCTCTGCCCCTGGCAGACATACCCTGGTCCTGTTCCACCTATCCTTTTTACAAAGCATGTTCCTCGTTTCCCTGATAACAGAGTTACCAAAAACTATTAGTTCCTGTGGGACCAGCGCATTCTGCCTTGGGGGTTGACACTGTGTTGCATGATGTTCAAGTGCAAGCTCTGGCATTGATGTGGGCAGCTGGGAGCTTGATGGGCCCCTCAATTTAGATCCTTCGAGGGCATCCACTCTGTCCTTCAATAGGCCCATGATCTAGGTTGTTGCCCGATTTTCTCACACTCCTTACATCATGCACACACAAAGACATTCCCGTTGGTAATATCATGTCCCATTCCTGATTGATCCACAAACATCAGACAAGCAGTGCATTTTAAAAGGCTGTGATTCAGACAGCAACTAAATATATTAAATTAAATAAATTAATTAAATATTTAAAAATAAATTAAATATATATATTTAATTTTTTTCAGTATAGTGTATTATCTCCGAGTTTCATTATATAAAACTTTCATACAAAGTAATAACTATAAACACAAGCAAAAATTGATCTCATAACCACATGGGGCTGCACCAGAAACTAAGACTGAAGTAGTGGTATATAGGAACTTATCAGCAATAGTATTACATTAGTTACATGTTCATTAGTGTTTCAGGCAAGATCTGTTCACGATTTAAACTAGAAAACCAAGTTGATTCAGTGTTCCAAGTTCAGATTTCCTATTAGAAGAAAGTGTTACTGTGACATTTGTATAAACGGCAATATTTTTTTATCTTTATTGATTAATAATAAAAATGTTACTAAAACTAGTTTGCCATTAAATTCAGGATATTCTGTTGACTTTACTAAATTAAGTGGAGTCATCTATGACAAATGACCACTAAAGCTCTCAGTGCTTTGTAGGGATGTTAAAATACCACTTACTCCAAAAAGTGAGGTTAGCTTCATGAAATACATAATTTTTCAAAAAAAAAAAAGGTTTTAAATAGTGACCAACAAAACAAAAAAAAACTTACAATGTCATCAGTTTTAATTTCTTCAATATTCAATTCATGTAGAACAGGCATCGAACAATTCAGTTTTACTGTCAACTTCCTAAAGACAAACAATTTAGTCTAAAATAGCAGATTCCAGAAAAAATGCATGAATTATATTCATCTTAAATACCAAAAATTAACTGCACACTTGTGCAACCCATTTTTACAACCTTTTTATTTTACAATTTAGTGTTTTAAGTGCACATAGCTTAGTCATAAAATAACTTAACAGAAAAATATGCAAAAACTGACAAACATTAATCTAGGGTGGTCACTGAAAGACTGAAGGGTTTGAAAAAGTCATAACTTGTTCATTTTTAATATATATTTATTTTATTTTTTACAGGTTATAGAGCATCCCTTGGAGATTAAAATGTGGCCAGTGAAAGACTGACCACCCTTTCAGAATCTTCTGAAGCGATGTTCTGGCAATGCCTAGTTGAGGAGAGCAACGACGGGTAGAGGCAGATGGATCCTCAAGGACACTCTGCCATACAGCTTCCTCTGCTGCATCAGTGCGCATAGGACCTCTTCCCAGAAGATCGCTGACTGATCCAGTTCTTTCAAACCGGGCGATTAGGTTCCAAATCATGTTATCGCTAGGAGGACTTTAAAATGTTGCTGGTATTTTCTGAGTTTCAATAATTGATCTTTCACTGGAATAGAAAAACCCAACGAGTTTTACTCGTTGCTGGACATCATACATAGCCATTTTAATCTCCAAGGGACGCTATATAACCTGTAAAAAAAGAAAATAAAAAAGATTAAAAATGAACAAGTTATGACTTTTTCAAACCCTTCAGTCTTTCAGTGGCCACCCTGTACATACAAGAAACCTTAACCAAGTTCTATTGTAAGGCTCAAAAGAAAGATGCAAACATCGGATACTTCAATCAATGTTGTACAAATTAACAAACTTATATTATAAAAATACTTCAAAAACAAAATGCCATGATTTGCACACGAAATGGGAGGTAAAGCAGCAGACTTCATTGGCAAAGTGATACTCTTGGAAACAAAGCATTCCTCTTGTCCATTGTTATCAATGGAAACTGTTCTTTTCTGTTATGCTTTGAGGGCAGTCAGTAATAATTCTGACTGCCCTCAAAGCATATAACAGAAAAGAACAAAGGGTGTAGCTAAGTAAAGATCTTTGTTAAATTCAATCCTTTAAGGTATTGACACCAAAGTGAGAACAGCCTGGATATATTAGTGATAAATACAAAAGGCAAACCCTTGATACTAGTAGAAGTTGCAGAGATTAGCTGAAGTGTGAAAAAATTATGCTCAAAATTACCCTTAGGAGAATGCGGTACATTTACAAATACCAAAAGACACTGGTAACACCTACAAAGATCTTGAAAAAGCACCCTCAAGTTCAAAGTTGTCCTGTGGCCTAAAAGTCCATCTGAATTTCATATAACCTGTGTAATGCCAAAATGAAATGAACAATGTCTAAAACAGGGACCATAAAACAGTGTTTTATGGTCCAACAAAGACCATCTTTATCTTCCAGATGGTATAGTTTGATTAACTATTGTGTGGGCTGGAGGATGGAGACAGAAAGTTGGGTTTTACATTTACTTTCATAACTGTATTATATTTTTGAGGATGAACAAAGATATTCAGATATGTTGGAAAATTTCATCCTGAACCCAATTAGAAGGCTGTTGTATCAGGTTCTTTCAAAAGGATGGGGTTGCCTTGTATTTTCTTTGTTTTATCATCATTGTGGTCTTTATCTTGCATAGATTGTCCTAACTTAACAGAAATACAGTCTGATGGAATCTTAATACATACACTAAACTATGGACAGAATTATTTTGCAGAACAAATCTTATTAGTTGAAGCAACACTAAGAAGAATAACATTACCAATCAATCAAATCAGAATTCAGTTAGGATAGCATGAAGATTAAAGTTACCTGGAAAACATTTCACAATTAGTTTTTTTTATTCAACGTTGATACAGCACATTTTCCTTTTTCAATTGGTCGGGGGAAAAAACCTATATATTTGAATATTGTTCATTATACTGTTTATATTCTGCTACTCAACTATTCTTTTATCTGTAGCAGTAACTTGCCTTTAATGTGGTTTTGTTAATGGAAGATCTTGTCTGATAAATTTGTAAAGGTATTATGAGGTAATCAAAAGAACTGGATATAAGGAATAACTGGTGGCTTACTTAAATTTTAGAAAGGCTGTTGACAATCCTAATGAATGTCTTACATAGAAGTTAAATAAATGTGGCATTGGGGTATCATGCTATAGTGGATAACAGCAGAGTTAACCAGCAGAAGAAAAAATTAATTATAAATGGGTAGTGCTCCAACTGGACTAGTACCCCCCCCCCCAATCCAGAGTCCTTGTTTTTAATGATATATCACAAGTTTCATGTCATAATTTGCTGATGATATCAACTTGGGCAGGGTTGATAACAAAAACCAGGGAATGCTACTGCAACAAGAGAAATCCAGAACTTGTCTAAGAAGTGGAAATTAAGCTACAATACCAGAAATGCTAAGATTCTAACATAGAGGAACACAGTAATCCCATTTAAATTAGACAGGTGTTTTTTAAATTAAAAAAAAAACCTGCTTGTTTAATGAAAAATAGGTGAATTATTACAAAATTGATGCCAATTACAAATCTATAATTAATTTTGTTCTATCAAGTTTTTTTGCACAAAATTAAAAATGTACTTTCTAGCCAGTACAGGGTATACCATATGGATTCTTTTAGGTAAATAGCATATATCTTCTGGTTTTTGAAAGACTTGAAAAAAACAATTATTAAAATATTTACTGAAAATTGAAAAATAAATTTATTAGAATCTGATTCTTAAACTGCCTCCGTAGCCAAGTGACCAGGAGTGGGAGTGCAGCAGCACATGCTCTTTGAGTAGACCGGGGTTCAAGCCCCTGACTGCTAAATACAGACGATCTGCCAACCCGCACTGGACCAGCGTGGCAGATTATGGTCCATTTCCCTCAGCACGACTTATTGAGAAAGCTTCCATCCTTTTTGTGGGTTGATAATGGCTGCAGTTTACTGTTTTTTTAACACACACACACACACACACACACACACACACACACACACACACACACTTGAATAGTGTTTAAAATAGTTGGAAACTGAATCTTTCATAATAAAATAAAATAGTACAGCATACAGAGACAGCAAAAAGCATATTCCTCTACACGATGCTTGAAATATAACCATATAAATAAGAATTAAAATAAAAATTCCTCCATATGAAGAATTCCTTCATATGGAGGAATTGCAGCGACATGCAATTCCTCCATATGAAGCTGAAATACATCCAATATTTTAAATTAAATAAAATAAAACATAAGCCTGTAGTATGACAAAAACTGTAGAGCGAAAACTAATTATTTATTTATTCACTTCAGTATGTCAGTAGTGTGGCTCTGCTCTAGAGTGCTGTCTGTTCTATAATTTATTTTTCGCTGCATAAGGACCACTGCCGTGCAAATCCTCTGCATTGGTGGATCGATTGGAGGAGGGAGGGTGAATTGGTACTTCGATCTTTTCACCATGGCGATGATTTGTGTAGCGATTGAAATGCAGCAATTCCATGACCATTATTGGCCTCGTGGTCCACTGTCGATATGGGGCATGATGGTCAGTCTATTTTATTTTAATTTCGTTTGGTAGTTCCTTTAACCCTCTTTTGGTGATATTTCACGTCTTTCGGAACTGGTACCTCTCGGGGGGGGGGGGGGGGGGTACCGCTAAATTAATATGTAATTGGCATTATCCTAAATTTTGTATAGTTTTTGTTAATTGAATTTAAAATTCGAAATTATACAAGGGTTTCAGGGCTGCTATTTATGTCTATTCTTTCTTTTGTTTATTTGGATTATTTTTATGTTAATTTTCGCTCTACAGTTTTTGCCATACTACAGGCTTATGTTTCATTTTATTTAATTTAAAATATTGGATGTATTTCAGCTTCATATGGAGGAATTGCATGTCGCTGCCTCTAATGAATGCTTAATTATTTACTTTATTATAATTTAACTTATGTTAAAATATATATATATATATATATATAAGATAAATGAACCAATTTATTTAGTGCAGAATATAATATATGATAAAAGGCAGAAGCAAAGAAAGTACAGTGCACCGCGGTAGCGAAAGGCTGTGTGAATCTTTTCTATTGCTTTATTATTATATATATATATATATATATAAAAACTGATATAAAATTAAATAACCCAAAGCACTTCCTAATTCATTTCACAAATATACGTGGTCTCAATTCTAATCTCAACGATGTCCATTTTCACTTGCAGTCTGCCAAACCCCATGTACTTTTTCTGACAGAATCTCAGTTATCGGTTGATTCAACTACTGCTCATCTCAGATGCCCAAATTATTCGCTGTATGATTCCTTTAGCCTCAAAAGGTGATACTTGTGCATATGTCCGTTTTGAAATTCCCTGTCAGAGACTTGGCAATTTGGAATCTCCTCTGGCTTAAAATCTCTACCTCATTGTGTCAAATTCATCTGTTTTCTCTACTGTTCTCCCAACTCCACTAATCACTTGGAGCTCTTTGACTTCCTCTCTTTGCAACTTGACTTTCTCCAATCCAACTTTCCTAACAGTGAGGTAATTTTCCTTGGTGATTTTAATGTTCACAACTCCAGCTGGCTTCCGTTTTCTAGTCACACTGACCCAGCTGGTCGAGATGCTGAGGCTTTTGCAATTACTAATGACCTTGCACAGATTGTTCATTTACCTACAAGAATACCGGACAATCCTAATTATACATCCAATATGCTTGATCTTTTTCTCACAAACAATCCATCTAAGTACACGGTCGAAGTGAGGTCCTTTAGGCACTTCAGATCACAACTTGGTGTTTGTCTCTTCTCCAATGGAACCTTTCTCTCATGGCTATTCCCAACCTCTTTGTTTGGCATTACAAGAATGCAAAATGGGATGACCTGCGAGACTTTTCTTTTCCTTGGTCGGATTACTGTTTCAAAACTTCTGATGTCAACGTTTGCTCAGATCGTGTCAGTGAAATTATTCTTGCAGGAATGGAATCCTTTATCCCACACTCCACTTTAAAATCTCGTCCTTTATCTAAACCTTGGTTTTCCAATAAATGTGCTAAGGCTGTTCAAGAGAAGAATGTTTTATATCGTAATTGGCTTGTTTCTAATTCTCCAGTTTCATTTTCTGCCTACACCAAAGCTTGCAACAATTGTAAAGCAGTTATTAATCAGTCCAAACTAGAGTTTGAACAGGCTAAGAGTAGAAAACTTGCTTCTTGCCCTAATGGCAGCCAAGCATTCTGGTCTCTTGCCAAAGCTATTGGCCGCAACTTTTGCCCATCTCTGCTCCAACCTCTGTCCAAACCGGATGGTTCTGTTGTCACTTCAGCCAAAGATAAAGCTGACCTGCTAGCATCCCATTTTTCTTCCAACTCATGTATTAATGATCTTGGTAAAACACCTCCTACCATTACCAACACGCTCCATTCAATGCCTCCTGTGGTCTTCTGTCAAAAGGATGTCAGAAGGATTTTGACGAATCTTGATGCTAAGAAAGCTCCAGGTCCCGATGGTATTTCTCCACTTGTTCTCAAAACCTGTGCTCCTGAACTTACTCCTATTCTTTGCCACCTTTTTTCACTTTCTTATTCCAAAGGTGTGTTTTTCCTTCTGCTTGGAAATTTGCTCATATCCAGCCAGTTTCTAAAAAGGGTGACAAATTCCTTCCATCCAATTATCATCCCATTGCAATTACTTCTACTCTTTCTAAAGTAATGGAAAGATCAATTAACTGCCAACTCTTAAACCACCTAGAAGCCTTCCATCTGATCAACGATTGCCAGTATGGATTCCGTTAGTGTCGATCCACTGCTGATGTTCTCGTTCCTCCACTCTTTTCCTCTTGTATATTAATGACCTTCTTCCATTGACTGGAAATCCTATCCATAGTTTTGCTGATGATAGCACATTGCATTCCACTTTCCATTTTGAGAAACCTTGTCCTGCTCAATCAGCTTCAATTTCTCGAAAATCTGCTACCAATTCCTTAAATGCCGATCTTCAGTGGGGCAAAGACAACTTAGTTGATTTCAATCCTTCTAAAACTCTGTCTTTTCTTATATCTCGCAAAAAGGATTCTTCTGCTCCTATGCTTATCTTTAGTGACACTCCGATTTCTAGGCAAGATGATATATCTCTTTTGGGGATTACCCTGACTTCTAATCTCTTGGCACAAGCACATTACAAATAATGCTTCCTCTGCATCTAAAAAACTTGGTTTTTTCTTTCGCTCTCAGTGTTACTTCTTCTAAACAGCTACTCACTCTGTATAAATTGCAAATCCGCTCTACCATGGAATATTGTTCCCACATCTGGGGTGGTGCCCCCAAAACCTCTCAGGCTTCTTGATTCCATTCAGAAGAGGGCAGTTAGGTTAATTAATGATTCATCTCTAACAGGGTCTCTCCACTCACTCTCTCATAGACGTACTGTTTCTGCTGCATGCATCTTCTACAGATACTTCCATGGGCACTGTTCTTCTGAATTTGCTTCTATAATTCCCGCTCTCTTTCAAAACAGTCCGAACACATGCCACCACCAGCCAACATCCATTTACTGTCCAACTTCAAACTCACAGAACCAACTTTTCATCTTTGTTTATTCATTCAACTGCCGTTTTCTGGAACAACCTTCCTTCATACGTATTTCCTGAAAATTACAGTCTACAGAAGTTCAAGTCCAATGTCAACAAATATCTTCTTTCGTCTTCTCAACCTCCACCCAAGCACGGTACTAAGTACTATAGGTTCTAATACCTCTCATGTTTGGGGTTTACATGAAAAAAAAAAATGCACATATACACGCCACATACACCTTCTGGAATTAGAATAATAAGCACAGCACTCTTTGCACATGCAATGTTCACGGAGTATACCTTCTAATTTTACAACTACAGCACTGTTGCTACCTATAGAAAAACATGTATTTTGAACAGGTTTTAAGTACAGAGTATTAACTAAAAAAAAAATGGCAATGTACATGGGCACTATCATCTCACAATATCATTATTTGGCAATTCAAGTTTTTTTTTCTTTTTTTTTTTTGTACATACATGAATTTGCACTTTTTTGTAACTTGTGTTCAATTAAAATCCTCTTTCTAAACAAGATTAGTCTTGTATCACTGCCTCACTTCAGTTATCCTGTATTTTTTTTTCACAGGCTTTATTTTGGTGAAAATTTTAAAACCTGCTGTTCACTCACTGCACCAAAGGTTCTATGGAAAATATTCAAGATGGTTGTGCAGAAAATGAACCTTAATGCTCATGTTGAAATCTACTTCCTTGAAACTACTAAGCATGTTGTTCAATCTTCTCATAGTCCTTTAATTTATAAAGGACTACCAAAGTTTTTACAACACTCTTGAATGTTAACTTAGCTTCTACTTCTTTCTGAGGCAAAGAAGCTTTGGTATTATCATCTTGTCTTGCAGCAGCTCAGTTTTCTGGACTGTCCCAAACATCAACAAAGGTGTTTAGAATCATTTATCTCAGGATATTTTAAAAAAATATGCCCAAAAAGGGCCTCCCCTTTACCAAAGATCTTAAACGGTTTCAGAGCCAGTTTTATATGTAGCAGTAGCCAAAGTACTTTATATACTGTGACAAGTGGCTCACTGATGAAATTCAAACAGTTCAGTACCCATAAAGTGTAATGAATATGTTCAAAATTCAATTTATTATACTAAAAAACAAAACATTATCCAATTCACATTATTAATAAAAAAAAAAATTTAAAAAAATGAGAAACCTTGCTTTTTAAGGAACTTTCCTCAAAAAAAAAAAAAACCACTAATGGGGGAGAACCAACCATGCCACTGACCTTACATACAAAGGAAAAACTACTATACAAATTTCATTTAATATCAATGAATCTTTTATTACTTCTTTGTTGTCTTATAAAGAATAGCCAACTGCTCGCCTATTTTCACAAACTCTGCTGAATTCTGAAAGCCAAGAGACCTGCTGAGTGGCAACTCACCATTTTCGTTACCAAAAGAGGTCTCACATGCCTGCAAAATAAAGAAAAAACCATAAGAAATAGCCTTAAGTAGTAGTTAATTTTCCTAATAAAATTAATATTGGTATTATCGGAGGACAGGAGATCACAACAGTATCAGTAGTAGTGGCAAATGATGCAAGGAATCAAGCTTTCATAACATCAGAAAAAAAAAAAAAAAAAATCCAACATTATTGTACATCTCTAATAACACAGAACAACAAATTTTGGGTCATATCTTTTTACATGAAAGCAATTTTATTTTATAGATTTTGGGAGGCTAAACATGGAAATAGTGCTTAAAACAGCAGATTGGCTCTTGTGTTTGAAAAAGAGCAGTACAGCATCAGTTATCCAGAATAATTAATGATGTTATACCTCTTCCTGACAGCAAAATTTTCTGGATAAGCTAATGTAAGTTAAAATTAAATAAATTGTGTTACGATGCATTAAGGTAAAAGAAAGACTTTAAATAGCATGAAGAAAAGAATTTATTTAATTAAAAATAATAACTTATACATAAAAATTTGCACATTTACATATGTCTATTCGGATTGGTATTTTACTGCAAATTTCACATGGAAAAAAAATGTTATTGTTTTTTGTGATTTTTTTTGCTGCAGTCTCATGATCAATAATAATATCAATTTTATTATATGATATTCTTCCGGGCTTTCTGCTCATTTCAGTGTTGTTTTTTTTCATTGATATTTTACTGTAAAAAAAAACTGCACAGTTTTGGGCCGATATTATTCTTACCGAATCTGGAGCTAAACTAAACATAATATAAAACAAAGAGAACAGAATATGTGATAGAAAATTGAGTTCGTGGAAGCGAATGACTAAACTAGCACTCTTGGTTTCCGAGAAAACCCATTAGTCCAATTCCAACATTTCGTCAGATATATGACACAGAAAAATAGACAGAAATACTATCTTAGCATAATAAATATTTGCCTGAAACTACCATTAATAAAAAAAAAAAGCCTTTCAAATTATTTGGGATAACTGACGTTCTATTGTAGAATATATTTATAAAAGGTGTTTTAGTTTTTTTTTTTATTTATATGGCAGTAAGATGTAGCTACAAACATACCAAGGCCTCCATAGCCAAGTGGTCAGGAGCAGGAGTGCAGTAGCACACACACTCTTGGAATAGAGTGGCGTGAAAGCAAGCCCCTGACTGCTAAATATGGTCGATCAGCCAACCTACACTGTATCAGCATGACATATTATGGTCCATTTCCCTCAACATGAATCGTTCAGGAGGCTTTCATCCTGCAGTGGTCTGAGACAGTATTTAAATTCTATACGGTGGGACCAACTGATGTTATCAACAGCAAATTCAAAATGAGAAGCATTCAAAGAATTCATCTTGGAAGCTACTAGGCTTTACATACCAACTAAGAAATACTGATCAAGGTTTAAGCCTAAATGGATGTCAGATGAACTAATGAAGATATAAGGCAGAGAAGAAAAATGTATGGGATACGTATAAATTAATGGGTGACATGGAAGCCTATGATAGATATAAGCTGGTCTGTAACCAAGTCACAAAAGAGATTAGGCAGGCAAAGGATGCAAAGAAAAACAGAGTTCTTTGACTATGAAAACTCTAGAAGGAAAGGGATGAATCAGATTGGTCCACTGGATATTGATGGTTCAACTGTTGATGTTCCTGCTCAGATGGCTAACAAACTAAAGAGTATTTTGCATCAATGTTCACACATGAGTTATTCACAGAGGGAAATGCCAGAGGCAAGTTAAACTCTGGCTGTGAGCTAGATTATTTTGTAATAACTGAGAGGAAAGTGGAGGAGAAATTGTTGAAGATAAACATAAAAAAAAGGCACCAGGGGTGGACAGGATCTATCCAGTTATATTAAAGGAGGCAGCAAAGGACGTAAGCAAACCCTTAGCCATAATTATTAGAGCTGCTTTGGACTCAGGGGAGGTACCCATGGACTGGAGATGTGCAAATGTGACCCCAATTCACAAAGGAGGATCAAAGGGCAACACAAGTAATTATAGACCTGTTAGTTTATCTTCTGTTCTAGGAAAATTAATGGAGGCACTGGTTAAAGAAGCACTGCAGGATCATCTAGACAAGACTTCAGTTATAGTTCGGACACAGCATGGTTTTGTTAAGGGAAAGTCTAGCGTGATGACCAATTTGATTGGATACCATGATGTGGTCACAAAAGAACTGGATGCAGGGAATAACTCTGATATCATATATTTGGATCTTAGAAAGGCTTTTTACACCGTTGCACATGAAAGATTGCTACACAAATTTGAGCAGTGTGGCATTGGAGGCAAATCGCTGCTATGGATAAAGGTATGGTTGAGTAGGAGAACACAGTGGTAATCAATGTACACTGCTCATCGTGGACTAATGTTATTAGTGGAGTCCCTCAGGGTTCAGTGTTGGGTCCATTGTTGTTTTCTGTATTTATAAATGATATTGATGAAGGTATATCAAGCTTTATGTCCAAGTTTGCAGATGATATGAAGGTTGGCAGGGTTGTTAAGGACGCTAATGACAGTACACTGCTGCAACAGGATCTAGAAAAGTTGAGCAGATGGGCTGAGAGGTGGCAAATGAAGTTTAACATTGACAAATGTAAAGTACTATATATGGGAAGCAGTAATCCCAGGGCGCCTCCATAGTCAGGTGGGAAGCGCAGCAGTGAGTAGCACACACTTCTTGATTAGACCGGGGTTCGAGTCAGTCACCACCAAATACGGAGGATGTGGAAAGGTCATGGAATGACTACCGCATATCCCGGAGCAATATGGCCTTAGTTGCTAATGCTCCTAAAAAAAAAATAACTAACAAATAACTAACAGTAATCCCAGAGTAACATATCAACTCTGTTGTACTACACTGACAGTGGTAGAGAACAAAAAGGACCTGGGGTAATTGTACAGGCAGATATGAAGTTTTCTGAAGATGGTCTGCAAGATTAGACCATGGTGTCTTGTCAATGGTATACAGGAATTTTTCTAGCAGGGATAAGGAGGTGATTATCCCCTTGTATAAGGCAATGATCAGGCCACATCTTGAGTACTGTATACAGGTCTGGGGGCCTCATTTTAAGAAGGATGAAGAGCTGTTGGAACAAGTACAGAGAAGGGCAACAAGATTAGTGAATGGAACAAAGGGTTGCTCTTATGAAGAAAGGCTTAAGTTTTGCAAATTACAGTGTCTGGAGACTAGGCACCTGTGAGGTGATCTGATTGAAGTGTATAAAGCCTTGAATGGTTTGACCATGCTCAATACTGATGGGATTCTTCCTCTTGCTCAGAATAATCACCTGAGTGGACAAATTCAAATTGAAGAAAGACAGATGTAGGATAGATGCGCAGAAGTTTGCTTTTAGCCAGCAGGTAGTTGGTTGGTGGAACAGACTTTCATCCTTTGTTGCAGAAGTTGATAGCCTAAATAAATTTAAGGCTGAGCTGGACAGGTATTTGGAATGAATGGAAGGGTGAAATGGGAGTTTTTTTTTTTTGGCTGATGCTGTATAAGCGTGCTCTCTTGCATCATATATGCCTCTACTAATGCTAATAGCACTCCATTTGCTTTTGTTGTTTGGTTTTTAGGAGCATTAGCAACTAAGGCCATATTGCTCCGGGATATGTGGTGGTCATTCCCTGACCTTTCCGCATCCTCCGTATTTGGTGGTGACGAGCTCGAACCTTGGTCTAATCAAGAAGCGTGTGCTACGCACTGCTGCTCCTTCCCACCTGGCTATGGAGGCGGCTATTTGCTTTTGTATCTTTGTTCCATCACTGTGATGTCTTAATGAAAGCACTCACTATGTTAGTTGCTGATGGCACCACAGTTTGGCAGGAAGAAATCCAGGTGCAAGTGCAAGAAATGCATCTTTAATGATATGTTGCACCCCAGTTTTTTGCAAGTAGTATAAGGTATGTTTGTGTCAGACGGCACCTGGGATTTCTCCCATCTCCACTGTATCAAGGACAGTACACTGTCAAGCCAGAGACTTGAAAGTGTGTGGGCCATGTCTGTGCAGTGTGATGTGTTGTGCCCATTGTTTGGCCGGCTTATTAGCCACCAGGCCCCTAGTGGGGCCCGACGTTGCCCATACCTCACCACGTGGAGGCTAGCCGGGTATCCAGGATCATGACAAGTTGCTACGGCAGGTCCTGCCACCTAGTTTCCTGGGATTTCAGTGGCTAGGACCTAAAAAAAAAATATATAATTATATTAATGATAAAAAAGAAAAGAAAGTTAAAACGACAGTAACTGTAACTAATATTTATGGGTCAATGCAGTTGCAAGCAATCATGCAATACACCCATAATGTCTATAAAATATTAAGGATAAGAATCAATCAAATAATAATACTATCGGGGACTTAAGTCAGTCTCTCTCTCTCTCGACTGAAGGCAAAAGTCGTTTTTTGCCTTCAGTCTAAGTGGCTGGCCCCAGTTGAAGTCATCTAGATTGTCAGTAAAAAGCAATATATTTTTTTTTTTTTTTTTTTATTTTATTTTTTTTTTTTTGTGTTTTCTTAAGTCTCTGATAGTATTATTATTTGATTGATCCTTAATATATATGCACGTTTGACGTTAATTCTTAATAAGATTGCTGTTAGCAAATCGCTGGTTGGGGTTGAATGCTAGAAAGATGTGTTAAAAGGCCTAATAGGTCGGGCAGAATTTTGTTGTTATTTTAGACGTGTGGGCTATACGTTAGATGAAAGATAAAAGTGGGAGGGAGGGGAGGCTGAAGACTGGGGGTAGAAGTAAGGAGTCGATAGAGGAGATGACCCCTGCTAGGCAGTATGGCATGCCCATGCCATACCAGAGGGGAGATTGGATGGTGGGTGGGGGAGACTAAGAACTCCCCCTGCCATGGATAAGGTATACAGGTAGAGTGAGGGAAGAGGCTGAAGACTGGGGGAGTGAAAGGCAGAAGCATGGGGACAATAGAGAAGGCGACCCCAGGTGGTCAGTGAGGCAGGCGAAGAGATGGGTCGGCAGGAAACAGAGCATGTCTCCTCTCCCTCCTGCTGGGAGATAGGGAATTAAAGATGAATAGGGTTAGGGTACCTACCCCATTCAGCTTGCCATATAGCATTTGGCAGTGGAACTGCTAGTGGTCCTAGTCAGTTTCCAGGAGCGATCGGACCGAAGCGTGATCGTTCATGGGGTGGTTCCTGTCCGTTCTGCAGTCTTTACCATCAAAAAGGTCCGGGTTTGCTTGTTGGCGTTTGTGGGGTCTTTCTTGTGTCATTTCCCATCCATGTGGTGTTTGCGTCAATGTTGTTTATAGAGTCATTTCTCATTGATTCGACTTTAGGTCCACTTCAGGGTTTAGTGCCTTGATTATCGGAGGCCATTTGGTTCCGGGAGTCTTCCACGGGACTATTTCCTTCGAGGTTTGTTCATTTCCTTATTGTGTCAGTGGTTGGTTGCGGTTCGCTGCGATAAGAGTTCTGTCTTGTGAACAGGGCCAGTGCATAGCTGGAGAAAGCCTGATATTCTTCCCTGGTGTCCAACATGTGGTGCTCCTGGCCGTATGGTAGATACTGTATTTTGGTGATGAATGCACTGCGGAGGTCGTCATAGAGCTGGCAATCATGCATGAGGTGCTGCCAGATGTCCAGCCCCCTGCAGGTGGGATCTTCCTGTATTCCAAGTAGGGATAGCTTTGCATTCAGAGCTCCATGTCCTGTCAGTAAGTATGTGACTTGTAGGACGGGGAAAAACCAGGGTGGGAAGTTTGTAAAAACCTGGCCAATGTTGGGCAGAAACTTTCTGGTGATTTCGCCTTTTTGCGAGGTGGCCCATCTATCCTGTCACACCTGCAGCAGGTGAGCATGCAGCTTTTCCTTTTCCATAGTCTTGCTATTGATGATGCCGGTGGTGAATCCCAAACATGTCTGTGGGATACCCTTGTCCATGTGGTGCGTGAGGCCCAATCGAATGATCTCTAAGTCCAGTGGAAGGACACCAGCAAGGACTTGCAGGGCATGCATGCTCACTGTGCTGCAAGCTCGAGTAATGGTCAGAAGGATGATCGGTGAATCGAGTCAATAATTCGTTTATTGACAACAGTTGTGGCTTTTTGAATACCATGCACCAGATGCATATGACTATTGGGGTGAAGATGGTTTTATAGAAAAGACGTAGCACCCGTCTGTCTAGGCCCCAGTCTCTGCAAGTGACTCTGGCAACCAATGCAGTGTATCGTCTGACTTTTGTGCGCAAGTATTTCATCTAGAATCATGCTTAGGTACTTTAGCTGCTTTAAGAATTTAACTGTTTTCTGGTCAATCTTGATTTGTGGAGACCGCCTGAGGTTGAGGCACCCCTTGAGCAGAATGGAGTTTGTCTTTGCAGGGGATATTCTAAGTTGATTTTGCTTTGCCCATTCCTGAAGGGTGGACACAGCCCGGTTTGCCAATGTCTCCAGTTGTGCCCTTGAGTCTGCTGACACTGTTAGTAAGAGGTCGTCAGCAAAGGCCTGTGATTTTACCTCGTCAAGGTCTGTGGCTAGGAAGGAGTCATTATGTTCCACAGTAGTGGTCCAAGGACTGAACCCTGTGGACAGCTGCGAAATGTATTCTTGGATAGGGTTCCATAGGGAACAACAATCATGATGGATCTGTTTGTGAGATAACTCTTGATGACGCTATAGAGGTTGCCTGGGATCCCAGCAACCCGAAGCCTTGCCAAGATGCTCAGCCACCAAAGTGTGTCAAATGCCCCAGCAAAGTCCACAGCAATCACAAGGAAATACTTCTTGGCACATCTTCTTACTTGTTCTTGTAGGTGTGTTGAGGCGTCCATGGCAGAGCAACCCTGCCTGAAGCCAAATTGGTTGGGTGAGGCCAGGCCAGCCCTGTCATAATATTGCTGTATTTGTCTATAGAGGAGGTGTTAGAGTAGTTTATTTGCAACTGTGATCGGTCTGTACGATTTTGGGAGGTGTGGTGGGGTGGTTGGATTTTTCAGGATTAGTTTGATGTTTGCTTTCTTCCACGAGGTCGGGAAGGTGCCGCAGTGAAGACAGAGGTTGAGCAATAGGTTCGGTGAACACTGTCTTTTTGATGATTTCGGGCTCCAAAAAAGGTCCGGTCCAGGGCATTTATTTCCCCTAATGAGGGTGGCAGCACTTTTGAGCTCCTCCACGGTGAAGTGAGGTTCTGTCGTTGCTGTTTGATAGCTTTCATTTTCTAGGAGCGTTGGATCTGCTCTGTTGTCTCCGGTTGTATAGCCGGGTGGAAGACTGCGTCCAGGATACTGGAAATGGTCTGCTCCCAGGTTGTGGACATGCCTCCTTGGGTCAATATGGTGGCAGCAATAACTTCCCCTCGGGGAAGTTTACTCATGGTCAGTTTGTAGATGATTCCCCAGGGGTTCTCATTTCCCATAGTGGAGACCAGGTGCTCCCAAGATTGCTGTTTACAGCTTCTGATTTGGGCTGTATAAGTGTTCCTTGCTTCTTTGTAGCAGTAATGGAGATCTTCCACAAGCTGCCTGTAGTTGTCAGCTTTAAAATTTCCTAGAAAACCAGTTGGAACATTTCGAAAGGCTTTTTACGCCGATTTCTTGCTATCACTAAGGACACATTCAAACTGTTAGGCTTTGAAAAGTTGCCTTATTTGTGGGCCACTGAAAACACCTGCCTTAATCTATGTACTGTCTTGGGAATTTCTCTTGCAAGTAAGTGAAAGACTTGTTCACTTCCAAAGCCTTCATGAAATTTTTCACAAATCCCAATTTGATGTGGAGTGGTGGAAGCAAAACTTTATTTGGATTTACCAGAAGTTCAAATGCTACATTTTGTTTCACATGTTAATGATTTTCACTGAGGCCAATTCCTCTTTTAGTGCATATCTTTGGCATGACTATCCCACTCACAGAGAAAGCACAATACTTAGTGTAACCCTTTAGTAGTCCTAATAAAATGGCAATTGCCTTTAAATCACCACATATCTGCTACTCATACTTTTGATTGTGTTCACCTAAGAGGATAGTCTCCATGTTTGTAAAAGTTTGTTTTGCAGACAGCATATGCAAGAGGTATTGAAGGCAGCATAGTTCCATTGTGTAATAACATAGCCTTAATGCAAACCTTAAAAGCATCTATAAGTAGTTGCCATTCTCTGGGAACATGCCTCATGTTCATTGCTTCCATTAGCCAATCAATACCCTTACAAACAGGGAGTTCACCTTCTATTTGATAGAAGGTATCATAGTCTTTAGAATACAAAATATCACTTTCAGAGAATGATCTAGAAGATTCCACTGTTGTAGCCTCGAGGCCAAAAGCTCTGCCTTATTCTAATGCAGTTCAAGATCACTGATGAGGTAATAAAGCTTGCCTTTCTGTAATTTTAAAGTGGTTCACAATGATAAAGGTTTGGACAAAATGGTGGATCCCTTGACATAGATGGCTTCTGTACCAGACTGCTGATGTTCAGAGTCTTCAACTTCTGAGTGTACAGAAAAACTCAGGTGGTTCAGGAATAAGTAGTACTTCACTGCAAGGCATGGAACAAATTACAGATGGTATATTTGGATATGTCACTGTCCACTTTTTCTTCATTGTCATCCTTTTCCTTCATTGTCATCCTTTTCCTTCTGCTTGGAAATTTGCTCATATCCAGCCAGTTCCTAAAAAGGGTGACAAATCCCTCCCATCCAATTATCGTCCCATTGCAATTACTTCTACTCTTTCTAAAGTAATGGAGAAATCAATTAACCACCAACTCTTAAACTACCTAGAAACCTTCCGTCTGATCAACGATCGCCAGTATGGATTCCGTCAGTGTCGATCCACTGGTGATATTCTGGCTTATGTTACCCATTTATGGACTAATTCAATGGAAAGGTTCGGTGAAACACAAGTAGTTGCTCTTGACATCTCAAAGGCTTTTGATCGTGTTTGGCATAAAGGTCTTCTAAACAAGCTTCCATCTTATGGTTTGCCAACTGTTTTTAGTAATTGGTTATCCAGTTTTCTCTCTGATCGCTCACTGAGGGTGATGGTAGATGGCTCTCTGTCTTCTAACTTCTCCACTAATGCCGGTGTCCCCCAAGGTTCAGTTCTTTCCCCCACTCTTTTCCTCTTGTATATCAATGACCTTCTTCCATTGACTGGAAATCCTATCCATAGTTTTGCCGATGATAGCACATTGCATTCAACTTTCCATTTTGAGAAACCTTGTCCAGCTCAATCAGCTTCAAGTTTTCGAAAATCTGCTGCCAATTCCTTAAATGCCGATCTTCAGGTAATTCTCCAGTGGGGCAAAGACAACTTAGTTGATTTCAACCCTTCTAAAACTCAATCTTGTCTTATATCTCGCAAAAAGGATTCTTCTGCTCCTATGCTTATCTTTAGTGACACTCCAATTTCTAGGCAAAATGATATATCTCTTTTGGGGGTTACCCTGACTTCTAATCTCTCTTGGCACAAGCACATTACAAATATTGCTTCCTCTGCATCTAAAAAACTTGGTTTTCTCTTTCGCTCTTGGCGTTACTTTTCTTCCAAACAGCTGCTCACTCTGTATAAATCGCAAATCCGCCCTGCCATGGAATATTGTTCCCACATCTGGGGTGGTGCCCCCAAAACCTCTCTCAGGCTTCTTGATTCCATTCAGAAGAGGGCAGTTAGGTTAATTAATGATTCATCTCTAACAGAGTCTCTCCACTCGCTGTCTCATAGACGCACTGTTTCTGCTGCATGCCTCTTCTACAGATACTTCCATGGGCACTGTTCTTCTGAATTGGCTTCTATAATTCCCGCTCTCTCTTTCAAAACAGTCCGAACACGTGCCGCCACCAGCCAACATCCATTTACTGTCCAACTTCAAACCCACAGAACCAACTTTTCATCTTCCTCATTTATTCATTCAACTGCCGTTTTCTGGAACAACCTTCCTTCATACGTATTTCCTGAAAATTACAATCTACATAAGTTCAAGTCCAATATCAACAAATATCTTCTTTCGTCTTCTCAACCTCCAACCCAAGCACGGTACTAAGTACTATAGGTTATAATACCTCTCGTGTTTGGGGTTCTCATAAAAAAAAAAAAAAAAAATCCTTTCCTAATAGGAAGCACCATACACAAGTAACAGTCTGATGTGATTAAGGGATTGGGTTATACTTCTTATCAAAAGCAGCCTGAGCACAAAAAGCTATCCACAGATTCAGAAGTTACACATGCTAGTATAGAAACTGTGGTAGGAGACAGTCAGAAAGAAAGGTATAATAAGAGCAGGAGTAATTTACAGACCAGAAGATGGTGAGGATTATGTTAAGAGTCCATATATGTAAATGAATACGTAAGCAAGTATGAATGCCATATTATAGGCAATTTCAGTTTGCCTCTAATTGATTGAAGCAAGTGAGAGGGAAATTCACCGTAGAGGAACTAAAATTTAAATTACCTCTATGATTATTATTTGTATCAGCACACTATGGAAAGTACTAGGGGCAAGAATATTCTAGACTTTATCATCATCTACAAACCAAGTAACATCATAGGGTTGACAGTACAAGAACTATTATCAGGAAGTGATTACAGGGTTTTTAAGCTGGATGAGGACAGAAGTAGGAGTTGTGACAGAAAACAAGGATGGTTTTAATTTCAGGAAAGGAGATTATGGCAACTCAAGGTGCCATATAATCTTTATGGACTGGGAAGATAGCTTATAAAGTGCAAACACATTAGAATCATGGTATACCTTTAAAGTTATAGTCATCACAGAAGCCTTGAATGCACATAGACTGTTAACAAAGTACAGTCTGTCCTTGTATAACACGTGTTTATACTACATGAATTCAATCATACATGATTTATAAATAGGGGAACGATATTGTATATAACACAAACCGAATTCACTTATGCACGATTCGCCTGTGTGTTTACAAGAAATGGCAGTCCAATGTGGAATCACCCCAACTGAATGCAACACAATTGAAATGAAGAGAAGATTCTGAAAATGTACTTTTGTTTTTTTATATCAAGGGGAAACACATTTCACCATAATAACGTAAAAACCAACACAATTCCAGCTATCAGTATTATCACAAATGCAATTAGATAGAGTTTACTACTAGTTTATAACAGATTCTACCAGCAGAAACACAAAGGGAAATTGTTTTATGGTAGTAATCTCCAAAAATGTGCTTTAGTAAAATGTGAGCTAGTAAGATGTTAATAGTGTCTCTGCCTTTATGGTGTTGTTTATTCAGTTGCTACACGTGCCAGCTTTGTTTACGTGTATCAAGCATGCCTCCTCATTTTGTAATTGAGCTTTATTCCCTAAAAATGAGTAAAATACTTAAAAAGGTGCGAAAAGGAAGCATCCTAGTGAAGACACTACAAAAGCAATATGGATAGACAGAGGTGGACTGGGTCAAAAATTCTTACCAGGGAAAATCTGTAGCGGCCTCATACTAGCTAGCATTTATGGCCAAAATCACACCGGCCTCCAGCCCACCTGGGTTTTCCCGGTAAGGCTTATGGCCAGTCTGCCTCTGTGATAGAAAAAAAAAAAAAAAAAAAAAAAAAATTACATATGAAATTCTAAAACGCTTTGAGAAAAATGAAAGAACATGTGATATTGCACATTCTACAGGCCTAAATGAGGCAATGCCGAGAATTAGAAAGAATGAAGAGAAAATAAAAACAACTTTCATAGCAGGAACAACACAAAACGTAATAAAATCCATTAGATCAAGACAAAGAAGAAAAGGTCAGGCTGCCAAAGGTGAATTATGAGAAATGTCTGGCTAAGAAAGCAAAGAATTTCCACATATGTGAATACAGAGAAGAGAACAAATCATATCAGACCCTTATGTAATGGGCATGGGAAATTCTTAGATAGTCTAGCTGATGTTGCAGATGAATTGAACATGATCATTTACAGAAGAAAGATCCTTCACAGTAAGGGGAACTGTGCAAATAAAGCTGGAAACCTCAAAATTAGCAATATTGAAATTTCAAAAGATTTATTATAAAAACTTTTGAGCCAAGAGGTGAGAAAGGAGGTTCCTGGAGTTGGTAGCATATATGCAGTAATTTTGAGGGAATTGGCAAGAGTGTGCAATGGGCCATTAAGGCTAATGATAGAAGTGTCACTGCATTCAGAAGAGATTCCCTTGGGTTGGAGTAGGGCCAACATATTGGCTGTACATAAAGGTGGTTATAAAAGCCAAGTGGATAATTACTGACTAGTAAGTCAGACTCCAATGATAGGGAAAAAGTTATGGAGGCAATGATCAAGAGCACAATACAGGACAATTTACAGCCACTTCTGGACTAACATAATACAGTCAGTCCATGTATAACATGTGTTTACACTACACGAATTCGATCATACACGATTTATAAATAGGGGAACGATATCTTATATAACACGAACCGAATTCGCTTATGAACGATTCACCTTTGTGTTTACAAGAAATGGCAGTCGAACACGGAATCACCCCAACTGAACGTAACACAACAGGAATGAAGAGAAGATTCTGAAGATGTATTTGTGCATTTTATATCAGTGAAGGGGAAACACATTTCACCATAATAACGTAAAAACCAACACAATTCCAGCTATCGGTATAATTGCAAATGCAATTAGAGAGTTTACTACCAGTTTATAACAGATTCCACTAGCAGAAACGCAACTGGAAATTGTTTTTATTGTTTTATGGTAGTAACCCATAGAAATGTGCTTTAGTAAAATGTGAAGTGTTAATAGTGTATCTTTGCCTTTACGGTGTTGTTTATTCAGTTGCTACACGCATGCAGCTTTGTTTATGTGTATCAAGCGTGCCTCCTCATTTTGTAATTGTGCTTTATTCCCTAAAAATTAGTAAAATACTTAGGTGTGAAAAGGAAGTATCCTGGTGAAGACACTGCAGATTCAGAGAGAAAAAGAAAAGCGATATCGATAAACAGAGGCAGACTGGGTCAAAAATTCTTACCCAGGAAAATTTGTAGTGGCCTCATATTAGCCTTTATGGCCAAAATCACATCAGCCTCCGGCCCACCGGGGTTTCCCCGGTAAGGCTTATGGCCAGTCCACCTCTGTCAATAGAGAAAAAATGAAATTGTGAAACGCTTTGAGCGAAATGAAAGACCATGTGATTTTCCATGTGCTACAGACCTAAGTGAGGCAATGCTGAGTTACAAAGAATGCAGAGAAAATAAAAACAACTTTGATAGCAGGAACAACTCAAAGTGTAATTAAAATCCATTAGATTAAGACACAAAGAATTGGAAGAGATGGAACGGCTGTCATCTGTTTGGATAGAAAATCAAACAAAAACAGGTTTGCTTACAATAGAAGCAAAAGCATTGGCAATATTTTATTACGTAATAAAATACATATTTTATTATGATTATTTATTGTGTTTGGTAATGTTTTGGTTTGTGTGTTCAATCTTGGGTGGCCAGCACCTAACCTATTTTTCCCAGAGGGCCTGTTGTTTATATTGCACGAGGGTTTCTAGAAACACAACTATTGTGCTATATGAGGACTGACTGTACTCTACTTACGGAAATTCGACTTTAAGCAAGCTTTTGCCAGCTGGCGAAAACTTGAAAAAAAAAATCGTGGAAACTTATTTTGCATCCTGTAGGAATAAATGAAGGTGTCATGAAAATATTGTAATGTGAACCCAATAACTTTTTTTTTTTTGGCAATTCGTTCCAAGACCTCCGAAGTTGAAATTTTTGCTATTTATCTCTCTAAAATGTCATTTTTATAATGGAAATTACACTACACTTTCATCATTATCATATCATTTTTTGTAATTGGTTATCCAGTTTTCTCTCTGATGGCTCACTGAGGGTGATGGCTCTGTCTTCTAACTTCTCCAGTAATGCTGGTGTCCCCCAAAGTTCAGTTCTTTCTCCCACTTTTTTTCCCTCTTGTATATTAATGACCTTCCATTGACTGGAATTCTTATACATAGTTTTGCCAATGATAGTACATTGCATTCAACTCTGAGAAAAGTTGCCCTGCTCAATCAGCTCCAACTTCTAGAATATCTGCTACCAATTCCTTAAATGGGAATCTCCAGTGAGGCAAAGGCAACTTATTTGATTTCAATCCTTCTAAAACTCAGTCCTGTCTTCTTATATCTCGCAAGAAGGATTCTTCTGCTCCTATGCTTATCTTTGGTGACACTCCGATTTCTAGGCAAGATGATATATCTCTTTTGGGGATTACCCTGACTTCTAATCTCTCTTGGCACAAGCACATTACAAATATTGCTTCCTCTGCATCCAAAAAAACTTGTTTTTCTCTTTCGCTCTCAGCATTACTTTTCTTCCAAACAGTTGTTAACTCTGTACAAATCACAAATCCACTCTACCATGGAATATTGTTCCCACATCTGGGGCAGTGCTCCCAAAACCTCTCAGGCTTCTAGATTCCATTCAGAAGAGGGCAGTTAGGTTAATTAATGACATATCTCTAACAGATGTCTCTCCAGAGTGTCTCATAGATGTACTGTTTCTGCTGCATACCTTTTCTACAGATACTTCCATGGGCACTGTTCTTCTGAATTGGCTTCTATAATTTCCCCTCTTTCAAAACAGTCTGAACACAAGCTGCCACCAGCCAACATCCATTTACTGTCCAACTTCAAACTCACAGAACAAACTTTATCTTCTGCATTTATTCATTCAATTGCCATGTCAATAAATATCTTCTTTCATCTTCTCAACCTCCAACCCAAGCAGGGTACTAAGTGCTACAGGTTTGAATACCTCTTGTGTTTGTGGTTTTCATAAAAAAAAAAAGTTCCATTATAAGGATCAATTTTCAATGCCTTCTGTGATATTTTTCTAAAACACATTCTAGAGGTCACTACCATAAAACAATAAAAATTATGGTATGGTATTATGATGAAACTAGTTCCCCTTAGTGAAGTTTCCAATCATAAAAAAAAAACAAATTAAGAATCTTCTCTTCATTCCTATTTACTTATTACAATGGGAGAAGGGAAAGGGACCAACAGAAAGTGCAAGTGCTAGGAAACAAAACAAAATTGGTTTAGAAATGAAGATGATTAATTAAGTATAAAGCATGACAAAGTTTGTCATCTATTGCAGTGGGCTCCAAACTTTTTGGTCGCACACCCTTATTTTACTTAATAGGACTAGCATGTACACTGGAATAAAAAATTAAATATATAAGTTTAAACTTTTTTTTTATATTTATTAATCATTTGCATGGAAGTCATTATATCTAAAATCACAATTTTTAAAAAATACAAAACAAAATTAAATTGAAGTTAGAGTACAAAATGAATGTACTTGAATGTGCATGATCGATGGCATGATCAAATAAAGCCAAACAAAGCTGCATATTGAAGTATAGTAATACCCCGAAGTTACGAGATAGGTGGGTCCGATGAAAATCGCTTAAGTCGAATTCGCATAAGTCTGGGTACAACTTTGCATATAAATACATATATATTTTGTTTAATTGGGACCAAGGACTAACAAAAATACTAGTTTAGAAGAAAAATATTTAATAAAATTGCAGTTCTTTATACATATTAATAAAAATATGTATTAAAAAATAAATGAGTTACGTAAAAAAGTTATTATTTCGATGTTGATGGTTTCATAAAATCTAACAAATTCGTCTGATGACACAGCGCCTTTTTTTCACACAGAATTTCTTCGTAGCAAGCTAATAATTTTTTTATTCCTTGCTTTGTAGCTATAATGCGTTCTTTGTTGGAGTCTGTTTTCTAAAATTTTTAAGCCCTTTTCAATTGAGCTGAGACCTTCTGTCAAGCTTGCAATTGTCATGTGCTTTTCTGATGGAACTGGGTCTGAAGTGTCGGATACTTTAGTGATGTTTTGCTCATTCATTGTCAGCTCCTGACTATGTGAATCCAACAGCTCGTTGACATCATCACCATTGACTTCCAAATCTAATTGCCTGGCAAGATTAACAACATGTTCTATCACATGAGCGACATGATCAGTTTCTGGCGTTGATTTCGTCTCTGTTTCGAAAAAAAAAAAAAAGGACAAAGTAACTTCCAGACACCATTCAATGTTTTTTTTCTTGTGAATTTCATCCCAAGATTCTTCAATGTTTCTTATGGCATCTAAAACATTGAATTGTTTCCAACACTATTTTGTCTCATAGCTTCATTCAAACGTGCAAACGAATGCATCGTGTAGTAAGCCTTGAATGTTTTAATGACTCCCTGGCCCATCGGGTGAAGCAAGCTGGTTGTGTTTGGAGGCAAAAACACAACTTATACACATGGGTTGAAATTAATTAGGGTGGTAGGAGGGTGACCGGGTGCATTGTCAATAAGAAGCATCACTTTAAATGGAATCAGTTTAGACTTGCAATAATATTCGACTTCGGATATGAAGTGGTGACCAAACCAGTCCTCAAAAACGGAAGCTGTCACCCAAGCTTTATGATTCGACTTCCAAATCACTGGTAAGCTAATTTTAGATATACACCAATTGAAAAAAATCAAGAACCACGTAACTCCGAGTTCGTGTAAGTCGGGGTATTACTGTATTAAAAAAAAACATTTAATTACATTTTGAAAAACTAAAGTTCTCATAATTAATAAATATTGATTTATTATGGATCATCTCATGCACTCCTAGGGGTGGCACCTCACTCTAAAGACTACTGATCTATTGCATGCAATTAGGTTTCCCTGCTTCAACAACAACACAACAGGAGGGAGTATATGAGGAGAGCCTTGTCGATCAATTCGGCCCTGGAAAGATTGTGCAAGGCTCAAGGGGTAGAATTTTTTTCAGCCTGGTCTGTACTTGTTAACAGGAGAGACTGCTTCTACAAGGATGGGATACACTTAAATAGAAAGGGTGCAAGAATATTTGCTGATGCTATCAAGGCAGTGTTATGTGGGTCAGAAAACTGCTAGCTTGGGGGGGGATACAAGGACTAATAGATTAACAGTAGCCACTGGCAGAGGTGAAAATGATTCTTGCACTGCTTCTATTGGAATGAACAGAAGCTGGGAAAACAAGATGCAGGATATTTCAGAGACTGCTGGGAGTCATTGTGGTACAAATAAACACATGGGTTGTGTTAGGGTAGCTAAGAACAGGAGCGTGTATACTTGCGTGTACACCAATGCTAGGAGTTTGATAAATAAATTTGATGAATTTGAGGTATTGCTCAAAGCATCAAAGGCGGATATTGTTTGGATATCAGAGACTGTGTCACACAGATATAAGGAATGCAGATATGGGGAGTACGTCTACAGAAAGGATAGGAAGGGAGGAGGGGTTATGCTATTAGTTAAGAAACACATAAAAACCAAGGAAGTGAAGCCAGGCGACATCGCTGGACAGTGCAGTGTCGAGTCAGTTTGGTGTGACATAAGCATTGGGAGATCAAAATTGAGAGTAGGAGTGTGCTATAGGCCTAATGACTCTGATGAGTATAATAAGAAACTGTACAGGGAAATAGAGTGGGCCAGTAAATCAGAGTCTTATAATGGGAGATTTTAATTTCCCAGATATTGACTGGAATTTGGGGGCTGGTCACTCACACACTAGCAAGGCTTTTGTGGATTTATTGAACGATTGTTTTCTACATCAGCATGTTTGGGAGGAAACTAGAGGGAGTAGTACTCATGATTTGATTATCAGCAGCGATTCTTCATGCATTAAGAATCTGCAGATAAAGAACCACTAGGTGGCAGTGATCACAGTGTGCTGAAGTGGGATTTACTCAAAGAGGTAACTACCATCGGGGTAAAGGGAAGGGTTATTGCTTTCGTAAAGGCAACTACGATGGTCTGAGACAGTATTTAAATTCTATACAGTGGGACCAACTGAAGATGTTACCAACAGTAAATTCAAAATGGGAAGCATTCAAAGAACTTATCTTGGAAGCTACTAGGCTTTACAAACCAACTAAGAAATATTGTTCAAGGTTTAGGCCTAAATGGATGTCAGATGAACTAATGAAACATATGACAGAGAAGAAAAATGCATGGGATACATATAAATTAACACGTGACACAGAAGCCTATGATAGATACAAGTTGATCTGTAACCAAGTTACAAAGGAGGTTAGGCAGGCAAAGGCAGATTACGAGAAATCTTTGGCAAGGGATGCAAAGAAAAACAGCAAAGAATTCTTTACATATGTAAACTCTAGAAGGAAGGGGATGAATCAGATTGGTCCACTTGATATCGATGGTTCAACTGTTGATGATCCTGCTCAGGTAGCTAACAAACTAAATGAATATTTTGCATCGACATTCACACACAAGGAGTTATCAGCAAGGGGAATGCCAGAGGTGTATTCAACTCTGGCAGTAAGCTAGAGAATCTTGTAATAACTATGAGTAAAGTGGAGGAGAAATTGTTGAAGATAAACACAAGAAAGGCACCTGGGGGCTGGGGTAGATGGGATCTATCCAGTTATATTAAAGGAAGCAGCAAAGGAAGTAAGCAAACCCTTAGCCATGATTATGAGAGCTTCCTTGGACTCATGGGAGGTACTCACAGACTGGAGATGTGCCAATGTGACCCCAATTCACAAAGGAGGATCAAAGGCCGACAAGTAATTATAGACTATTGAGTTATATTCTGATCCAGGAAAATTAATGGAGGTACTGGTTAAAGAAGGACTGCAGGATCACCTAGACAATACTTCAGTTATAGCTCTGACACAGCATGGTTTTGTTAAGGGGAAGTCTTGTCTGACCAATTTGATTGGATACTATGATACAGTCATAAAAGAGCTGGATGCAGGGAATAACTTTGATATTATATACTTGGATCTTAGAAAGGCTTTTGATACTGTTGCACATGGAAGACTGCTGCACAAATTGGAGCAGTGTGGCATTGGAGGCAAATTGCTGCTATGGATAAAGAGGTGGTTGAGGGGGAGAAGACAGAGTGGTAATCAATGGACACTGCTCATCATGGACTAATGTTATTAGTGGAGTCCCTCAGGGTTTCAGTGTTGAGTCCATTATTGTTTTCTGTATTTAAAAATAATATTGATGATGGTATATCAAGCTTAATGTCTAAGTTTGCAGACGATACAAAGGTTGGCAGGGTTGCTAAGGACACTACTGACGCTATGCTGCTGCAATAGAATCTGGAAAGGTTGAGCAGGTGGGCTGAGAGGTGGCAAATGAAGTTTAACATTGACAAATGTAAAGTACTACATATGGGAAACAGCAACCCCAGAGCAAAGTATCAACTGTGTGGTACTACATTGACAGTGGTAGAGAATGAAAAGGACCTGGAGGTAATTGTGCAGGCAGATTAAAGTTCTGAGCAGTGCAGACGGGCTGCAAGAGTAGCTCACGGTGTCTTGTCAATGATATACAGGAATTTTTCTAGCAGGGATAAGGTCATTATTCCCTTGTATAAGGCAATCGCCAGGCCACACCTTGAGTACTGTATACAGGTCTGGAGGCCTCATTTCAAGAAGAATGTAGAGCTGCTGGAACGAGTACAGAGAAGGGCAACAAGATTAGTGAATGGGACAAAGGGTTGCTCTTACGAAGAAAAGCTTAAGTTTTGCAAATTACAGTGTCTGGAGACTAGGCACTGGCGAGGTGATCTGATAGAGGTGTATAAAGCCTTGAATGGTTTGAGCATGCTCAATGCTGATGGGATTCTTCCTCTTGCTCAGAATAATCACCTTAGAGGGCATAAAATCAAATTGAGGAAAGACAGATGTAGGATAGATGTGTGGAAGTTTGCCTTTAGCCAGTGGGTAGTTGGTTGGTGTAACAGATTTCCATCCCATGTTGTGGAAGTTGATAGCCTAAATAAATTTAAGGCTCAGCTGAACAGGTATTTCGAATGAGCGGAGGGGTGAAGTGGAAGTGTTTTTTTTTTGTTTTTTTTTGGCTGATGCTGCATAAGCATGCTTTCTTGCATATTCCTTTACTAATGCTAAAATACTATTTTAAGGGACAGTGCACATATAAAAGAACATGTTAAAGGTTCAACACCTTTAAGATCAACAGTGATCAAAAAATAGCATTCAGGTGCTAATATCAAAGATGAAAAAGCTATAATATGGATGGAAAATCAGATTCAGAAGCAAGTGCCCCCAAGTCCAATGGCGATTGAAACAAAAGCAAGAAGTATTTATGAAGATATTCAGGATAAATATGGCAAACCCAAACCAAGTTTTTCTTGTTTATACTCTGGCACTACCACTAGGTCAGTGGAGTTTAAAAAATAAAATCAATACAAATGTATTTAGCATTCACAGGCTTGAACCCCAGTACATTCAAAAAAGCATGCTATTGCACTCTCACTCCTGACCACTTGGCTATGTCAGGCTTAATTTTGTGGCAAGCAATGGGTGGTTTAATAGGTTCAAGCATCGTGCTGGTTTTCACGACGTTAAAGTGGTGCAGTGAAGTCGCCAGTGTCGATTCTGCAGCTGCAGAGAAATTGTGAAGTGCTGGAACTCCTAAATCTCCACAGCCCTCAACTTCCGCTGCAGTGTGCTTATCAGCAGGAGAGCTCATTCTGGCAACGATGCTCGAAAGGTAAAACTGGCCGACGCTATGCCTGTCTCCTCTCTTTTTGTAATTTTGAAATTGTTATTTTTCCTGGCGCGAGATAAAAAAAATTGAATAAATAATTTTATTTACATGTTCGAACATTTCTTTTGCTTTAATCAAATTCAATTAAATCTGCGAGTGCTGCATAAGCATTTAGGGAAATTCCGACTTATGTAGAGTTCCAAGGAACGCAACCCCTTGCATAAGTCGGGGAGTGGCTGTATGTAGAAATTGAATACTGAATAAAAATACAGCATGGTTTTGTAAAGGGAAAAAATGATGTTTAACTAAGCTGATTAGCTATGTTTAACTAAGCTGATTAGCTAGTCACTCATGAGATGGATGCAGGAAATAATTTCTACATTATTTACTTGGATTTCTGCAAAGCATTTCAGTCAGTCCTACATGAGACATTACCATACAAGCTGGAACATGTTGTAACCACAAGGAAATTCCTCAGATAAATCACAGGATAGCTGCAAGGCAGTAGGCAGAGGATCATGATTAACAATTATTCTTCAGATTGGGCTAATGAAAGAAGTGGGTTTTTCCAAGGAGCAGTATTGGTACCATTGCCATTTTGATTTTCATAAATCAAAAACAGATAAAGGGTGTGATGTCAAGATTGGTATAATAGTTATAATCAGCAACAAACAGAGCTTCTTCAGGACAACTTCAACAGACTTCAGAGATGGTCAGAAAGGCAACATCTATGATAAATGTGTGGTCTTATACCTTGTGAGTAGCAATCCCAAAATAACTTGCACTTGGTGGGGTTAAACTAAAGACAGTAGAGGAAGAAAAGGATTTCGTAGTTCTGATTTGATTGGACATTGAGCAATGCAGACAGGTGGCAACGAAGGCCCATGGTATCCTATCAATGATTTATCAAACAACATTACTACCCTGATTATGAAGATAGAGAAATCAATCCTGCTCTATAAGGCAACTGTAAGATCATAGTTGTTAAGGTCACAGCTGTGTTCACATACAGAGAATGCTAGCTAAAAAAAAAAAAAAAAACTCCCATGTGCACCTTGAAAGGGTCCAAAGACTGGCCAAATACCTGGTGAGATTGGTGAAGGGGCATCCATATAAGGAAAAACATCCTATATGTGGGCTACCAAGTTTGGAAACTAGGCACCTTAGAGGAGACTTGATTGAGGTGTATAAAGCTCTGAGAGACAAAAGTAAAATATTGTTGTTGTTGTTTGGTTTTTAGGAGCATTAGCAACTAAAGCCATATTGCTCCAGGATATGCGGTGGTCATTCCCTGACCTTTCCGCATCCTCCGTATTTGGTGGTGACGGGCTCGAACCCCGGCCTAATCAAAAAGCGTGTGCTACGCACTGCTGCTCCTTCCACCTGGCTATGGAGGCGCCTTACAAAAGTAAAAATGAATGAGAGTGGAATTTATTATGATTCCAGAACTAGGTGAAAAATTAAAATTATGAGGAGGGGGAATAAGATTAGACTGGATTACTGGAATAAGTTACCTCTATGAATAACTGAAGATGACAGCCTGGAGAAATTCAGAGGTCAGCAAAGAGGGAGCCAAACAGGTAGTTTGATTTTTAATATAATAATTTTATTTTGGCCAGTGCAGAAAAATAAGAATACAGCTTCCTTGCAGCTAATACTAATATGTACACTAAGGAAAAAACCAACCATGCATTTTCTTTCTCTGCTGCTAGTCTTATCAGTTCATCTGACATCCATTTAGGTCTAAGCTATAAATCCAACAATGCACTTTCAATTACAGCTAAAGATTTGCTGCCACTTAATATAATTCCATCCACCCCAAGTGCCTTATTTACTTTTAGCTTCAGATTTCTCTTCCAGTTTCCTTCGTTATTACAAAATCATTTAGGTCCCCTTTAGAACTTTATATTCTACTGGCATCCCCACCCCTAAATTTTTTAGGTGCAAAGGCAGATAGAACTGAATAGATATTTCACATATGATGCAAAATACCTGTTCAGTTTGTCAACAAACTGAACAAGCTCATCAACAGTTATACTGTTTGTTTCTAGCGGACCAATGCAATTTGCCTCTTTACTTATCTTAACACAAGAAGAAAAAAAAAGTCTTTGCTGTTTTTTTTCTACAGATTTTTCATAATCTTCCTTAGCATACCTGAACCCCCCCCTCCCTTTGTGACTTGACAGAATTTATACTTCATGACTAGTTTATATTTACTGTAGATTTCTGTATTCTCTGATAGTTCATACATACCCCATATATCCCCTGATAGTTCATACATACCCCATATATCCCCTGATAGTTCATACATACCCCATATATTTTTTTATTCTCTGCCACTAGTCTTATCAGTTCATCTGACATCCACTTAGGTCTAAGCCTTTAACATTATCTCAGAGTTGTGTACAATGCCTAAGTAGCACCTACCTTCCTTCCCTGAATGCTTCCCATTTAGAATTTGTATCTGGTAATATCAGTTGATCCCAGTGAATAGAATTTAAGCTATCAGCCCACTGTAGTCAGTCACCTTTATGAAAGCTAAATCCCTCCACTTTACTTGTGACAGTAATTTTATAAATTTTGAATATCATATACTTGGATTTCAGGAAAGTTTTTGATACTGTTGCACAAGAAAGACTGCTGTACAAATTGTAGCAGTGTGGCATTAAGGGCAAGTTGCTACTATGGATAAAGTGATAGTTGAATGAGAGAAGGCAGAGTGACAATCAATGAACATTGCTCTTAGTGGACCTATGTAGTGGAATCCCCATGTTTTGGTGTTGGGCCCCATTGTTTTCTATATTTATCAACGATATTGATGAAGGTATATCAGGCTTAATGTTCAAGTTTCCATATGATACAAAGGTATGCAGGGCGGTTAATGACAGTAATAACTGTAAGCTACTGCAACAGGATCTAGAAAACTTAGGCAGATGGGCTGAGAAATGGCAATTGAAGTTAAACATTGGTAAATGAAAAGTACTGCATATGGGTAGCAGTAACACCAGAGTAACATACCAACTGTGTTACCACACTCGGGGTAATGGAAAATGAAAGACCACCTGGGGAAAAACTGTGCAGTCAAATATGAAGTTCACTGAATAATGCAAACAGGCTGCCAGGACATCAATACCACTGCATATTCAAACCAACAGCATTAACGGGTGTGTCACTACCTGGAATCATCCATTGGAGCAGTTTTAGATGATCTAAAGTGTGAAGGACTTAACAAGTATACTATACAAGATAAATTGGCAAAAGGTAAAGAAAGCCAACATGAGAACTACTGCAAACTTCGGGAAACTTATCTGGAAAAAAATTAGTTTACGGCTATCGCAGTTTCTCCCTGTATTCTCAGTAAACAGACAGTTCGTGTTATCAGTAGTGGTAGTAGTTTTTTCCTATTTTAAAACAGCTGGAAGGTGGAGGATAAACACCCTAAGACTGGAGCAGTCTGAAGGGCACACCTGTAAGTAAATTTCAGCCGAGAAAACACTCAGGAAAAAACTAATCACTACATCGTTATCGACTTCTATTGCCACTACCAATAACTAACTAACTAACTAACTAACACACACACCATCATTTTACCGAGAATGCAGGGAGAAACTGTGGTAGCACGAAACGAGTTTGCCGGCAAGTTTCCCACAATTCTCGCATTGGCTTTCTTTATCTTAGCCGATAAATTTAATTAAGCATTTTATTCAATCTTATTTTATTTGGAATAAGTGTGTATAATGCATTATTATTTGGAACTAATACACTATAAATGTCTGCTGACGAGGCTGGTGGGAGCCAGTCACGTTCACAAGCTGCTAAGTCAACTTATTTTTTATTTATTGTTTTGAAATTATCGTGTTTGTATAACATTTGATTTAAATTTACTGGTATAGTATTTTTGTGATTTTCTAATTAATTGGTACATTTATTCATTACTTAAACTTTCAATTGCATAGAAAACCACAGTCGATTCTGCCGACATTGTAAATCAGATTGTCTTATAATGGGGGATTTTAATTTCCCAGATATTGACTGGAACTTGTGGGTTGGCCATTTGCACACTAGCAAGGCTTCTGGGGATTTATTAGATGATTGTTTTCTACAGAAGCATGTTTGGGAGGCAACCAGAGGGAGTAATATTCTTGATTTGATTATCAGTCTTGATTCTTCACACATTGAGAATCTGCAGATAAAGGAGGCACTAGGTGGCAGTGATCAGTGTGATGATGTGGGATTTGAGTTTACTCAAAGAGGTAACTACCATTAGGGGTAAAAGGAAGGGCTTTTGCTTTCATAAAGGTGACTACGATGGTCTGAGACAGTTTTTAAAGTCTATACAGTGGGACCAATTGATGTTACCAACAGCAAATTCTAAATGGGAAGCATTCAAAGAATTAATCTTGGAAGGCTACTAGGCTTTTCATACCAACCAAGAAATATTGTTCAAGGTTTAAGACTAAATGGATGTCAGATGAATTAATGAGACATGTGGTAGAGAAGAAAAATGCATGGGATACATATAAATTAACAGGTGACACAGAAGCCTATGGAAGATATAAGCTGGTCTGTAATCAAGTCACAAAGGAGGTTAGGCAGCCAAAGGCAAATTACAAGAAAGCTTTGGCAAAGGATGCAAAGCAAAACAGCAGAGTTCTTTACTTATGTAAACTCTAGAAGGAAGGGGCTGAATCAGATTGGTCCACTTGATATCAATGGTTCAACTGTAGATGATCCCGCTCGGGTAGCTAACAATGAGTATTTTGCATCTATATTTAGAAGGGGAGTTATTCGGGAAGAGGAATACCGGAGATATATTAAACTATGGTAGTGGAGTTAAATGATTTTTTAATACCTGAGAGAGCAAAGTGGAGAAGAAATTGTTGAAGATAAACATAAAAAGGCACTTGGGTGGATGTAATTTATCCAGTTACATTAAAGGAGGCAGCAAAGGAAGTAAGAAAACCCTTAGCCATAATTATGAGAGCTTCCTTGGACTTTGGGGAGGTACCCATTGACTGGAGCTGTGCAAATGTAACCCCAATTCCCAAAGGAGGATCAAAGGGTGACAAGTAATTACAGACTTGTTAGTTTAACTTCTGTTCCAAGGAAATTAATGGAGGCACTGATTAAAGAAGCATTGCAGGATCAATTAGACAGCACTTCTGTTATAGTTTGGACACAGCATGGGTTTGTTAAGGGGAAGTCTTGTCTGACCAATCTGATTGAATACTATGATGTGGTCACAAAGGAACTGAATGCAAAAAAAATAATTTTGATATAATACTTTGAGCTTAGGAAAAGTTTTTGATACTGTTGCACATGGAAGACTACTATACAAATTGGAGCAGTATGGCATTAAGATCAAAATGCTGTAATGGATAAAGGGATGGTGAGTGGGAGAAGACAGTGGTAATCAATGGACACTGCTCTTCTTGAACTAATGTTATTAGTGGAGTTCCCCAAAGTTCAGTGTTGGGTCCATTGTTGTTTTTTGTATTTATTAATGATATTGATGAAGGTATATCACGCTTAATGTCTAAGTTTGCAGACGATACGAAAGTTGGCAGTGTTGTTAATGACAAGCTACTGCAAGAGAATCTAGAAACATTGGGCAGATCAGTGGCAACTGAAGTTTAACCTTGACAAATGTAAGGTACTACATATGAGTAGCAGTAACTCCAGAGTAACATATCAACTGTGTGGTACTACACTCAAGGTGGTAGAGAATGAAAAGGACCTGAGGTAATTGTGCAGTCAGATATGAAGTTTTCTGAGCAGTGCAGAGATAGTCTGCAAGTGTAGCTCGTGGCGTCTTGTCAATGATATACAGGAATTTATATTATTATGATGTGGTCACAAAGGAACTGGATGCAAAAAATAATTTTGATATCATATACTTGGATTTCAGGAAAGCTTTTGACAATGTTGCGCATGGAAGACTACTGTACAAATTGGAGCAGAATGGTATTAAGGGTAAGTTGCTACAATGGATAAAAGGATGGTTAAGTGGGAGAAGACAGAGGGTGGTAATCAATGGGTGCTGCTCTTCGTGGACTAATGTTATTAGTGGAGTCCCACAGGGTTCGGTGTTGGGTCCACTGTTGTTTTGTATATTTATCAATGATATTGATGAAGGTATATCAGGCTTAATGTCGAAGTTTGCAGATGACACGAAGGTTGGCAGGGTTGTTAATGACAGTAATGGCAGTGTGCTACTGCAACAGGATCTAGATAATTTGGGCAGATGGGCTAAGAAGTGGCAACTGAAGTTTAACCTTGACAAATGCAAAGTACTGCATATGGGTAGAAGTAACCCCAGAGAAACGTACCAACTGTGTGGTACTACACTTAAGGTGGTAGAAAATGAAAAAGACCTGGGAGTAATTGTGCAGTCAGATATGAAGTTTTCTGAGCAATGTAGACAGGCTGCTAGGGCAGGTCATGGGGTTTTGTCAATGATATATAGGAATTTTGCTAGCAGGGAAAAGGAGGTGATTGTCCCTCTGTATAAGGCAATGGTCAGGCCACGCCTTGAGTACTGCGTACAGGTCTGGAGGCCTCATTTTAGGAAGGATGTAGATTTGCTTGAGCGTGTACAGAGAAGAGCAACACGATTGGTGAGGGGAATGAAGGGATCCTCTTACCAAGAGAGGCTTAAGTTCTGCAAATTGCAGTGGCTGGAGACTAGGCACCTGCGCGGTGATCTGATTGAGGTCTATAAGGCCTTGAATGGGTTGAGCACGCTGAATTCTGATGGGATCCTCCCACTTGTTCAGAATACGAACCTACGGGGACATAAGTTCAAATTAAGAAAGGATAGATGTAGAATAGATGTGCGGAAATTTGCCTTTAGCCAGCGGGTGGTTAATTGCTGGAACAAACTTCCATCTGTCGTTGTGGAAGTTGATAGGTTAAATAAATTTAAGGAGGAACTGGACAGGCAATTGGAGGGTATGGTGTGATTTTTTTTTTTTTTTTTTTTTTGGCTGATGCTGCATAAGCTCCTACACTTGCTTTCTTGCATCAAGTGCCACTACTACTACTATTTTTCTAGCAGGGATAAGGATGTAATTATCCCCTTGTATATGGTAATGGTCAGGCCATACCTTGAGTACTATATACAGGTCTGGAGGCCTCATTTTAGGAAGGATATAGAGCTGCTGGAACGAGTACATGGACGGGCAACAAGATTAGTGAATGGAACAAAGGGTTGCTCTTACGAAGAAAGAGCATCTAAGATTTGCAAAGTAGTGTCTTTTGACTAGGCTCCTGCGAGGTTATCTGATTGAAGTGTATAAGGCTTTGAATGGTTTGAGCAAGCTCAATGCTGATGGAATTCTGCCTCTTGTCCAGATTAATCACCCAAGGGAACAAATTCAAATTGAGGAAAGAATTTTAGAATTGATGTGCCAAAGTTTTCCTTTATAGCCAGCGTGTGGTTGATTGCTGGAACAAAACTTATGTTCTCGTAGAAGTTGACGGCTTAAATAAATTCAAGGCAGAACTAGACAAACATTTAGAGTGAATGGATGGGTGAAATGGAAAGGGTTTTTTTTTTTTTTTTGGCTGATGCTGTATAAAGCTTGCTTTCTTGCATCATATGTCTCTACTAATGCTGATGTAAAATAACACTATTAGTTATGAATAATAGCTAATACATTGTAAATGTAAAATTGTTATGAATGTAAATTTAATTTGCTCTCCCTTAATTTTCAGCCCATGTATGGTTTTATGGCAGGATCTGAAAAGGATCCATAAACATCACCTCTGTAATAAGTTTAGTAAAATTATGTCAATATCACTTAAAGTAAATCTGTATTATCCATGTAGTAAAAGAGCGGTTTATCACAAAAATTAACCTCTCATTATATCTAGAGTACAAGAAACCTGATACCAATTTATGAACTTTACGTAAAGCTGATTGTGGGAGGAAATACTTACTGCCACATTTACACATCCAAATGGGTCAGTGAATGGATAGCAAGGATTATATGAATACATATAATCATAACTAAGATTCCCCTTCAGGAAAGTAAACCTGGCAAAAAAAAAATAAACATTAAAATATTTCCCTACTACAGTAAAGTACTATATTGTATTTATGTTTCAAGTGGTGATAAATTTCTTTTTTCTCAAGCTCTAAATGAAACCTTAAGCACCACCTTGCATTAATATTATTTTCAATTATTTAGAAAATTTATAATGGTGTGAACCAAACAATGTAATAAATAGCAGTATTTGCAAATAGCCAGATGTTTATTTAAATTATCTAACCAATGTGCACACACAATAAAAAAATTAAAAACATCACCTACATGTAAATGAGAATTTATTTTGAGAAACCTCAAAATACTAACTGGATTTTAGTTCCACTTCTCATATCTATTTTTCTAAGGAAAATCACTTCAGAAAACACTTAACAGAGAAAGAAAATTATTAGAATAAATATTATAAACAGCATTATTACCAAGTACTATTGATTTCTAAAACTCAGTTTTCAAAGGATATTTATGAAAACAAATTCATTATAAGGCTGAAAACTCTCCAGAAAACAAAGTGAGAATGCTTTGGCTGGAGAGAACTACTGAGGGCATTTATACTACAATTGGGGTCCTTAGCGTTTGTACTGCTGGTTGCATACTTGAAAGTTCACTGTTGTTGGACAGTGCAACAGGAGATGCCCTTGTATGCTTTAGATGCAAAGAGTGTGAAGAGAATCAGCCCATTTCCTTAATAACTTGAATTCGCCTATGAAAATTCAAAATTTTCGTGGGCAAATTCAAGTGGTTAAGGAAAAGGGCTGATTCTCTCAGAAGAATCAAAACAGAGAACCTAGGAACAAGTCAACAAGCCTACATCCAAGCAAAGTGGTTGCCAACCAGATCCTTTCCCAGAGACCTCAGCATACACTCTCACAAAGATCACTATGGATACGTTCTTCATGCTCATATCCTCCTGGAAGCACATAAGAGGCTTAACTTGCACTGAGTCACTAATTTCACCATGAAACTACTATAGTTTCACAGGTAGTGTCTCTAAGCTCCTCAAGAATCTACTAACCTAACCAAGAGGTTCCTTACCTTCCAGTAAGGGAATCACTGCATAATGAGGCAGGTGAAAGTCTGTAAGAGTCTGTATACACCCCAAGGTGGATTGTTGTTGGCACTGCTATTTTCGGCAACATTTATTCCACTAATGAATGAGATACCCGTGTTTATAGCCTACACTGACAATATTGTATGTTACCTCTCAAGCCCTGCTGACACCTCACTAAACCCTGAAAAATCTAAATATATCATCTCACCTAGAGCACAAGACCTCAATCCAGCAGCCTCTCTGCAGTCCTCCATTGTGGGGCAGGTTCTTGTCGCCACTCAATCCATAAAATTCAGGGATGAAAACCTAACATATAAGGAATAAATCCAGCAACTGCATTCAAGAACATTATGAGCTTTCTGAGATATGAAACTATCTCTGTAGAGGACACAGCAAGAAAACAGAAAATTTTTCCTCTATAGAGGACACAGCAAGAAAACAGTCAGAAAATTTTTCCTCTACTACTTCAGTCTTATTATCAGTCACAGTATTGAAGTTTGGTCTTCTGCCCTTATGTCCAGCCTGAAGACTCTTTGGGGTCTACAATTCTGGGTCCTAAAGTGGCTCACCTACCCTATACAACACCAAAATCACAGCTCTGCATAAATCTCAGATACACCCCAGCACTTGGCATAAGCGAGGAAGCTCCCAATGGCACTTAATCTGTGCTCCACTGTTTTCAACTTCATCAACATCTGGGAAATTCTGGGTAGAGCCCTCAGAAACCCTCCAGTGCTTTGTTCTAACCTGCGGAAGCTCCCAACCTTTAAATGGCACTTTCTGAACACCATCACTGGCGGGCTGAGCTCCACCAATGGAGATTTGGATCTGTGGTCCAGAGATTCAGCCTCCAGAGGAGAAAAGCACAAATCCATATTCATGTGCTGTCAACATTCCTGCAATTGTCAGTGGAACTAGTAATAACTCCCAGTGAAAGATTTCCAGACTGTCTCAATCTCTTGTATCATGTTATGTAATCTATATAAGCCCTGTATAATCACTATTTTAGAAGAACAAGCTCAAAATGTAATTAGCATTAATTCAAATCTAATTATGGCCTCCGTAGCCAAGTGGTCAGGAACAGGAGTGCAGTAGCACACTCTTTGATCAAGCCCCTGAATGCTAAATATGGTCGATCTACCAACTTGCACTGGACCAGAGTGGCAGATTATGGTCCATTTTCCTCAGCATGAATTGTTGAGGAGGCTTCCAATCTTGCAGTGGATTGATAATGGCTGCAGTTTACAAGGCTTCCATAGCCGAGTGGTCAGGAGTGAGTGCAGTAGCACACGGCTCCTTGAGTAGACAGGGGTGGGTTCAAGCCCGACTGCTAAATATGGTCGATCTACACTGGACCTGCATGGCAGATTATGGTCCATTTCCCCTAGCATGAACTGTCGAGAAGGCTTCCATCCTGCAGTGGGTTAATAATGGCTGCAGTTTTTTTTTTTTCTTTTTACAAATCTAATTATGTTAGCTTTATGTTTGTTTGCTATTTGGTTTTTAGGAGCATTAGCAACTAAAGCCATATTGCTCCAGGATATGCGGTGGTCATTCCCTGACCTTTCCGCATCCTCCGTATTTGGTGGTGATGGGCTCTAACCCCGGTCTAATCAAGAAGCGTGTGCTACGCACTGTTGCTCCTTCCCACCTGGCTATGGAGGCGCCTTAGCTTTATGTTGGTGAAAACAAGTTATTAGCAGTTTCTATGTATTTGCTATATGCCTGCATGGTTTTTTTCATGTATTTAATATAATGTCCCCAGTTAACTGTTAGATTCCTCTGGTTGCCTGCAACAGGAATCGCATCCTTGTACATTTCTATGAATAAAGAATTTTATTATTATTATCATCATCAGACAGCAGAGCAAGATACTCCATAGGCAGAAAGCACCAATCCTACAGGAAGGAACTACTGTTGACAAATACTGTCACACAAATGGGAAGTATGACACAAGGATGGGGAGAAAACAGAATCTGGATTTATCTACATGGGGGGAAAAGTAAAGTGACGTAGAGTTATCTTTTAAGGGCACAAAAAATGTGATACTGTTGTACATGTTAGTACTAATGTAAAGTATAGGAGATCTGAGAACTTACTTTACTGGCAGCAGGAAATGTTGAGAAAAAGCATGACAGGAGAGAGTACACAAATGCCTAGTCAGTCAATTTGGCCCTGGAGAGATTGTACAAGGCTCATGGGGTAGAATTTTACCCAGCATCTGTGTTTGTTAACAGGTTTTTTTATGTGAAAAAATCTTTAGCAGCACCTACTAAATTTTGGACTGAAGTAAAACCAGTCACGAAAATGTGAAAGAAAAATGACTTTGTGAACCAAAGTAACATGCACACAAAGACGGAAGTGATACAAATGAAGTCACTTCCTAAATGATGCTAACTCAGTCACTAACATTGATTCAGTAGAGTAAAGGTAGAAACACTATCACATCACGTGAGCTCACATGAAAACATGTCAAGCATCACATTTGTGAGAGCCATATTTCCCTTTTTGTTGTATTGGTAGGAGACACTGTTCTCATTCACTGTACTTCACACGATATTGTAGGCTGACTCATGTTTTCATGAGCTCACATTTTCTGTTTGAACAGAAATTTTGGTGAGTTGTGACAGCATGAGCAGAGGAAAGCAAAAGAAATGTTGATAGAAGAAGTGAGATTGCACGAGGTGCTATTTAATATTAGATCACCAAATTACCGAGATCAACATATGTGGCAAGAAACGGGAAGAGATTTCAAAATGAGAAATTTAAGAAAGAATTTTTTTATACTTGCTATATACACCGAGTGATCACTAAATTATGACCACCTACCTAATACTTCATAGATCCTCCTTTTGCCATCAGTATAGCAGCCATCCAACGTGGCATTGATTCAACATGATATCTGAAGCATTTGAAGGTATGGCCAACCAAGCTGTGTGTAATGCAGTCAGCATTGCAGGTATGGAGGCGATTAGTGTATCCAGACACCTGCTTTGCCTTTCCATAGTGTACTACAAGTGCTCTATGGGATTGATATAGGGAGAGTTTGGAGGCCAATCAATATGCTGGAAGTCAGAAATGTGTTCCTCAAACCATTCCTTCACAACAAGTGCCCAATGGCTCGGCACATCGTCACCTTGGAAGATGCCATCGCCATTCGGGAAAAAGTGTAACATAGTGGGGTGTAGACAGTCAGCAAGCAGTTGATGATAGTGGAGACCACTGATATATTGTTCCAAATGCACCAGGGTTCTAAGTTCCTGCTTAGTGAAACATGCCAAACACCATACAACTGCCTCCACCAGCCTGCACTTTTGATACCATGCATGATGGATCAAGAGCCTCATGTTGTTGACGCCAAATCCATACATGACATCCATGATGTGGAGTAAATAACTTTGACTCATCCGACCAGCACACCTTCCAGTTTTCTAAAGTCCAACTTGCATGCTCTTTGCTCCAGGAAAGTCTTATGCTGATCAACCTTGGTTAGGAGAGGATGCCGTAGGGGTCGTCTGCTGGTATAGCCGTGGTCCAATGACCCAAACAGTGCTGTGCCTGTTCGAGTCGTCGGACCTGGTGCTCACTTCTAACATCAACCTGTCACTGACCTTTCAGTTTTGCCATTGGGTCGTTGTTTGACCATTTTGATGCCAGTCCTGGTACACTAACTACAGCAGTTCTTGAACACCTAAACTAGTTCAGCCGTTTGGGAAATCAAGGCACCAGCTCGTCGAGCACCCACAATCTGTCATTTATCAAAGTTCAATAAATCCTTCCTTTTACCCACCACGCTCGGAATTTGACTACCTATTGAACAACTGACACCTTATCTATGCTACATAGGTCAACTAACTCCACACTCTCGTACCTCACGTGGTCAATGTTGCATTCAGTTTTAGCATAGGCATATGATGCAAGAAAGCAAGTTTATGCAGTATCAGCCAAAAAAAAAACCTCCCATTTCACCCCTCCGTTCGTTTGAAATACCTGTCCAGCTGAGCCTTAAAATTTATTTAGGCTATCAACTTCCACAACAAGGGATGGAAGTCTGTTCCACCAACCAACTACTCGCTGGCTAAAGGCAAATTTCTGCACATCTATCCTACAGCTGTCTTTCCTCAATTTGAATTTATGCCCTCTCAGGTGATTATTCTGAGTAAGAGGAATTAGCATTGAGCATCCTCAAAACATTCAAGGATTTATACACCTCTATCAGATCACCTTGCTGGTGCCTAGTCTCCAGACACTAATTTGCAAAACTTAAGCTTTTCTTCGTAAGAGCAACCTTTTGTTCCATTCACTAATCTTGTTGCCCTTCTCTGTACTCGTTCCAACAGCTCTTCATCGTTAAAATGAGGCCTCCAGACCTGTATACAGTACTCAAGATGTGGCCTGACCATTGCCTTATACAAAGGAATAATCACCTCCTTACCCCTGTTCTGTATAACATTGACAAGACACCATGAGCTACTCTTGCAGCCCATCTGCACTGCTCAGAAAACTTCATATCTGCCTGAACAATTACCCCCAGGCCATTTTCATTCTCTACCACTGTCAGTGTAGTACCACAGAGTTGATATGTTGCTCTGAGGTTACTGTTTCCCCCATATGTAGTACTTTACATTTGTCAATGTTAAACTTCATTTGCCACCTCTCAGTCCATCTGCTCAACCTTTCCAGATCCTGTTGTAGCAGCATACTGTCAGTAGTGTCCTTAACAACCCTGCCAACCTTTGTATTGTCTACAAACTTGGACATTAAGCTTGATATACCATCATCAATATCATTTATAAATACAGAAAACAATAATGGACCCAACGCTGAACCCTGAGGGACTCCACTAATAACATTAGTCCACGATGAGCAGTGTCCATTGATTACCACTGTCTTCTCCCCCCCCCCCAACCATTCCTTTATCCATAGCAGAAATTTGCCTCCAATGTCACACTGCTCCAATTTGTGCAGCAGTCTTCCTTGTGCAACAGTATTGAAAGCCTTTCTAAGATCCAAATATATAATATCAAAGTTATTCCCTGTATCCAGTTCTTTTGTGACTGCATCATAGTATCCAATCAAATTGGTCAGGCAAGACTTTCCCTTAACAAAACCATGCTGTGTCTGAGCTATAAGTGAAGTCTTGTCTAGATGATTCTGCAGTGCTGCTTTAACCAGTGCCTCCACTAATTTTCCTGGAACAAAAGTTAAACTCACAGGTCTATAATTACTTGTGTCAGCCTTTGATACTCCTTTGTGATTTGGGGTCACATTTGCACATCTCTAGTCTATGGGTATCCCCCTGAGTCCAAAGAAGCTCATAATTATGGCTAAGGGTTTGTTTAATTCCTTTGCTGCCTCCTTTAATATAACTGGATAGATCCCATCCAGGGATGGTCATAATTCAGTGATCACTCAGTGTATAATCTGAGTGAGCTATATCATTAGTGCAAATGATATTGATGAATTTAGTGTTATTTAAATGTAACAAAACAAAAAAAAAAAAACCTAGGCACACTGTTTTTGTTTTTAATTTTGTATTCTTCCATAACAAACTGTTGCTTGCTGCCATGGTGCCAAACCAACAGGGGATACAAAAGTCTTTAAATGCATCTCAAACTTGGAAGGTTTCATGTGTAGCATTTCTTCGAAGGAATGCCTAAAAATTGCATAGGACAGACTAACAGTCAAATTCTTATCAAGGAAAACTTGTAGTGCCCTTATACTAGTGTTTATGGCCAAAATCACACTGGACTCCATCGGTCTCCTAGCCGACTGGGCTAGACGGGTGGGTAAAGTGCCTGCCTGGCAACCCAAAGGTCGCGGGTTTGATTCCCGCCTCGGGCTTGGATCAAAGTACTGCAAAAACCTTGGGAAGTGTATTATGGCCACAGAAGCCTATGCGCCAACAACTACCAAAAAAAAAAAAAAAACACCATCGGTCTCCAGACCACTGGGGGTTCCCCAGTAAGTTTTATAGCCAGTCCACGTCTGCTGCAGGGCAGCAATAGGTGGTAAAAGTTCTATTTTGGAAGGCATTTCACTTTCCTTGCATAACATATAATGAAGGCAGCATGCAGCAATACCACTTCGTCAACTGTTTGGGGCTGTATCTCTAAAGACCTACAAAATACTCTCCACCGAGAAGTTAGAATGCAAAAAGCATTTTTTACTACTCTAGCTCTGAACAATTGATAATTAAATTTTCTTAGCCAGCCTTATCTCCTCCTAATGTCTGCTATAGGGCAGAAGCAAGTATGTTTTAATGAAATGCTTCATCTCCTACAATAACATGTGGCTGTAACTCACCATTTTAAAATAAGGGAATGGTGGCAGGATAGAGTTGATTGGACAGGAGTTTTTTTTTGCCAAAGTTTTAGTTTGAAAAAAAAAAAAAAAAAAAATGCTTTCCATCACTATTTCTGTCATATGGACCTACATCAATTGCAATGAATTTATATTCAGGATTTCAAGTGCTAACAGCACAATAGAATGAGCTCCCTTATAATTGTAAAAAGGTTGAGCCTACATTAATTGGGCCTTGAATATTTATATTTTAAATAGAACTCAAACTGTGCTTAGAGGTGGACCACTAGATAGTCCACCAGACTGAACCTATTGGTAACTCTCTAGAAGGGTTCCGGATCAGCTAGTGTATAATCTAGCTACCTCTACTCTAGTACGAGATAGTTACTGGAGGGAGTCAGAGTAGTGTGTATGAGGGGGGGGGGGGGGCATTGCCAAGGCCACATTATGTCAAGGAGCTGCGTACATTCTTCCCATGTGCACCATATCCAAGAATTTTATTACTGCACACAGCATATCCCCCCCACCACAACCTTTTCTTACTGAACACATCATGAATTACCAAACTAATAGAACAAAATCATCTGCGAAAAGCTCTAAACCTCCCAAACACTCCCTCGTTCGTTACACAAATATAAATGGTCACAGTTCCAATCTCTAAGTGTAAATGGACATCATCCAAATGATATCCATTTACACTTAGTCTGCCAAACCCCATATACTCTTTATGACAGAATTCCAATTATCAGTTGATTCAACCACTGCCCATCTCAGTTGTCCAAATTATTCACTATACAATTCCTTTTGCTTCAAAAGGTGGTACTCGTGCATATATCCACTCTGATATTCCCTGTCAGAGACAGTAATTTGGAATCTCCTCTTTTCAATCTTCTGACTTAAAATCTCTACCAATTCTCTTGACTTCCTCTGTTTGAAACTCTAGGTTCTCCAGTCCAACTTTCCTAACAGCGAGGTAATTTTCCTTGGCAATTTTACTGTTCACAACCCCAGCTGGCCTCTTTCTAGTAACACAGACATGCTGAGACTTTTACAATTACTAATGATCTCTGCACAGATTGTTCATTTACCTACCAGAATACCAGACAATCCTAACCACACAGCCAACATGCCTGGGCTCTTTCTCACAAAGAACCCTTATAAGTACATAGTCACAATGAGTGGTCTTCTAGATACCTCAGATCAAACTTGGTGAATTATCTCTTCTCCAGTTGTGCCTTTCTCTCATGGCCATTCTCAAACTAGTGTTGTTTGACATTACAAATATGTCAAAATGGGATGATCTACAAAGCCTTTTTCTTCTTTTCCTTGGTCAGATTACTGTTTAAAATCTCCTGATGTCAAAGTTTGTGCAGATTGTGTTGGTGAAATTATTCTTGTAGGAATGAAATCCTTTATTTCACACTCCACCTTAATCTCATCCTTTATTTAAACATTGGTTTTTTTCGATAAATGTGCCAAGGCTGTTCAAGATGAGAATATTGCATATCGCAATTGGCTTGTATCCAAATTTTCCAGCTTCGTATTCTGCCTAAGCCGAAGCTTGCAACAATTGTAAAGCAGTTATTAATCAGTTCAAACCAGATTTTGAATAAGCTAAGGCAGAAAACTTGCTTCTTGTCCAAATGGTAGTGAAGCATTCTAGTTTCTTGCCAAAGCTATTGGCCACAACTTTTGCCCATCTGTATTCCCACCTCTGTCAAAACCAGATGGTTCTTTTGCCACTTCAACCAAAAGAAAGCTGACCTGCTAGCATCCTACTTTTCTTCTAACCCATGCATTGATGATCATGGTAAACTGGCCCCTACAATTCCCATTACACTCCATTCAATGCCTCCTGTGGTCTTCTGTCAAAAGGATGTTGAACAATCTTTATGCCAAGAAAGCTCCAGGTCCTAAGGGTATTTCTCCACTTGTTCTCAAAATCTGTGCTCAACTCCTGTGTCATGTTTTGCACTTGCTTATTCCAAAAGCATTTTTCCTTGTGCTTGGAAATTGCTCATATCCAGCTAGTACCTAAAAAGGATGAAAAATGCCTCCATCCAATTATCATCCCATTGCACTTACTTTTTTCTAAAGTAATAGAGAAATCAATTAACAGCCAACTCAACTCTTAAACTACCTAGAAACCTTAGATCTGATCAAAGATTGGCTGTATGGATTAAGTCAGTGGTGATTGCCTGGTGATGTTCTGGATTATCCTCCTATGGACAAATTCAATGGAAAAAAGTTTGTTGAAACTCAAGTTGCTCTTGACATTTCAAAGGCTTTTGATAGTGTTTGGCATAAGGATCTTCTAAATAAGCTTCCATCTTAAGTCCTGCCAACTGTTTTTTGTAATTGGGTATAGTTTTCTCTCTGACCACTCACTGCAGGCAATGATAGATGGCTGTCTTCTAACTACACTAATGCTGGTGTTCCCTCAAGGTTTGGTTCTCTCTCCCACTCTTTTCCTCTTGAATATTAATGAACTTCCTCCATTAATCACAAATCCTATCCACAATTTTGCTGATGATAGCACATTGCATTCCATCTTCCAGTTGGAGAAATCTTGCCCTGCACAAACAGCTTCAACTACTAATATCCACTAAGAATTCCTTAAATGCCAATCTCCATGTAATTTTGCAGTATGGCAAAGATAAGATGTGGTGTTTTCAGTCCAATCCTGCAATGAAGTGACAAAGTGCAGAGTAGAAGTTGGAAAACTAAGGCCAAAACTCTTGTCAAGAAAGGTCAGATATCAAAACCATGCTCATCACTTTCTATGATAGCTAGGGAATTGTGCACAAAGATTTTATTCCCAAAGACCAAAGTGTTACCGCTGCCTACTATCTGGATGTTTTGAAACATTTGTTGGTTCCTTTAGCATGACAATGCACCAAGCCATAAGGCTCTCACTGTTTGGAAGTTTCTGGCTAGCAAAAAGTCTACATACTGTTCCACCCACCAGTACAATGCAACACTACAATGAGCATTTGATAAAAGAAAAGTTCGCTTTATTGTAAGCATTTTTAGGGAACAATATGGGTACAGCACGTTTTCTGGATGTACATTTGATCTACAAAATTTCAAGAAAATATTTCTATTGATAGCCGAGTTAAACTTGGAAAACTGTTTCTTAGGAACTTTGCATGAACATTCGTAAAAATCAAACAATACTAATCCTTTATTGCACGGAAAGTAATCCATTACAGTGTGGGTATGGAGAATGTTTTCTACTTCAAATGGATGGAAAGTACTTGTCAACATTCCATCTGGAAATAATGCCAACTGGTGTGAAAACAGTAACAATTAGGTGTTTTATTCTGAGTAGTCCCTTGCAGTAAAATCAAATAAGTAGTTAACCTTTGTTTCTAAAAGTAATTCATTACAGTGGGAGAATGTAAACTGTTTTCTCTTTCTACTCGCAATAAACTGCATACATACATAAATGCACAATACATCCAACTTGAACAACATCCATCTTGAAACTGAAAACAGAAAAAGTGAGTCGCTGATGATATCCAATGCAACATTAAGGTGCTTACACTTAGAATGCAGGTGGCATGATTGCCTGTAACCAGAAGCTTAAATGAATAATGTAAGTTAATGAGAGTACATTTATAGAGCAGGGGCACTGGCTACTATTTCTTGTTTAATTCACCAACTTACCTCAACAAATTAAGCTTGCTGGTTCCAGTGGAAGTACAGATATCACTCAACTGGGTATGCATTGCTCACACTGCTAGCCTTTAGACAATTATAAGCGCTGTTTTTGCTATAGAAAGCAAGAATTCATAGTGACATACAGAAAATTTAAGCATGGAAACTGAAGTTTTAATTTGGAACACTTATGAATTTATGTGAAATGCACAATATGGGGAAAAAAAAAAGTCAAACTGCATTCAAACATGAATATCATGGTTCTTTTTTTCTTATATATTTATCTGTAAAGTGCTAATAAATTAGAATTAGTTGGTTAGTCCACGTTATTATTAATTGAATTTAAAACAATGTTTCTCAATTCATTCTGATATATTTAAAATGGCCCTTCATAACCTTCCAATTCATTACAAATTATGATATCCAAAAGTTTGTCTACCATAATGTACAGGGATGGCATATACCCATCAGTTCCTTATTGTTTTCAAATCTTGAGGAAAAAATAAATAAAATTATCAGTATGACAACGAAGAAATAAAATTTTAGAATACGTAAAATTAACTTTTTATTATTTCAGTTTTATACTCTGTTCCTGAAAATATCAGGACTGCATTTTATTATCATTGATTTTTTTGTAAATAAATGCTTTTTTAATTTTCTTACTGTTTTCTACAATGAATAGCAGCCTGCAAAAATGCATTGATACTTTAAAGCATGGCCTAAAAAGAGACAGTATTTGCTAACACTAACCAGTTTCATATTTCCTAATTAGGTTTTCCATCTGCATTAACATTAAATGAAGCATAATTATTTAGACAACCACATATATTTACTCAGTAATAGAAATCATAAGTTCCATAATTCAGCAGTGCCCATAAAATCTACCCCATCACATAGTGAGAAGTTGCACTGGTAAACTGCATTCTATGTATTCATAGCCAGTGAGAAGCTTCAGCTGCATGTCACTGCTGATTTCCAGCAAGTGGCTACCTGCATTCTACATGCAAGCACCTTTAGAAACACACCTAGTTTGAAACAATCTGACATTAGGAACGCTATCTGTTTTGGAGGCATTCGCACTACCAAATGATGACGGAGCTTTTAAGTGCTCATCTAGCACTTAAAGCACTAGCACCTAAGGAAGTATACTGCAGTCACTTTTTGATTTGCAAAAGGGCAATACTCTTTGACCACTCTGATTGAATATTCTGCTGCAGTTACAAAGGAATTGGATGCAAAAAATAATTTTGCCATCACATACTTTGATTTCAGAAAAGCTTTTGATACTGTTCCACACAAGACTGCTAATCAATTGGAGCAGTGTGGAATTAAGGACAAGTTACTGCTCTGGATAAAGGGGTGATTAAGTAAGAGAAGAAAGTAGTGCTCTACTTGGACTAATATTATTAGCAGAGCTTCCCAGGTTCAGTGCCAAGTTCATTATATATATATATATATATATAATTTTTTTTTTTAATGACTGATGAAGGCACATCAGGCTTAACATATAACTTTGCAAATGACAAGGATTGGCAGATTAATTAATACCATAGATAAATGAATGGTTGAGTAGTAGAAAACACAGAGAGAGGTTATAAATTGGCACGACTCTTGGACATTATTAATGGAGTCCCTCAGGACTTGGTGCTGGGCACCAACTGTTAACAATACTAATGAAGGCATATAAAGCTTATTCTTTAAGTTTGTATACCAAAGTTGGCAGAGTGGTTAATCAAGACAATAATTACATTAAGATCTATAAAAATTAGCCGGTAAGCTAAGAAGTGGCAACCGAGGTTGGTAAATAAATGAGAGGTAAGTAGTGTAGCCAGAATTTGTCAAGATTCAAAAAAAATAAATAAATAAATAAATAAAAAACCAATTGCCTAATGATAAAAAGTGCCACAATACCAGATTTCAACATCAGGGGTATGCTGAAATCTGGTATTGTGGCACTTTAGTAGCAGTAATCCTAGAATAACATACCCGTTAGGTAATACCACTCTCAAGGTGGTAGAGAACAAAAGAGACCCAGAAATAATTATGGTCAGACAGTTCTGAGCAATGCAGACGGGCTGCTAAAACAGCTAGTGGGGTTCTGTCAATGACAGAAAAACTTCTCCAGCAGGAAAAATGTGATTATCCTATTGTATAAGGAGATGGTCATACTGCATACAGGGTGCTGAGAAGCACTTCCAGATTAGTCAAAACACACAGAGGGGTACTCCTCTTCCACAAAAAACTTCAGTTCTGAAAATCGCAGAACTTGGAAACTAAACACTTGTCAGGTGAACTGATTTAAGCATTTAAGGCTTTAAATGTAATGGTATTCTTACTTTTCTTAGACAACACACTGGAATTGACAAGTGATGTGGGTAGTTTTTTTTTTTTTTTTTTTTTTGCCTGATGCCATATTTGAATTAAAGTTTGAGTATAATTTTTGGAAAGCCCAGGAAGAAAACTATCAAAAATCTTCTTTAAAAATAAATACTCTGAAAGATACGGTGGCTGAATATTTAGATAAATAAATCTGACAAGAATGTTTTTTAAGAAAAGTTATTGCTTAGCTTATAACACTACAATGAAGTTAGTATTGTTCTATTATCACTTTTTTTTTTTTTTTCTCTCTTTACAGCTACGCATTCTTTAAATTTTTCAAAAAAAAAAATTTCTGAAATTACTGAAAGGGGCTAAAAAAAATTCACTTAACAGTATTGAGTACTTTTATCTGTATTTGTTTCTATAATATTATAGGAACAAAATGTGCGACAGTTGACGGCTTCTGTTTCATTTTGGGTTTATGGAAAATTCTTTGGTCACCATGCCGTATTAAAAATATCTTGACTTATCGCCCTATGCGCCCCTGTGTTTGCAGCGCCTGTCTATTGTACCCACACATATCGAATTGAGTGTCTCTAGTTCTTTGTCTAGTCAGCTGGTTATACTAAGCTAACCATAAATTAATGCCTAGTTTATTCCATTACGGACTGCTGAGAACGCCCATCCATAATTCCAAAGTGTGACCACGCCTTTGGCGACTTCCAAAAAACTAAACGCGCGCGCGTGTCCACCCGCACAGCACAGTTTTTGCATTATGTAAACCAGAGTAGTAAGATAATCTGATGTAAACAGTATGTTTACACAGTAATTTTATCCAAGATTACAAAACGTTGCAATGTTTCGAATGTTTGTTCTAGTGAGGGTAAAAAAAAAGTACAATTATTGACTTGGATATCCTCTTCTCCGTGGACAGAATATGACGCTTTTGGTCGATCTGCTGAAGCAAAAGTTCGTACAATAACTTTTGGAGGGACTGGTTGAAATTTAGATTATAGGAGAGTGCATTTATTTGATATTAGAATAACGCGCCACCATTTGTATTGCAGGCGATTTCTTTCACACAACTTAATTTTGTTGATTTTTTTTTCTAACAAAGGCCAAGGTAGTCAACATCCGGAACACAGGTAAGGAGGTGCCGGATTCAAGCCCGTATGCTTCCACAAAAAAAAAAAATGAAAGACCCATTTTTAAAGAACATTTTAAATGCCCTTGCATTTAACACTAGCAATACAATGGAAGCAATACTGAATTTGTGATCTAGGGTTATAATTTTGAAAAAAAAAAAAAAAAAGCTAGATTTATCAATAAAGATGGCTTTCCATGTATTAAAAATTAAGATCATTCCATTTGAAGTTTCATCAGTTGTGCTAAAAGGATGCAATCAACCAACTTCAAAGTCCGATACTCAGATAATTGCATTCAATGATATCGTAAAACTTTCATTACCGGATTTAGTTCATGGGACTTGAAAGTTAAGTCAATAACTGGGTTCCAGTTTTACTAACGCAAATATCAATAACGAGAATTACTCTCTCATAAACTGAAATAAAAATTGTGGGGAGGGAGAGTACTCGAAGCTAAATCGCAATTATATACAACTTATAATGGCGTGTTTATTTTTAAGAAATCTTATTTGCCTTTGTAGTAAAATCATCTTTTATGGAAAAGTAAGATGTTGATAAAGACCTACCTTGAAGTTCCATTACTGAAGCCAATGTCATACAAGTTAATTTCTGTTCCATTCTCAAACACACATTTGCAACCGGATTCAGTTTGAGCACAGATCTCCGATCTAGTGGAATCCAACAGGAGAACGAAACTTATTACAACGATGATTTTCATTTTTTCACGACACCAAATTCACTTTACTCGGTCAGAACACTACACGAGCTCATTAGCAGTTCTACACACACTTTTTTTTTTTCATATAGCACACCCGAAAGCGTATCTCCCAAGTTCTTGCTGTTCATACAATAGATTATCAGAAACAACCTTTAATCTTAAGCTATCACTGAACATTAATTATCACACTTTTAACATTTACTTTGAGCTTATTGAAAAGTAAACAAAAAAAAAAAAAAAAAGTTTTTGAAATATTATTTTGCCACAGCCGTTAAAATTCCGTATCAAAATAAATATACGATGAGGAACAATACTTTTTTGTTCACAATTTAAACAAAAATTTCTTTTTAAAAATATACTAAACCTAAATTACACCACACACATTACCGAAGCCAACTTGACCCCTTAATATATATATAACCACCTGTTGCCACATGCTTTCTGCGCTGGCTGTTTGTCAGAACTCGTGATAGGTCGGGACGAATCCATTTTGCTAATCGTGTTCAGACAGTTAAAGAATGCAAATTTTAATTAAACAATGCGTGTGATTATTACCAAAGTATCGATTTTTTTTTATTAAAATATAAAAACATTTGTCGGATGTTTAAAAGGTGATTAAAATTAATAAAGTTCAACAAAGGCTTAATGAAAAAACAAATCGTACACAAAAGCTCAATTTTCAAATAATTAGTATTATTCAGAAGGGTGCGAAAGTTATTATTATTATTATTATTATTATTATTATTAGCCATAAGATGCAAGGAAACCTGAGGCTTATACTGCACTAGCCAAAAAAAAATTTGAGTACCCTGGCAAAGAGAGAGAGGAGGTAGCAGGGAATCACCGAAAGAGAAGAATGATGACATAATCATTCTTCCCTTTCTTGGTGATTCCCTTCGACTTTTCACTCTCTCTCTCTCTCTCTCTCTCTTAGGGTAACTCGGGAATTTTTTTTTTTTTTTTTTGACTGGTGCAGCATAAGCCTCAGGTTTCCTTCCACCATGTAGCTAATAGTAATAGTAATATCCAGCTCAGAACCCTGGGTGTGCCAAGCCAGATGGGAGTCCCTGGGAGTTCGCCTACAAAGGGAATCCGATTCATAAATATGTTGCGAAATCATTGTATTTGTTGTTGTTATTATTATTATTCTTTGCGGCGTAATTATCTCTCTATTATAAATTTAAAAAAAAATTCAAACATGTGATGAGGTAAAAAATACTAGTTTATAAAATCTGAGATAAAATGCAGGCTAGAGGGTTTTTTTCAAGCTGGAAGTGGAGCAACTATGCTCACTGGTCAAAAAATTAGAAACCTTTTGCAACTGAAGTTAACAGATAATTAAAAAAAAAAAAAAAAAAAGTAACACTGCGGCTACCTCGAATGTTAATTCAACTACCCAACTGTATTTTGTTCGTGAACTGCGCGTGCTCTCTGGTCGATTTGCCTGTTTTGCTGGCCGAAAAATACAATTTTCCAGGGGAAAAAAATCTTGCTATTTACGCATGACAGTGACTGTCTCAGCCAGGGAACGGAAGTGGCCCATAAAAGTTCCTCGCGCTATTGACAGGATTTGAGTCGGGGATTATCCACAAGGTGTGAATAGGACAATGACAATACCACTGCACTACTGCGCAGACAACAGATAATTAAATGTACGGTTGGTTAGTTGTAGGGTTTAGGTGAAATTGAGATTATAGGAGAGTGCAATTATTTGATAGGTCAATTTAATCAGCCACAAACAGCAGCTTAGGCCATATTGCACTGTATGTAATGTCTGTAAATTGCGTGTGTTATGTGGCCAATTTGCTTTTTGCCGGACTTAAAATCACAGAGTCAACAAGAAAACACCATGCTAGCAAGCCTCGCCTGAGTCCAACTCATTGAGCCACTTTGTGAAAAATGCCTATAAAAATTCCTCGCGTCATTGACAGGATTCAAACATAATTCTTTCATTGCGGTACAAGTAAACACATGGGTTGTGTTAGGGTAGCTAAGAATAGAAACAGGTGCATGTATACTTGCGTGTACACCAATGCTAGGAGTTTAGTAAATAAATTTGATGAATTTGAGGTATTACTCAAAACATCAAAGGCAGATATTGTTGGGATATCAGAGACGTGGTGTCACACAGATATAAGGAATGCAGAACTGGAATTTGGGGAGTACAATGTCTACAGAAAGGATAGACAGGATAGGAAGGGAGGAGGGGTTATGCTATTAGTTAAAAAACACATAAAATCCAAGGAAGTGAAGCCAGTCGACATCGATGAACAGGGCAGTGTCGAGTCAGTTTGGTGTGACATAAGCATAGGTAAATCAAAATTGAGAGTAGGAGTGTGCTATAGGCCTAATGACTCTGATGAGTATGATAAGATACTGTACAGGGAAATAGAATTATTATTATTATTATTATTATTATTATTATTATTATTATTATTAGCAATATGGTGCAAGGAAGCCTGAGGCTTATGCTGCACTAGCGAAAAAAAAAATTTCTGAATCACCATGTGAATGAGAGAGAGAGAGAAAACAAGAGTCGGAAGTAGAAAGGAATCACCAAGAAAGAGAAGAATGGTGATATCCAGCTCAGGACCCTGGGTGTGCCAAGCCCATACTCACCAGGTGTGAGCCCCTGGTGGGGGAATGGGCCAGTAAATCAGAGAGTCTTATAATGGGGGATTTTAATTCCCAGATATTGACTGGAATTTGTGGGTTGGTCACTCACACACTAGCAAGGCTTTTGTGGATTTATTGGATGATTGTTTTCTACACCAGCATGTTCGGGAGGCAACTAGAGGGAGTAATATTCTTGATCTGATTATCAGTAGTGATTCTTCATACATTAGGAATCTGCAGATAAAGGAACCACTGGGTGCCAGTGATCACAGTGTGCTGAAGTGGCATTTACTCAAGGAGGTAACTACCATCAGAGGTAAAGGGAAGGGTTTTTGCTTTCGAAGAGGCGACTATGATGGTCTGGGACAGTATTTAAATTCTATACAGTGGGACAAACTGATGATGTTACCAACAGCAAATTCAAAATGGGAAGCATTCAAGGAACTAATCTTGGAAGCTACCAGGCTTTACATTCCAACCAAGAAATATTGTTCAAGATTTAAGCCTAAATGGATGTCAGATGAACTAATGAAACATATGGCAGAGAAGAAAAATGCATGGGATACATACAAATTAATGGGTGACGTGGAAGCCTATGATAGATATAAGTTGGTCTGTAACCAAGTCACAAAGGAGATTAGGCAGGCAAAGGCAGATTATGAGAAATCCTTGGCAAAGGATGCAAAGAAAAACAGAAAAGAGTTCTTTACCTATTTAAACTCAAGAAGGAAAGGGATGAATCAGATTGGTCCACTGGATGTTGATGGTTCAACAGTTGAGGATCCAGCTCAGGTGGCTAACAATCTAAACGAGTATTTTGCATCTACATTCACACATGAGGAGTTATTCAGTAAGGGGAATGTCGTAGGTGAAGTAAACATTGGCAGTGAGCTAGATGATTTTCTAATAACTAAGAGAAAAGTGGAGGAGAAATTGTTGAGGATAAACATAAAAAAGGCGCCCGGGGTGGATGGGATCTATCCAGTTATATTAAAGGAGGCAGCAAAGGAAGTAAGCAAACCCCTAGCCATAATTATGAGAGCTTCTTTGGACTCAGGAGAGGTACCCATGGACTGGAGATGTGCAAATGTAACCCCAATTCACAAAGGAGGATCAAAGGCTGACACAAGTAACTATAGACCTGTTAGTTTAACTTCGGTTCCAGGAAAATTAATGGAGGCACTGGTTAAAGAAGCACTGCAGGATCATCTGGACAAGAATTCAGTTATAGCTCAGACACAGCATGGGTTTGTTAAGGGCAGGTCTTGTCTGACCAATTTGATTGGATACTATGATGTAGTCACAAAAGAACTGGATGCAGGGAATAACTTTGATATTATATATTTGGATCTTAGAAAGGCTTTTGATACTGTTGCGCATGGAAGACTGCTGCACAAATTGGAGAAGTGTGGCATTCGAGGCAAATTGCTGCTATGGATAAAGGGATGGTTGAGGGGGAGAAGACAGAGAGTGGTAATCAATGGACACTGCTCAACGTGGACTAATGTTATTAGTGGAGTTCCTCAGGGTTCAGTGTTGGGTCCATTGTTGTTTTCTGTATTTATAAATGATATTGATGATGGTGTATCAGGCTTAATGTCCACGTTTGCAGACGATACAAGGGTTGGCAGGGTTGTTAAGGACACTACTGATACTATGCTGCTGCAACAGGATCTGGAAAGGTTGAGCAGATGGGCTGAGAGGTGGCAAATGAAGTTTAACATTGACAAATGTAAAGTACTACATATGGGAAACAGTAACCCCAGATCAACGTATCAACTCTGTGGTACTACGCTGACAGTGGTAGAGAATGAAAAGGAACTGGGGGTAATTGTGCAGGCAGATATGAAGTTCTCTGAGCAGTGCAGACGAGCTGCAAGAGTAGCTCATGGTGTCTTGTCAATGATATACAGGACTTTTTCTAGCAGGGACAGGGATGTGATTATTCCCTTGTATAAGGCATTGGTCAGGCCACACCTTGAGTACTGTATACAGGTCTGGAGGCCTCATTTCAAGAAGGATGTAGAGCTGCTGGAACGAGTACAGAGAAGGGCAACAAGATTAATGAATGGAACAAAGGGTTGCTCTTACGAAGAAAGGCTTAAGTTTTGCAAATTACAGAGCCTGGAGACTAGGCATCGCCGAGGTGATCTGATAGAGGTGTATAAGGCTTTGAATGGCTTGAGCATGCTCAATGCCGATGGGATTCTTCCTCTTGCTTAGAATAATCACCTGAGAGGGCATAAATTCAAATTGAGGAAGGACGGATGTCGGATAGATGTGCGGAAATTTGCCTTTAGCCAGCGGGTGGCTGGTTGGTGGAACAGACTCCCATCGCTTGTTGTTGAAGTTGATAGCCTAAACAAATTTAAGGCTCAGCTGGACAGGTATTTCGAACGAATGGAGGGGTGAAATGGGAGTAGTGGGTTTTTTTTTTTTTTTGGCTGATGCTGAATAAGCTTGCTTTCTTGCATCATATGCCTCTACTAATGCTAATGCTAATGCTAATAAGTCTTTTCCACCTGGTGTGGGGGAAACCAACCAACCGTTACCAACCCACGAAGAAAATGTACAGTTGACCCCAGGGGGTCACATCTGGTGAGTATGGGCTTAGCACACCAAGGGTCCTGAGCTGGATATTATTATTCTTCTCTTTCTTTGTGATACCCTTCTACTTTTCTCTCTCTCCCTCAGGGTAACTCAGGATTTTTCTTCTTTTTTTTTTTTTTTTTTTGGCTGATGCAGCATAAGCCTCAGGCTTCCTTGCACCATATAGCTAATAATAACAGTATACAAATTAATTTAATTAATAGATAACAGAGCAGAAACTGCTCAATGCGTTCTAAGTTATAAATCACTTAGTTAAGAAATGGAGGGACTATCTCTATGATGTTTTGTAGAACACTTCCCTACTGATACTCTCAGTTGTTTGGATAACTATACAAATAGTTTACATGTATTCCACATCCTCGTAGACAAAATCAATGATCTAATGTACCAACGAATCGGAGGCTCGCGGACCCCAAGCCCGACCCCAAAATGTTCCGTTGCAATACCAGCGGTTTCACTTTCCTGTGATCATGACTTTGGTCGAAAAGGTCCATTCGCTTCGAAGAAATAACAAAATTCTTTAGTTTCTTAATAATGTTTCAGAGGAGTCTTAATGTTTTTTAGGTTTTAATATTAATTTTTAAAGTAGTAAAAGTATGGATTCGTTATTTGTTTGGTTTCAAAGCATTTAAATTGTTTTTAAAATACGGACGTATTGTATTCTCTCATTCAAATATTAGGGTTGGTGATTCGATGTATTTTTGGGATCAGGCTTGGGTTCCGCGAGCCTCTGATTCTGTGGTGCACTCGATCATTGATCTTGTCTACGAGGAAGGAGAATACATGTAAACTATTTGTATAGTTATCCAACAACGGAGAGTATCAGCACTGAAGCGTTGAACAAGACATCATGGAGGTAATTTCTCCATTTCTTAATTTCGTTCCAGTTTCTTAATTTCTCCATTTCGTTCCAGCAGCTCTACATCCTTCTTGAAATGAGGCCTCCAGACCTGTATACAGTACTCAAGGTGTGGCCTGACCAATGCCTTATACAAGGGAATAATCACATCCCTGTCCCTGCTAGAAAAAGTCCTGTATATCATTGACAAGACACCATGAGCTACTCTTGCAGCTTGTCTGCACTGCTCAGAGAACTTCATATCTGCCTGCACAATTAACAGTACACAAATGTAAGGTGTCACATGGTATGATCACAAATACAAGGTTTCTGATAAATACTGTATCCTTTGCTGGGCCTCTTAGTCGATCCGCACATGGGGTATGATAGGCGATTATTACAATCTTCAGAAAGTTGATAATTCGAGCATGATTAGCAGAGCCACAATTGAGAAAAAAAAAAAAAAAAAAAAAAAAAACAGGAAATCGCCGGTGTACCGAAAGTAATCAACTCAACAGTAAGTGTAAGACAAAAGGAAAATGCAGCTCTTAAAGGAAGAAATGCGGCAGAAAGTCGGCACATCAAGAACAAGACCGCCGGTATTCAAAGCAAATTGTGTCAAAATAGAAGGTTAAGGTTAATAGAAGGTCAAAAAAAGGTTACGTGGGCAGCAAATAACTGACAATTTCAATTTAGGCAAAAAAAAAAAGACCCATTCCCACCTGTGCGGGCTGGAGTTGAAGAACCTTGGATTTCGCCGTCGTGTGATCATATGAAAGCCGCTTCGTTCTGTAAATAATCGTAAGATTACAATGGAGCGGTGGCGCCAACACCAAGAATGCACTGCAGAACGGTGGAAAAAGATTATGTAGGCTAAACATTCTCGATGTACATAGTTTTATAACCGATCGTAGGATGAAAGTGTGGCGTGAACGTCATGCATCCAGATAGTCCTGGGTCTCAAGCACTGCACATAGTATCATGGTATGAAGTACGTCCTGTTGATATGAACCGAATCAACTCATACTGTTAGAAGTTCGCTTTACTTCCAATGAATATCTTTCTTTCGTATTGGATCAACTTCACCTGCCAATGCTTCATTTTTAACTCTAACATGTAGCAAAATGATTTTGTGATAACGAAGAGCAAAGTGGAGGAGAAATTACACTTAACAATATTTATTATAAACAATATTTATTATAAACATGTATACAATCTGCTTTCACACCATAATACTACAATGAGTAAAGTATGCATCAATTCTAAGTGCAACAATCTGATAGCAGAAAGACATAATTTGAGTTATGAAATAAAAATCGATGGTCTCGCGATTTCATACGATTGTACATTTTAACTTTCTACACACATCCAGTCCCTTCCTTCTAACATCCTCTAAACAATACTAGGACGTGAACTATGATATATGTTATTGACTTAATTCTAATTTCCACATATAGAAGAGAATCAGCAAGGAAGCATTGAGTTTAGAATATATTTTGGCTGTTTCACATATGTTCATTTATACGTAAGGATGGTTTTTGAAGTTAAACTTAAAAAAGTTAAATGATTTAAACATAAAAAAGGAATGAAGTTAAACATAAACAAAAATGAAGTTAAACATAAAAAAGGCACATGGAGCAGATGGAATCTACCAAATTATATTGAAGGAGGCAGCAAGGGAAGTATGAAACCCTTATCCTTAATTATGAGCACATCCTTAGATTAAGGGAAGGTCTCCATGGAATACAGATGTGCAAATCTATCCCCAATTCACAAAGGGGGTTCAAAGGATGACGGAAATAATTACAGACCTGTTAGTTTCAATTCTGTTCTAGGGAAAATAATGGAGTCACTGGCTAAAGAAGTGATGCAGCATCACCTAGATAATTAGCATTAGCATTAGCATTAGTAGAGGCATTTGATGCAAGAAAGCAAGCTTATGCAGCATCAGCCAAAAAAAAAAAAAAAAAAAAAAACCCACTTCCACTTCACCCCTCTGTTCGTTCAAAATACCTGTCCAGCTGAGCCTTAAACTTATTTAGGCTATCAACCTCCACCACAAGGGATGAAAGTCTGTTCCACCAACCAACCACCCACTGGCTAAAGGCAAATTTCCGCACGTCTATCCTACATCTGTCTTTCCTCAATTTGAATTTATGCCCTCTCAGGTGATTATTCTGAGCTAGAGGAAGAATCTCATCAGCAATGAGCATGCTCAAACCATTCAAGCCTTTATACACCTCTATCAGATCACCTCGCCGGTGCCTAGTCTCCAGACACTGTAATTTGCAAAATTTAAGGCTTTCTTCGTAAGAGCACCCATTTGTTCCTTTCACTAATCTTGTTGCCCTGCTCTGTACTCGTTCCAGCAGCTCTACATCCTTCTTGAAATGAGGCCTCCAGACCTGTATACAGTACTCTAGGTGTGGCCTGACCATTGCCTTATACAAGGGAATAATCACCTCCTTATCCCTGCTGGAAAAATTCCTGAATATCATTGACAATACTCCATGAGCTACTCTTGCAGCCTGTCTGCACTGCTCAGAGAACTTCATATCTGCCTGCACAACCACCCCCAAGTCCCTTTCATTCTCTACCACTGTCAGTGTAGTACCACAGAGTTGATACGTTGCTCTGGGGTTGCTGTTTCCCATGTGTAGTACTTTACATTTGTCAATGTTAATCTTCATTTGCCACCTCTCAGCCCATCTGCTCAACCTTTCCAGATCCTGTTGCAGCAGCATAGTGTCAGTGTGTCCTTGACAACCCTGCCAACCTTTGTATCGTCTGCAAACTTGGACATTAAGCCCGATATACCATCATCAATTTCATTTATAAATACAGAAAACAATAATGGACCCAACACTGAGCCCTGAGGGACTCCACTAATAACATTAGTCCACGATGAGCAGTGTCCATTGATTACCACTCTCTGTCTTCTCCCCCTCAACCACCCCTTTATCCATAGCAGCAATTTGCCTCCAATGTCACACTGCTCCAATTTGTGTAGCAGTCTTCCATGTGCAACAGTATCAAAAGCCTTTCAAAGATCTAAGTATATAATATCAAAGCTATTCCCTGCATCCAGTTCTTTTGTGACTCCATCATATCCAATCAAATTGGTCAGGCAAGACTTCCCCTTAACAAAACCATGCTGTGTCCGAGCTATAACTGAAGTCTTGTATAAATGATCCTGCAGTGCTTCTTTAACCAGTGCCTCCATTAATTTTCCTGGAACAGAAGTTAAGCTCACAGGTCTATAATTACTTGTGTCAGCCTTTGATCCTCCTTTGTGAATTGGGGTCACATTTGCACATTTCCAGTCTATGGGTACCTCCCCTGAGTCCAAGGAAGCTCTCATAATTATGGCTAAGGGTTTGCTTACTTCCTTTGCTGCCTCCTTTAATATAACTGGATAGATCCCATCCACCCCGGGTGCCTTTCTTGTGTTTATCTTCAACAAATTCTCTTCCACTTAACTCTCAGTTATTTCAAGATTCTGTAGCTTACTGCTAAAGTTGAATACACCTCTGGCATTCCCCTCGCTAAATAACTCCTCATGTGTGAATGTCGATGCAAAATATTCATTTAGTTTGTTAGCTACCTGAGCAGGATCATCAGCAGTTGACCCATCAATATCAAGTGGACCAATCTCATTCATCCCCTTCCTTCTAGAGTTTACATAAGTAAAGAACTCTTTGCTGTTTTTCTTTGCATCCCTTGCCAAGGATTTCTCGTAATCTGCCTTCGCCTGCCTAACCTCCTTTGTAACTTGGTTGCATATCAACTTGTATCTATCATAGGCTTCTGTGTCATGTGTTAATTTGTAAGTATCCCATGCATTTTTCTTCTCTGTCATATGTCTCATTAGTTCATCTGACATCCATTTCGGCCTAAACCTTGAACAATATTTCTTAGTTGGTATATAAAGCCTAGTAGCTTTCAAGATAAGTTCTTTGTATGCTTCCCATTTTGAATATTCTGTTGGTAACATCATCAGTTGGTCCCACTGAATAGAATTTAAATACTGTCTCAGTCCATCGTAGTCGCCTTTACGGAAGCAATAACCCTTCCCTTTACCCCTAATGGTAGTTACCTCTTTGAGTAAATCCCACTTCAGCACACTGTGATCACTGCCACCTAGTGGTTCATTTATCTGGAGATTCTTAATGCATGATGAATCACTGCTGATAATCAAATCAAGAGTATTACTCCCTCTAGTTGCCTCCCGAACATGCTGATGCAGAAAACAATCATCCAATAAATCCACAAAAGCCCTGCTAGTGTGTGAGTGACCAGCCCCCAAATTCCAGTCAATATCTGGGAAATTAAAATCTCCCATTATAAGAGTCTCTGATTTACTGGCCCACTCTATTTAATAATGCACAAATAGTTCAGACACAGTATGGGTTAGTTAAGGGTAAGACTTGTCTGATTAATTAATCTGAATACACTGATGTGGCCACAAAGGAACCGGACACAAAAAATAATTTTGATATCATATACTTGGATTTCAGGAAAGCTTTCGATACTGTTGCAAATGGAAGACTGCTGTACAAATTGGTGCGGCACGGCATTAAGGGCAAGTTGCTGCAATGAATAAAGGGATGGTTCAGTAGGAGACGGCAGAGAGTGGTAATAAATTAACTCTGCTAATGATATCGATTAAGGTATAGCTGGCTTAATGTCCAAGTTTGCAGAGGATACAAAGGTTGGCAGGGTTGTTAATGATAGTAAGACTGTATGCTACTGCAGCAGGATCTAGAAAAGTTAAGCAGATGGGCTGAGAAGTGGCAACCGAAGTTTAATATTTACAAATGCAAAGTACTGCATATGGCTGGCAGTAACCCAAAAGAAATGTACCAACTGTGTGGTACTATACTCAGAGAGTGGAAGAATGAAAAAGACCTGGTGCTAATTGTCCAATCGGATATGAAGTTCTCTGAGCAGTGCAAACGGGCTGCCAGAGAAGTTCATGGAGTTTTTACAATGATATATAGGAATTTTGTTAGCAGAGACAAAAAGGTCATTATACCTTTGTATAAGGCAATGGTCAAAGGGATGGCCACACCTTGAGTACTACGTACAGATTTAGACACCTCATTTTAGGAAAGATGTTGAGTTTCAAGAACGAGTACAGAGAAGGGCAACAACATTGGTGTGAGGTTCTCTTACCAAGAGAGGTAGTATCTGGAGAATAGGCACCTGCGAGGTGATCTGATTGAGGTGCACAAGGCCTTGAATGATTTGAGCAGGCTCAATGCTGATGGGACAGTTTCGCACTGCTTAGATTAAGAACCTAATCCAGATATTCAAATTAAGCAAAGACAGTTGTAGAATAGATGTGCGGAAGTTTGCTTTTAGCCAGCGGGTAGTTCATTGCTAGAACAGACTTCCATCTGTTGTTATTGAATTTGATAGCGTAAATAAATTTAAGACTCAACTAGTCAAACATTTAGAGTGACCGAATGGGTGAAATGGGAAGGTTGGGAGGTTTTTTTTTTTTTTTTGGCTGATGCTTCCTTTCTTGCATTATATGCGTTAACTAATGCTGTCACCGTGATAAGTATTATTGTTCCAAGTACTTGTACCGTCTCAGCAGCAATAAATAAATTTAATTAATTATCTAGCTCTAAAAAAATACCTGAATTTTAGCATATCATTACCCATAGTATCACACACAAATAACTCATCTGTAATAGTTTTAATGGTTGAAAGACAATCACAAGATTTTATATTATTTGAGTTAAACGTATTAATAGCATTACTAATATGCGATTTGTCTCTTGACAATTTAAACAAAAGTCCCAAGGGATCTGTGTTCCCTGTTGTTAGTACAAAATCCCTCAATGCAGCTAACTTATGTTCATATACACTGAGTAATCACTGAATTATGACCGAGAATGAGGAGTTAGTCGACTTAAGTAGCATAGATAAGGTGTCAGTGGTTCAGTAGGTAGTAAAATTCCGAGCGTGATAAGCAAAAGGAAGGATTTATCGGACTTTGATAAAGGACAGATTGTGGGTGCTCAACGAGCTGTTGCCTCGATTTCCCAAACGGCTGAAATGGTGGGGTGTTCGAGAGCCGCCGCAGTGAAATCAGCATTAGCATTAGTAGAGGCATACGATGCAAGAAAGCATATTTATGCAGCATCAGCGGAAAAAAAAACCACTTCTCTTTGACCCCACGGTTCGTTCCAAATACCTGTCCAGCTTAGCCTTAAATTTATTTCGGCTATCACTTTCCACAACAAATGGTGTGAATGAATTCGATGTGAATGAATTGATGGTGTGAATAAATTCAAGAAAGAACTAGACAAATTCTTGGAGTATATGGATACGTGAATAGTGTTTTTCCCCCTATGTTATAAGATTTCTTTCTTGCATCATTTGCCGCTAACACTACTGCCACTACATGATATTTTAGCTAGTGTGCCAGCTAGGTCTGGTTTTGGCATCTCATCAAGCTAGCTATTATTATTATTATTGTTCCTCTTATATTATTTCTCCCTGATTGGGGGATTCCACTCAATGACGGGTACTGATACCAAGTACACAGGGTGGTTGTAATGTCTGGTGTTACTGTTGGTCGAGAAAATCTCTCATTGTCCTACTGGTGTTCAGAATTGAGACTTTCTGAAGTTTCTTGTAGATGTTTTCTGGGAGATCTATTGCTGCTAGGCTGCTATGCAGAGTATTTGGCAACATACCGGTGGTTGACACGATGATCGGGATGGTTGATACTTCTTGCATAGGCCACATCTCCTTGACCTCATGTCTCAGGTTCGTGTACTTCCTAATTTTTTCCTCATGGGTTTTCTAGACATTGCTAGTGTTGGGCACCGCTATGTCAATCAGGTAGGTAGCCTTTTCCATCTTGTTTACAAAGGTTATGTCCACTCTGTTGTGCAGGATGGTCTTGTCCGTTATTATGGCGTGGTCCCAGTACAGCTTGTGGGTTCGGTCTCCAGTACTGCCTAGGGTTCATACTTGTAGTATGGTACACTTTCTTTGGTCAACTGGTATTTTCTTGCTAAGTTCTGATGTATTATCCTGGCTACCTGGTCCTGTCTATGAGGGTACACAGTCTGGTGACCACCTTGCATCCCGCGGTGATGTGTTGGATCGTTTCTGAGCCCAGGAGTCATCGTCGACATTTGTCATCTGACATTCCGGGCTCCTATGCGATGTATTTTCTATAGTTTCTGGTGTTGATTACCTGGTCTTGGATGGCCCATCATGAATCCTTCAGTCTCGGGGATAAGCATCCGGCTTGTGAGCCATGCACTGGAAACAGTGTTATCGATATGATCTTGATGGAGGTCATTGTAGTGTCTGCCATGGAATGTCTTCTTTGCCCATCTTTCTAACTTCGTTTCTTGTGCGGTCTGGGTGGGTGGGGGTTCGTCGTTTAGGTTGAATGGGGTATACCACTTATCAATCTTCCTTATGGCTTGGTGAAGGGGTGTTGTGTTGTTCTTGAAGTAGTCCTTCAGGTTAAAGATCGCTGTTTTCTATTGCTCTATCAGGCCCCTCCCTCCCTCTTTCCGAGCTATTGTTAGTCTCTCCCCTGCTGATTTCGGGTGGTGTTGCCGGCAATGATGACCAAGGACAATGATGACCAAGTCTTTCGCATGATATCTTCTACCACGGTGTTAGTCCAATCTATGACCCCGAAGGCGTATGTTAGTACTGGAGCTGCATACGTGTTTATGGTTTTAACTGTGTTCCCGCCGTGCAATTTTCATTTCAGCAGACTTCTGAGTCTCTGATGATATTTTTCAGTCAGGCACTTCTTTATTTCCTTGTACTTTAACTGCTGAGCCTGCATCATCCTTAGGTATTTGTAGGTCTACCCTTCTGTCTTAGGTTTGATCTCTTTACCTATCAGCAACTGTTAGTTTCGGCCAACTAATTTTCCCTGGTGCCGTGTGTGGATCTTGCATTTGTCTAGATCAAATTCCATCCTGATTTTCTTGGTGAACTCTTTGGTGATCCGGAGTAGTTGCTTCTCGGTTGCCACACAGAGCTTGATGTCATCCATGTACATCAGGTGGGAGAGGGTGTACAGGTTCTTTCTCCCTTCTTTGAGATTATATCCATAATTGCTGTCGTTAAGCATGGTGGATAGCGGGTTGAGTGTTAGACAGAACCACAGTGGGCTCAGAACATCTCCCTGAAAGATTCCTCTTCTAATGGGGATTGGCCTGGTTGTGATGTTCTGGACCTTAATGGTGGTACTCCATTTCACCATTGTTGCTCCTAGGAAGTGTGTCACTATCAGATTGACCTTGTAGATCTTCAGGGTCTCTATTAGCCAGCTATGAGGACGGAGTCGAAGGCCTTGCGGTAATCAGTGTTGGCCGTGTATAGGTTGTGTGCTTGCTTCTTGTAGGATTGCTCCAAAACTACGGCATCTATGGTTAATTGCTCCTTGCATCCTTTGCTCCTCCGCTTGCATCCCTTCTGCTCTTCCACCATTATGTTCTGACTCTCTAAGTGGCCTGATATCTTATTGGTTATGCAGCTGGTCAGGATCTTGTACATCGTTGGGAGGCAGGTGATTGGCCTGTATTTCGCCGGGTTTCTTGTGTCTTCGTGTTTTAGCTTCAGATATGTGATTCCTTCGGTGAGAAATTTCGGGACTGTCTCCGGGTGCCTTATCATTCGATTGAACTGTTCTGCTAGGTGCTTGTGTGTGCATGTGAGTTTCTTGTACCAGTAATTGTGGATGTTATCAATTCCTGGGGTTCGCCAGTTGTGGGTGTTCCTGATTGACTGTTTTACTTCTTCTCGAATCTCCCACTCTCTCATCTCTTGTATGTCCTTCGTTTTCTTCCGTTCTGCTTCTATCCAGGGTGCTCTGCTGTTATGTCTTACTTCATTGCTCCAGATATTTCCCCAGAACTCCTCGATCATCTTCTCCTCGGGTTCCGTTTCCTGCTTTCTCATCTTCACCCAGTTTCCTGTAGAAGGCTCTTTGATTCTCATCAAAGATTCGATTGTTTATTTTCCTCTGGGAACTCTCTTTGTATCGATGTAATCTCTTATTGATTGCGAGGAGGTTCTGCTTCAGTGAGTCCAAGTATTCTCCTATTCTCTGATTTCTGGTCTGATAATTTGCTGTGGACGCTGTCTCTCTTGAAGATGCTCTTCACCTTTCCAATAAATTTCTTACTTTCATTACCCTGTTGGTACTGGGTCAACTGACCTATCTTGACTCTTAATTCTTCTATCTTCTGCTGAAGTCTTCTTTCCCAAGCTGGCGGTTCCTTCTGTTTTTGATTCTTCTGCTGCTGATCTCTCGTTTCTTTTCCATTGATCCTAGTATCTGCTATGGCAGCACAGTATATGGCTGTGTGGATAGCCTCCAGCGTTGCACCATTGTTGTCAAGGTAATGTGGAATTATTTGCCGATTGAGGTGGTCTGTTACTCTACACAGGATTTTATATGGCCTCTGATTAGGTATCACGTGGGTTCTTGTGGGTTCGATTCCTTCGAGTTCTGTTAGGGCCTTCTTCCACTCGTCTGCTATTCTAGACATCATGACTTCGTCTCTTTCTACTTCAGCTACTCTCGGTTGTATTTCTTCTTGTTGTTCCTCCTCTTGTCCCATGGTATTATGTTCCTCCTGTGATTCCATACCTGACCATATTCTTTGTGCTTTGTAGTTGATCGCTGACATCCTGCTTGATTTTTTCTTCGCGACGATGGTCCTTCTTTGGTCTGCTAATCGCTGTTCGGTGACCTGAATATCCGGGTATCGTTCCAACCACTTGGTATGCAGTTGCGACCTGTGCATTGCCATATCGGTCTCTACCCTAGTATTCCTAGCATGCTCACATCATGTACGTATTCATTTCAATGCTCCACTTCATGCGTTGGCGTTTTCTTCCTTCCTGGGTGATCTCTAGCACAGTTGCACAGGAAGCACTTCCAGTTGGTGGGGCCAGATGGTCTAGCCCTTTCTTGTAGCCTTACAGGGGACAGCGCCGCTTGCACTACTGTCTTCCTCGGGAGACTGTCTCCAACTTTTCGAAACAATCCCTCTGCCTAAGGCCTGAACGCGAGTGACTTTATCCTGCGCCACACTCGATGCAGTATGAATAATATTTCTCTGCGACATCATCCATCTATGGAGGTGGACTTGTTCAGCTTCGGCTTAGGTTCAGTGGTTTATTTTTTAATTTATTTTTGTTCTCGCGAGTGACACGAGATGGCACCACTATATGCCTCAGCCGTCACTCCGACCTTAGGGAAGGTAAGTCCAATGGGGTAACTTTCGCGATGTGTTTTTTTATCACCATTTTAATGTTATTATTATTATATCGGTCTCCAGCGTAATAGAGCTGCGTTCGCTTCCACGAAGGCGGAAGTAGAACCAGGGTCCATCAGGCTGGTAGCCCAGTGTATTAACCACTGGGCCATCGCGCCCCCTTTATTATTATTTTGATGATGATGATGATGACGCAAGGACGCCTGAGGTTCATGCTGCACGAGCCAAAAAAATTCCTGACTTACCCTGAGAGAGAGAGAGAGAGAGAGGAATCACCAAGAAAGAGAAGGATGGTGATTTCCAGCTGAAGCTCTGGGTTTGCCAAGCCCATACTCACCAGATGTGAGCCCTTGGGGTTATTTCTAATGCTGTGAACGATAAATATAGTTATTTAATAATAGGAAGGCAGATGTGGGAAAGTAGAAAATTTACGTTATAAAAATGGCAGTTAAAACCGCTGTGTTAACAATGTTCAAGATTGCCATATCTCCACACCTTGTGAAAAACTCTAGGTTTCAATCTAGCCCGTGGCAGGCCTGTAGCTATTCACTGTTGATCTAGGATCCCGCGTTTTTCTTTTTTTTTTTTTTTTTTTAGGGCTTCTGAAAATATGTGCGCTAGGATCGCTAATTGCATAAATCTGACATTATTTGTGAGTGGAAGCACAGTAGCCAGTTTCCCTTAACCCTAAATACCAAAGAGCTATTTGAACCGATGGAGTCTGTATGTTAAGATCAACAGTGATCACAAAACAGCGTTCAGGTGCTATATCGAAGATGGAACAGCTGTTAATAATACGGATGGAAAATCAGATTCAGAAGCAAGTGCCCCTGAGTCTAATGACCATTCATGCAAAAGCAACAACTATTTATAACGATATTAAGGATAAGTACGGCGAACCCCAACCCAAGTTGTGAGCACGAGGGTAGCCTGTACGGACGTACATTTTCGCCGCTCCTGGAACAGAGAAGTTTTTTCTGTTTTATTAGCTTAAATTGGCATATTAACTTATTTTTTTGAGTAGCTTTATATTCCTATTTACGATACTTAGATTAAAGTAACTTAGATAGAGATTTTGTAAGTATTACTTAGTATCGGAAAGGGTATCAAATCCACGTGTTTACAGTTCGTAATTTGCCGCCATTACGCGATACAAAATATCTCGAAATAGATAGCATAAGCTTAATATAGTATAGTATAGTACATAATATTGTCAATTAATCAGATAATTGATCTTGTTGAACTTCATTGTCAATTAAATTGTACTTTTTAACTACACATATAACGAATTGGGTTACGTAACATAAATAATTAGTAAAAAATAAATAATTAATACTTAACTTGATACGGAAGTTATATAAAGGGATTTCGTAGATAACACTCGATACTGAAACATAAATATAGCGTTATAACTGTGTTGGGATATAAGTTTAGGGTTTTAATTTTGTACTGAAATTGAAATTAAATCGAAATCATGACTCAGACCAGAGCAGCAAAGCAAAAGGCTCAAGCTAATGGGAGTGCTGTGGCTCAGGGGAGAACTGAGGGGGACAGTTGCTCTCTGAATCACAGCCTATTAAAATGCACTACTTGCTTGATGTTTGTGGACAGTCGGGTACGGGACATGATACTGCCATGGGGGATGTCTTTGTGTGTGCGCGATGCAAGGAGTGTAAGGAAATCAGGCGACAACTCAGCGTTGTTATGGGCCTATATGAGAGCTTGATGGGCCCCTCACTTTTAATCCTTCGAGGACATCCCCCCTGTCCTTCAAGCTCTCATATAGGCCCATAACAACGCTGAGTTGTCGCCTGATTTCCTTACACTCCTTGCATCGCGCACACACAAAGACATCCCCCATGGCAGTATCATGTCCCGTACCCGACTGTCCACAAACATCAAGCAAGTAGTGCATTTTAATAGGCTGTGATTCAGAGAGCAACTGTCCCCCTCAGTTCTCCCCTGAGCCACAGCACTCCCATTAGCTTGAGCCTTTTGCTTTGCTGCTCTGGTCTGAGTCATGATTTCGATTTAATTTCAATTTCAGTACAAAATTAAAACCCTAAACTTATATCCCAACACAGTTATAACGCTATATTTATGTTTCAGTATCGAGTGTTATCTACGAAATCCCTTTATATAACTTCCGTATCAAGTTAAGTATTAATTATTTATTTTTTACTAATTATTTATGTTACGTAACCCAATTCGTTATATGTGTAGTTAAAAAGTACAATTTAATTGACAATGAAGTTCAACAAGATCAATTATCTGATTAATTGACAATATTATGTACTATACTATACTATATTAAGCTTATGCTATCTATTTCGAGATATTTTGTATCGCGTAATGGCGGCAAATTACGAACTGTAAACACGTGGATTTGATACCCTTTCCGATACTAAGTAATACTTACAAAATCTCTATCTAAGTTACTTTAATCTAAGTATCGTAAATAGGAATATAAAGCTACTCAAAAAAATAAGTTAATATGCCAATTTAAGCTAATAAAACAGAAAAAACTTCTCTGTTCCAGGAGCGGCGAAAATGTACGTCCGTACAGGCTACCCTCGTGCTCACAACTTGGGTTGGGGTTCGCCGTACTTATCCTTAATATCGTTATAAATAGTTGTTGCTTTTGCATGAATGGTCATTAGACTCAGGGGTACTTGCTTCTGAATCTGATTTTCCATCCAACGCCAGACGGCTGCCTTACTAATTGGACGTGCTGATCAACGCTAAAGAAAAATGTGCTTAAATATGCGTTTTAATTATAGTTATTGCCATAAAAAGTGTTCTCAACTAAAGAAGTCAACTAGTGGACTCTCATGGTAAGAAATTTTTAAATTTCAACTGGGAATTTAGCAGGCTATTTGCGTTTTCATCTATATCCTTTGTTTGCGAGACCGCAGTGGTCACCATGTGGCTGGCAGCAAGGATATAGAGAGGCGCCAATATAAAGCGGCGGCCACGTAAATACCCTGCATTTGACTGGGGAGTGCCCCAACTTGTGCTAAACCCGAGCTGCAAGAGCGTTCCATCATCTGTGCTGAATTACCGTTACTGTGCTAGTGAAACATGTATTTTTGTCTTCCCCCCCTCTGCAATAGACATACCGTGAACAGAATGGATCTTAGCAAATATACGTGTAGTGCAAAAACTGATGTCACCACTGTTATCGGCGCCAAGAAAAACCCACAGAGAAATTAACCCCGTTTTCCTAGGGCCACTTATATACTAGGCTGTTTCCCCCCCCTATACTGCCAGTGGGGGAGAGCCCGAATCTTCGCCTGCAGATCACACGGCAACAAATATACCCACGGACTAGTGGTTTATATCCTCCAACAGCTCTCAGAGGCCTCAAACAAAATAACGCGGCTAGACCTCACTAATCCGGATAACTTCGAAAATCCGAAATGGATACAAACATGGTGACAACCCCTAAGGCAGAATGCGCTGGTCCCGAAGGAACTAGTAGTTGTTGGTGACTCTATTGTCAGGGAAACGGGGAACATGCTTTGTAAAAAAGATAGGTGGAACAGGACCAGGGTATGTCTGCCAGGGGCAAAGGTTGATGACGTTGTAGAGCGAATATCATCTTTTTAGGGCACAAAAGGTGATATAGTTGTACACGTTGGCACTAATAATATTAAGAGTAGGAGACCGGCGGAATTACTTAACAAGTACAGGTCACTGTTGAACAAAAGCCGAGAATTAGGGTTGAATTTGAAAGTGTCTGCAATTCTGCCCAGACACGATAGGAGGGAGTATATGATGAGAGCCTTGTCGATCAATTCGGCCCTGGAAAGATTGTGCAAGGCTCAAGGGGTAGAATTTTTTTCAGCCTGGACTGTACTTGTTAACAGGAGAGATTGCTTCTACAGGGATGGGATACACTTAAATAGAAAGAGTGCAAGAATATTTGCTGATGCTATCGAGGCAGTGTTAGGTGGGTCGGAAAACTGCTAGCTTGGGGGGAGACAAAGACCAATAGATTGACAGTAGCCACTGGCAGAGGTGAAAGAGATTCTTGCACTGCTTCTATTAGAATGAGCAGAAGCCTGAAAAACAAGATGCATGGTATTTCAGAGACTGCTGGGAGCCATTGCAGTACAAGTAAACAGATGGGTTGTGTTAGGGTAGCTAAGAATAGAAACAGGTGCAGGTATACTTGCGTGTACACCAATGCTAGGAGTTTAGTAAATAAATTTGATGAATTTGAGGTATTGCTCAAAACATCGAAGGCAGATATTGTTGGGATATCAGAGACGTCGTGTCACACAGATATAAGGGATGCAGAACTGCAATTTGGGGAGTACAACGTATACAGAAAGGATAGACAGGATAGGAAGGGAGGAGGGGTTATGCTATTAGTTAAGAAACACATAAAAACCAAGGAAGTGAAGCCAGTCGACATCGCTGGACAGTGCAGTGTGGAGTCAGTTTGGTGTGACATAAACATTGGGAGATCAAAATTGAGAGTAGGAGTGTGCTATAGGCCTAATGACTCTGATGAGTATAATAAGGAACTGTACAGGGAAATAGAGTGGGCCAGTAAATCAGAGTGTCTTATAATGGGAGATTTTAATTTCCCAGATATTGACTGGAATTTGGGGGCTGGTTACTCACACACTAGCAGGACTTTTGTGGATTTATTGGATGATTGTTTTCTACATCAATATGTTCGGGAGGCAACTAGAGGGAGTAATACTCTTGATTTGATTATCAGCAGTGATTCTTCATGCATTAAGAATCTGCAGATAAATGAACCACTAGGTGGCAGTGATCACAGTGTGCTGAAGTGGGATTTACTCAAAGAGGTAACTACCATTAGGGGTAAAGGGAAGGGTTATTGCTTCCGTAAAGGCGACTACGATGGACTGAGACAGTATTTAAATTCTATACAGTGGGACCAACTGATGATGTTACCAACAGCAAATTCAAAATGGGAAGCATTCAAAGAACTTATCATGGAAGCTACTAGGCTTTACATACCAACTAAGAAATATTGTTCAAGGTTTAGGCCAAAATGGATGTCAGATGAACTAATGAGGCATATGGCAGAGAAGAAAAATGCATGGGATACATACACATTAACACATGACACAGAAGCCTATGATAGATACAAGTTGATATGCAACCAAGTTACAAAGGAGGTTAGGCAAGCGAAGGCAGATTACGAGAAATCCTTGGCAAGGGATGCAAAGAAAAACAGCAAAGAGTTCTTTACTTATGTAAACTCTAGAAGGAAGGGGATGAATCAGATTGGTCCACTTGATATTGATGGGTCAAGTGTTGATGATCCTGCTCAGGTAGCTAACAAACTAAATGAATATTTTGCATCGACATTCACACATGAGGAGTTATTCAGCGAGGGGAATGCCAGAGGTGTATTCAACTCTAGCAGTAAGCTACAGAATCTTGAAATAACTGGGAGTAAAGTGGAGGAGAAACTGTTGAAGATAAACACAAGAAAGGCACCCGGGGTGGATGGGATCTATCCAGTTATATTAAAGGAGGCAGCAAAGGAAGTAAGCAAACCCTTAGCCATAATTATGAGAGCTTCCTTGGACTCAGGGGAGGTACCCATAGACTGGAAATGTGCAAATGTGACCCCAATTCACAAAGGAGGATCAAAGGCTGACACAAGTAATTATAGACCTGTGAGCTTAACTTCTGTTCCAGGAAAATTAATGGAGGCACTGGTTAAAGAAGCACTGCAGGATCATTTAGACAAGACTTCAGTTATAGCTCAGACACAGCATGGTTTTGTTAAGGGGAAGTCTTGCCTGACCAACTTGATTGGATACTATGATGCAGTCACAAAAGAACTGGATGCAGGGAATAACTTTGATATTATATACTTGGATCTTAGAAAAGCTTTTGATACTGTTGCACATGGAAAACTGCTACACAAATTGGAGCAGTGTGACATTGGAGGCAAATTGCTGCTATGGATAAAGGGGTGGTTGAGGGGGAGAAGACAGAGAGTGGTAATCAATGGACACTGCTCATCGTGGACCGATGTTATTAGTGGAGTCCCTCAGGGCTCAGTGTTGGGTCCATTATTGTTTTCTGTATTTATAAATGATATTGATGATAGTATATCGGGCTTAATGTCCAAGTTTGCAGACGATACAAAGGTTGGCAGGGTTGTCAAGGACACTACTGACACTATGCTGCTGCAACAGGATCTGGAAAGGTTGAGCAGATGGGCTGAGAGGTGGCAAATGAAGTTTAACATTGACAAATGTAAAGTACTACACATGGGAAACGGCAACCCCAGAGCAACGTATCAACTCTGTCGTACTACACTGACAGTGGTAGAGAATGAAAGGGACTTGGGGGTGGTTGTGCAGGCAGATATGAAGTTCTCTGAGCAGTGCAGACGGGCTGTAAGAGAAGCTCATGGAGTATTGTCAATGATATACAGGAATTTTTCCAGCAGGGATAAGGAGGTGATTATTCCACTGTATAAGGCGATGGTCAGGCCACACCTAGAGTACTGTATACAGGTCTGGAGGCCTCATTTTAAGAAGGATGTAGAGCTGCTGGAACGAGTACAGAGAAGGGCAACAAGATTAGTGAATGGAACAAAGGGGTGCTCTTACGAAGAAAGGCTTAAGTTTTGCAAATTACAGTGTCTGGAGACTAGGCACCAGCGAGGTGATCTCATAGAGGTGTATAAAGCCTTGAATGGTTTAAGCATGCTCAATGCTGATGGGATTCTTCCTCTAGCTCAGAAAAATCACCTGAGAGGGCATAAATTCAAAGTGAGAAAAGACAGATGTAGGATAGACGTGCGGAAATTTGCCTTTAGCCAGCGGGTGGTTGGTTGGTGGAACAGACTTCCATCCCTTGTGGTGGAGGTTGATAGCCTAAATAAGTTTAAGGCTCAGCTGGACAGGTATTTTGAACGAACAGAGGGGTGAAGTGGAAGTGGTTTTTTTTTTTTTTTTTTTTTGGCTGATGCTGCATAAGCTTGCTTTCTTGCATCAAATGCCTCTACTAATGCTAATGCTAATGGTGGGAGAACCACACGAAAAAGATTGTGACTCTGACTGTGAACAAGTTAACCCTGAACACCAATTCCATACTGAAGAAGTTAAACCGACACCTTTGGCTAAAAGAAAAAATAAAAATCAAATAGTCTCTAATTCGGACAGAGCAACTAGAAGCCAGAGCCAACCAAAGGACGCTCATGATGATCCTGGCTCCCTACAACCAGGAAAACAAGTTGAAACCAAGCCGAAGGATTCCCCCTGGACCCTGCACTCCCAGAGGGATCCCCCTTGGATCAAGCACGCACTCTCAAGACAGCCCTAGAAGACCTATTTAGGGACCAGAGCAACTGAATCTCAGCAGGTCTCAGAGGCCAAATTGCTACTTTATGGAGTAAAATGGAGTCCGTTTTATTCCAAACATACTTAGAATCTGAAATAGCCACAGCTAAACTGCAGGCTTATAAGGAAGGAGGAGCAAAAAATATGCCACAGCGCACTCCCTCCTATGCAGATGCGCTGAGGATACCGGCTCAGTGTGACCACACAGCCACCCAACCAATACAAGCCAAGGAGAAATCCACCACTCGGCGACCTAACATTGTAGTGTTGAGACCCCTTAATAAAGTGGACAAACATTCTAGTGAAGGCATACTTCACCAATAATTAATAAACTCTCCGATGACCAAGGACCACGAAAATAAAATCGGTACGAAAGACAAGGAATCCAGGTGTAGTCATCGAAACAGAGACCACAGAGGAAATAAACGAAATAATAGCCAACCCCAAGATAGCAACCCTGGGACTCAGAGCGGAACCCCCAAGAAGGAAAGGGCCCTCCATCCTTATATACGACCTTGATAAGGATATCAAACCCGAGGAGGTCGCAAGAGAATTGTTTGATAGAAATCTGTCCAAACATTTGCCAGATCAAAATCTAAATGATCATGTGATACCCAAGCACACCATCAAGACCAAGTCCTCGAGCACAGTCAACTGGTCTGTAGAACTCAGCCCGCTGGCTTGGCAAATACTTATAAATCAGACTAGAGTTTATATATATTGGAGCGGCCACCGATTCCGCGAACATGTGGCTATCATCAAATGCTACAACTGCTGCAAGTTCGGACACACATCGCACACATGCTCCCAGGCTGTGCGAACCTGCGGCCACTGCGCTGGCAAGGGCCACAACTTCACCGACTGCCCAAATAAGAGCACAGACGCCGTTTGTGCAAACTGCAAAAGTCAGAAAATGGATGCCTCCCATTCCCTCAGAGACAGCATGTGTCCCATATACCAAAAATACAAGAGCTTGACCCAATCCAGAACAGATTATGGCACCACACCATAAACAATTCAACACTAAAGTAATCATATTCTTCCAGCTAAACGCTCATAGAACCAGGGCAGTGGCCGACCAGGTCAGGATGAAAGCCGACGACGAAATTATAGATATCATCATACTCCAAGAACCATACGCAGCCGCCAATAAAATAAGGGGATACCCCCTACAATACAAGATCATACAACCTGAAAATGAAATCCCCTCGGCCGCTATTGTGGTCAGAAACCCAGATATAACAGTTACCAGGATCACTCACCTCTGCACGGCCTGGGCAGTCTGTGCGCATCTTATCTCAGCACTGGGAGCCTTCTACGTCGTAGCCCTTTATTGCCGCCCTGGAGAGGACATAACGATGGCTACAAGGTACCTAGAACATGTAACAAATATCTTCCCTGACCAGAAACTAATAACAGGAGCGGACGTGAACTGCAGGTCACCAGCTTGGTACAGCCATACCCCGGACAGGCAGGGGACAAGGAATGGGCATCGACTGGAGGAATTCCTAGCAACATCAACGATAACAGTGCTAAACCAACCTAATCAACTACCGACTTACTGCAACCTACGATGGGAACCAACCATCGATGTCTCCCTAGCCACTAGAAACATTGCTGGCAATATAACAGACTGGATGGTTCAGGATGCCTGGACAACTTCCGACCACAGGGTCCTGACCTTCCAACTCATCAGAGACAATATCCTGAGAGAAAAATGCTGCAGAGATATGCGCTGAACACTTCAAACTGGAACCAATTCAGAAACACCCTAATAGCAGAAAAAGATACATTGCAAGCTGCAATTCAAACAATCCAAGACCCTGACCAACTCCAAAAAATACTCACAGCGATCATTACTAAAGCAGCGAATGCTGCCATAAAACGAAGAAAACCTGCCTCAGGTGCTGTACCATGGTGGAGTCCGGAGCTCCAGAGGCTCCGAAGAGAAGTCCAGGACAAAGAAAAGCATTCCAGAGAGCCAGACGCTCCTGGCCTGCCCCTGAAGTGGATGCACTACGGGAAATCTACAAAGAGGCCAGAAACCAGTACACCTCGCTCATACGCAGAAGCAAACAACTCTCGTGGAAAAATCTGGTCGCAACCACTGGCAACACTGACCCCTGGGGGGTGGTCTACAAAGTAACCACTAATAAACTTCCCAGGGGAGAGGTAATTTCAACCACCATAACACCACAGGGAGATGCTACCAATTCTTGGGAGGCATCTGTTAACAATATTTTGGACGCAACCTTCCACCCTCATGTAGACCCACAGACACCCCAACAAATCAAGATGTGCACAGAGAATGACGACTACCGAACAGAAGACAGGGAACCGGATTTCACAATAGAGGAACTACAAGCGGCTGCGCACCTTATTAAAAGTAAGAAATGTCCGGGTCCGGACCTCTTGGAGCCCGAAATCATCAGGAAGTTGGTGGAGATAGCCCCTGACATGCTACTGAACCTCTTCAATCTATGTCTCCAAACTGGAACCTATTCGAAGGACTGGAAAAAAGCAAATATTAAACTCATAATTAAAAACCCGACAAAACTACCAGACCAACCAACTTCCTACAGACCAATAGCCCTACTAACAGTCTGCAGTAAACTCTTGGAACGACTCCTGTTAACCAGAATACAGGCTCACTACCTACAGGCAAACCTAACGTCCCCAAACCAGTACGGCCTTAGACCGGGAACGTCGACTGTAGATGCCCTGAAGAACGTTCTTGCACGTGCAGCTGCCACAGAAAACAAATATTTCCTGGCTATCTCTATCGACTTTGGTGGCCGAGCATCCTGGCCCGGCTCCGGGGGAGTGGGATGCCAGGCAACCTCTATCGAGTAATCCAAAGCTACCTCTCCAGTAGACTCATCATGGTGAATGCTCCATATAAAATACTCACCAGAAAAATCAACAGAGGCTGTCCACAAGGCTCCGTTTTAGAACCTACGTTATGGAACATCGTTTTGGATGAATTCCTAAATACCGATATTGGAGAGGCGTCTTCACAAGCCTTTGCAGCTGACCTCATCCTGATGATAGAGGGAAACAGCAGAATCCAGCTGGAAAGAAAGGCAAATCATGCCCTTAAAATCCTACAAGAATGGACCAATATCCACTTCCTTAGGATCTCTGCAACCAAAACGGACTCCATTCTCCTCAAGGGTGCCCTAGATTACAGGAGACCCCCATAGATTAAGATTGATGGTATCACATTACGACTGTCCAAAGAACTTAGATACCTGGGAGTAATACTGGACCCCACTCTCTGCTTCCAGGCACACTTGAAATACACCTGTAAGAAGATACGAGGCTATACAGCCGTTGTTACCAGAGTCGCAAAAAGGGACTGGAGATTGAAAAAGAAGACCCTCAAGCTGTTTTACAAAGCCGCCTTCCTGCCGATAGCTACCTATGCTTCCGGAGATTGGTACCCCAAAGTCACCATGGCTGTAAATCGCAGAATCCTCGACTCTATCCATAGAGCCATGCTGCTAGCTATAACCCGGGCCTGCAGAACAGTTAGCACCCACGCGCTGCAGGTGCTGGCGGGAACCCTACCTTTAGACCTCGAAGTAGTTAAATGTGGAGTATTATATGAACTCTCCAAGGGAAGAGCCTGCACCTTCGCCGGCTTCGACGCAGATCCTACCACAAATCGTTTGACTGAGAAAAAGAGACTTGCAAATCATCTCATGCAAACCTGTCAAACCAGATGGGAGAATTCCCCAAAGGGAGAAGTCACCAAACGATTCTTCCCCAACGTTGGAAAACTCTATCCAATGGCTCCAGCATGGTTCACGCCGGGACTCCACGCGACCTTCTTGCTAACAGGACATGGTGCCTTTAAGGCTAAACTTACAGCCCAGGGCATTACAGATGACCCTACTTGCTGCTGTGGAGAGCTGGAGAGCTGGCACCACCTCATGCATGAATGCCAGCTTTATGATGACCTCCGCTGCCAACTCATCACTCGGATCACTTTTTTGCCCAGAGATAGAGAACAACATCTCCTGGACGGGAGACAGGAATATATTGCCTTCTCAAAGTTCGCTGAAGCCCTGTACAGAAGAAGACGGGACCTGAATGCACATTAGCCACATAATGGCTAGAAGCCAAAATGTGCATAACACCAAAGATGGACTACTAAGCAACCATGAAGATAGACAAAAAATCTGAAAATCTGAATGAAGAACGAATAGCAGCTGTTCTGGCGGCCTGAGCCAAGCACTAGCCTGGCTCTCCTTTAATACCCCTTCCTGGCAGGAGGACGAGATGACCAGTCGCCTCGCCCCCTGCTACCCCACCTTTCCTTCTGGTGAGGCATGGGCATGCCTCACTGACCACCTGGGGGAATCTCTTCTGTGTCCCCATACTTCTGCCTTTTCCCCCTATCCTTCTTCCTCCCCTCCCCCACTCTATCTATACACAATGCGAGCGCCCTACACACTAAATTTAATCTAGCCGAAAAATAATCTTCGCCCAGTCTCGGCCTAATTATCCTACGCAATGCCCTACTCCTGCCATATGAATGCATGCACACGTGCTGTATGCAAACATCCAAAGTAATTACGATTGCATGGATGCGTATATATTATGTATCACTGATGTGTATATGTGCATATATGTGTATGTGTACATAAGTTTTTTTTTTTTTTTTTAGGTTCTAGCTGCCGAAATCTCAGGAAATTAAGCGGCAGGACCTGCCAGAGTAAATCTTAGTCTACTGGCGTTTCCTGGTCTTCCTCCACGGGGCGAAGGTGGGGCAACGCTGGGCTCCAGCAGGGGTCCAGCGGCTAAATGACCAGATGAACAACGGTACACGACATTACACAGGTACAAAACCCACACACTTTTAAACTTCTGGCATTCCCAGGAAACTGGTACACCCATAAAGAAAGCAGCGCGGAGATGGGGGAAACCCCTGGGGCCGCATGACAACAATATACCTTACACCTTACACCTTACAAGCTCTCAGCTGCCAACACCAATGCCAGAGCTGCCAACACCACTTGCACTTGGTCATCACGCAACACAACGGCAACCCCCAAGGCAGAATGCGTTGGTCCCAATGGAACTAGTAGTTGTTGGTTACTCTATTGTCAGGGAAACGGGAAACATGCTTTGTAAAAAGGATAGGTGGAACAGGACCAGGGTATGTCTGCCAGGGGCAAAGGTTGATGACGTTGTACAGCGGATATCATCCTTTAAGGGCACAAAAGGTGATATAGTTGTACACGTTGGCACTATTGATATTAAGAGTAGGAGACCGGCGGAATTACTTAACAAGTACAGGTCACTGTTGAAAAAAAAGCCGTGAATTAGGGTTGAATTTGAAAGTGTCTGCAATTCTGCCCAGACATGATAGGAGGAAGTATATGATGAGAGCCCTGTAGACCAATTTGGCCCTGGAAAGATTGTGCAAGGCTCAAGGGGTAGAATTTTTTTTCAGCCTGGACTGTACTTGTTAACAGGAGAGACTGCTTCCACAAGGATGGGATACCCTTAAATAGAAAGGGTGCAAGAATGTTTGCTGATGCTATCGGGGCAGTGTTAGGTGGGTCGGAAAACTGCTAGATTGGGGGGATACAAGGACTAATAGATTAACAGTAGCCACTTGCAGAGGTGAAAGTGATTCTTGCACTGCTTCTATGGGAATGAGCTGCAGCCTGGAATATAAGATTCAAGATATTTCAGAGACTGCTGGGAATCATTGCGGTACAAATAAACACATGGGTTGTGTTAGTGTAGCTAAGAAAAAGAACAGGTGCATGTATACTTGCGTGTACACCAATGCTCGGAGTTTAGTAAATAAATTTGATGAATTTGAGGTACTGCTCAAAACATCAAAGGCAGATATTGTTGGGATATCAGAGACGTGGTGTCACACAGATATAAGGAATGCAGAACTGGAATTTGGGGAGTACAATATCTAGAGAAAGGATAGGAAGGGAGGGGGGGGGGGTTATGCTATTAGTTAAGAAATACATAAAATCCAAGGAAGTGAAGCCAGTCGACATCGCTGGACAGTGCAGTGTCGAGTCAGTTTGGTGTGACATAAGCATTGGGAGATCAAAATTGAGACTAGGAGTGTGCTGTAGGCCTAATGACTCTGATGAGTAGAATAAGAAACTGTACAGGGAAATAGAATGGGCCAGTAAATCAGAGAGTCTTGTAATGGGGGATTTTAATTTCCCAGATATTGACTGGAATTTGGGGGCTGGTCACTCACACACTAGAAAGGCTTTTGTGGATTTAGTGGATAAGTGTCTGTAGACTAGAAACCAGCGAGGTGATCTGATAGAGGTGTATAAAGCCTTGAATGGTTTGAGCATGCTCAATCCTGATGGGATTCTTCCTCTTGCTCAGAATAATCACCTGAGAGGGCATAAATTCAAATTGAGGAAGGACAGATGTAGGATAGACGTGAGGAAATTTGCCTTTAGCCAACGGGTGGTTGGTTGGTGGAACAGACTTCCATCCCTTGTCGTGGAAGTTGATAGCCTAAATAAGTTTAAGGCTCAGCTGGACAGGTATTTCGAACGAACACAGGGGTGAAGTGGAAGTGGTTATCATTTATTTATTTATTTATTATTTTATTTTATTTTATTGGGCCGATGCTGCATAAGCTTGCTTTCTTGCATCAGTGCCTCTACTAATGCTAATGGTAAAGTTCATGACAAGCAACGAGTAGTTTAATACGTTCAAGCATCGCGCTGGTTTCCACAAAGTTAAAGTATGCGGTGAGCGCTAGTTTCTACAACGTTAGAGTATGCGGTGAAGTCGCCAGTGCAGATTCTGCAGCTGCAGAGAACTTTTGTGATGTACCGGAAAAAAATTATTGATGAAGACGGCTATTGAACGCAGAAAATTTTTAATGTCTGCTCTCTATTGGAAAAAAATGCCGCATTGAACATATATTGCCAAAGAGGAAAATACAATGCCACGTTTCAAGGCATCAAAAGGTAGGGCCACGCTCTTGCTTGGGGTTGATGCAGCCGATTACAGATTGAAAGCACTGCATATGTACCACTCTGGAAATCCTCGTGCATTTAAGGGCATCGATAAAGCCACCTTATCAGTGCATTTCCGATCGAACCAGAGAGCATGGATAACAATATGTCTCTTTGAGAATTGGTTTTAATGCTGCTTCATTCCCGAGGTTGAAAAATATTGAAAAGAAACGATGTTCTTTTCTCGATTTTGCTTCTATTAGATAATGCTCCTGGACATCCTACCCATCTAGATGATTTCAATTCAAACGTGAGAGTTATATTTCTACCGCGAAACACGACTTCACTTATCCAACCTATGGATCAGGGTATTATTTCGAATTTAAAAGCATACTATTTACGCACAACATTTGCTCAGGCATTGTTTGCAGTAGACGATGAGAAAAATTTTAAGTTGAGAGATTTTTGGAAATCTTACAATATTTACCACGCCATCTTAAACATTAATAAGGCCCAGGCGGAAATTACTAAAAGTTGTTTAAATGGCGCATGGAAGAAAATATGCCCACGGCACGTAAAAGGCTACTGAGGATTTGAAAAAGACGAATCATATGAAGCGGTTACAGATAAGATTGTAAAGGTTCCAGAGCTACTTCAGTTGGAGGGTGATGCCAAAGACATAGAGGAGTTAATAGGAAGAAGAGAAGGAATTATCTAACGAATAACATATTGACTTCCAGTGCAGCAATATTGAAAGAAGAAAATGCTGACGAAGCTCAAGATGAACCAAATGAGCAGCCGAGACGCTTCATCACCTGAGAGATGGCAATGGCATTTCGTAGTAGTAATAGTGGTATGTGATGCAAGAAAGCAAGTGTATCAGCTTATGCAGCATCAGCCAAAAAAAAAAAAAAAAAAAAAAAAATATCACACCATTCCCTCCAAATGCCTGTCCAGTTCCTTCTTAAATTTATTTAATCTATCAACTTCCATAACGACAGATGGAAGTTTGTTCCAGCAATTAACCACCCGCTGGCTAAAGGCAAATTTCCGCACATCTCTTCTACATCTGTTTTTTCTTAATTTGAATTTATGTCCTCTTAGGTTTGTAATCCGAACAAGTGGAATGATCCCATCAGAATTCAGCGTGCTCAACCCATTCAAGGCCTTATACACCTCAATCAGATCACCGGCAGGTGCCTAGTCTCTAGCCACTGCAATTTGCAGAACTTAAGCCTCTCTTCGTAAAAGGATCCCTTCATTCCCCTCACCACTCTTGTTGCTCTTCTCTGTACACGCTCAAGCAAATCTACATCCTTCCTAAAATGAGGCCACCAGACCTGTACGCAGTACTCAAGGCGTGGCCTGACCATTGCCTTATACAGAGGGACAATCACCTCCTTTTCCCTGCTAGCAAAATTCCTATATATCATTGACAAAACCCCATGACCTGCCCTGACAGCATTGCTCAGGAAACTTCATATCTGACTGCACAATTACTCCAAGGTCTTTTTAATTTTCTACCACCTTAAGTGTAGTACCACACATTTGGTACTTTTCTCTTTGGTTACTTCTACCCATATGCAGTACTTTGCATTTGTCAAGGTTAAACTTCAGTTGCCACTTCTTACCCCATCTGCCCAAATTATCTAGATCCTGTTGCAGTAGCACAATGCCATTACTGTCATTAACAACCCTGCCAACTTTGTATCATCTGCAAACTTCGACACTAAGCCTGATATACCTTCATCAATATCATTGATAAATATACAAAACAACAATCGTGAAATTGCATCGGCAATGGCAGGGTTTGAGAAGTTGGATCCTGACAGCGAACGATTCTTAAAAGTTAACAGAGGGGGTGAATGATATGCCTGCTTGCTATAAAGAAATCTACAAAAAAGCCACCGTCCAGTCATCCATTAGTATGTTCTTTCGTAAGGTTGAGCGGCCGACGCCTTCTCAATCTCCACAGCACTCCACGTCCGCAGCGGCGTACTTAGCAGCTGAAGACGTTGATTCTGGCAACGATGCTCAAGAGGTAAAACTTATTGATGTTATGCCTGTCTCCTCTCTTTTTTTGTAATTTTATAATTTTGAATTTTTTTTTAAATTGCACGCTTTTGTAATTTTTCCTGTGCATGAGATAAAAAATTGATTAAATACAATAAAGAATTCTATTTACATGTTCGTCGAACATTTCTTTTTTGATTCTATCAATTCGGCGAGCACAGTTGCGAATGCTGCACAAACATGGGGAAAATTCTCTGACTTCCGTAGCGTTCCGCGGAACGCAACCCATACGTTAGTCGGGGAGTTCCTGTATACAGGGTGTTTCAGTTAAACGTTTCAGAACTTCTAAGAGGGGTAGGGTACATCCTGACAACTCGAAATCATATAGCAATGTGGGGTCGGAAATGCTTTCCTGAAGCGGTGTTGTACACAGAAGCACCATAAAGAAAAGAGACCGTAAGTGAGAAATCGTTTTAAAAATACATGAAAAGAAGCAAAAGGTACATGGATTAAAGTAAGTGTTCGAAGTTTCTTCCACGGGCTACAATGCACGCCTCACATCTCCGACGCATGGACATCCGAACATTCTGGAATACTCCAGGGGAATTTCGAATTTCTTCGGCAGCTACTGCGATTCTTGCAACCAGATCCTCAGCATTGTCAACAGGGGTGTCATAAACTAGCGATTTCATATGACCCCAGAAATAAAAATGAAGACATGATAGGTCGGGTGACTGAGCAGGCCAACGCACGGGACCACCACGTCCGATCCACTGTTGACCAAATGTGACATCCAGGTAGTTACCAACATCTCCGCTATAATGGGCAGGGGCTCCATTGTGTTGGAACCACATTGTCTGTTGCGTCGATGCAGAAATCTACTTTTATTTTTATAATCAAATTCTTATGTAGTCAGGAAATTGTTTTTTATTCTTTCAGAAAATGAAAAAAAAAAAAAAATAAAAAATACTGCGAGTACGTAGTACATTGCCAGTATATAGTAAGTGTTGCACATACTCAGCAAGTCGGAACTGCCCTTCAGAATACGATTCACGCCAGTTTGGAGATGGCGGTGATTTGCGGTCTGATCGTGACTCACGACACTAACGTGCAGGATTACCAAGTATTATTATTATTATTATTAGCCTTATGGTGCAAGGAAGCCTGAAGCTTATGCTGCACCAGGCAAAAAAAAAAAAAAAAAAAAAAAATTCTGAATTGCCCTGTGTGTGTGAGAGAGAGAGAAGTAGAAGGGAATCACCAAGAAAGGGAAGAATGGTGATATCCAGCTGAGGATCCTGGGTGTGCAAGGCCCATGCTCACCAGATGTGAGCTCCTGAGTTTAAATATATAAATACTACGGAAGATATTAAATATTTAATGCTCAATTCATACAAACTTCAAAATAAAATCTTTTAAAATTTTTGAAATCATGAAAAATCACTTTTTGAAATTCATATTAAATCTTTCTATAATCTGTCAATGATCCAGCAACAGGTTTTCAATAATCATAAAAAAAAAAATAATAAATAAAAAAATACTGACACCAGAGTAACAACATTACAGATCGTTCTTTGAAATTGTAACAAAATGCAAAGAACAGTCAAAAAAATAAAAATAAATAAATAATAAATAAAATAATAAATCTACAGCAATGAGTAACATTATTATCAATACTGTACAACCTTTTGACTATAGCAGACATTAAAGATCATTCAACATTTATGAACAGAAGCGGACTGCGCCAAAAATTCTTACCGGGGAAAACTTTTAGTGGCCTCACAACAGTGTTTATGGCCATGCAATTGTACATCCGTCTCCAGCCTCTGGTCCACCGGGGTTTCCCCGGTAAATCTTATGGTCAGTCTGCCTGTGTTTGTGAATGGTTCAGCCTGTGTAAACTATTGAAAACTGGAATAATAAAATTACTTACATTTTCAGCCGTTCTATCACAGGTTAGAAAAGAATGCTTGAATGGACGAATTTTTTTCGGGCTCTGCTCTGAGAAACTCGATAATGTAGAATCACTACACTTGACAATGCAGAATCACAGAATAGTATACGATAAGAGCTGCAGAACTTTCTTTCTGTGCCAATAATGCAAAATGAAAACATCTGATTGGCTGAAGTTTTTTGTTTCGTTTCCCACTCTCCTTTCCCCAGTTTCTCCTTAGTAACTTTGCAACAAATTTTCCCACCATAAGCGAAAACAGAAAGAGATACATATAAAACGGTTATAAATTGTATTTAAAGCGACAAAGACCAGTCGTGTTGTCTGTATAGAAAGAAAGCAATAGACAACGGTAGAATGTTGTTGTGAAAATAGCAAATTACCTCAAAACCATAAATTTAATGAAACTGCATGCTTTGGAGTGTTGGACAAAGAACTTGTGTGATGAAAATCCGCTAATTTTGGGGTGGCTGAAGTAGATGTTTTACTGTTCCTTGTCATTGTTTAATTCGCTCTCTGAACATCACGAGATACGCTAATTACACGAAGGGTTCCTCCCACTGCATCGGTCACTTACACAGAACGTCATCGATATATGCGAGGATCATTGGCAATTTAGATGTGTCACTAGCTAGCATAGTAATAACTAATTCGTAGTCCTTTCAGTTTTTCGTTTCAGATAAACAAAAAAAAAAAAAAAAAAAAAAAAAAAAAGAGGAAAGGAAAAAAAAACACATCTAAGGCACTAAAACGACAACACTGGCCATAGCTAGACTGTTATGTGACGAATTTGTCTATTGTAAAATAAAACAAATTGCCCAGCGACAACAATCAGTGAACCCACACACACAAAAAATCTAAAATAAATTCAAAACTAGAATAAAATCAGATGTGATGTATATACTGTGTATATTTGGCACTGGTTTTGCTGAATATTTTATGACTATCTTTTATTTGATAATATTTCTATAAGCGTGACACAGTCAAAACAATACATTTTATTCTCGTTTATAAATGAATTCGTTAATTGTCTTATAAATGGATCTGGCTTCTAAATTGAATGATCCCCTTCCAAGATCTGGCCCAAATGCCGCTGCATTGGAACAGTTCCACCACTGAACAAAATCATTGGTTTTTCTGGAGACATTCTTTCAGTTAGCTCTTCGTACACTGAAAACCCCTTGAGAAAATAGAGAAGCGAAACGCGTCCAACGTTCTTTTTCTTTAATTTCGAATTTTTGGTTAAGGGAGGGCATATGTCCCCTCTGCCCTGCAATATGCCCCTGTCCCTAATCTCTCGCGGCACACCAGTAATATTTCTGTGGCACACTGTAAGTGCTATACTTAATACTTTGGCTCCCTGGCCTGATGTAATCCCTGCATCCCCCTCTCATAGGCTCTGACACCACGTCTATGATATCCCAGCAATATCTGCCTTTGATGTCTTGACCAGCACTTCAAATTCACCGAATTTATTTTATTTTTTCAAGAATTTATTTACTTTTTTGGCTTACTCTTATTGGTATACTTGAGATAAGAGTAAGCAAAAAAGCTTCGAAACGGTGCCGTCTGGGTGGCGGTATCCGCTGAGAATAAGTAACATTAGTCTTTTTCCACTGGTGAAGCTTTACTTATTCAAACCAGTGCAATTATCCCAGGGGCTCACATCTGGTGAGTATGGGCTTGGCACACCCAGGGTCCTAAGCTGGATATCATCATTCTTCTCTTTCTTGGTGATTCCCTTCTACTTCTCTCTCTCTCAGGATAACTCGGGAATTTTTTTTTTTTTTTTTTTTGGCTGGTGCAGAATAAACCGCAGGCTTCCTTGCACCATGTAGGTAATAGTAATAGTAATAATACCTGGGGAACTCGTTGTTGAAGGTATTCAAAATATGAGATATAATTGGGTAGTAGAAATGATGTAAGTGCAATACCCATGCATAAACAACTCTTTCGTTATTTATTTAGCTATGGTTTTGCATTTGTTCCCTATCTTTTGAGAATTAGCATTGTCCAGGCTCTCGTAAATACAATACCACTTCGGTCTATGTGACTATTTTGGATTTCAGTTCAAATTATTAATTGTAGAGGGCACCGAAGCATGGAGCAACATTTGAATCAGTAAAAGAAGTTTTTTGTTTTGCGAAGGTGTATTAGTTTTTTGGAAGTTTGTCGTTATGGTGTGATAGGTAGACTAATATTTGTTATTTCAGCATTTCCTGTTTTCTCTTCGAGTTAAATACATTTATTTAATACATATATTTAACTCGAAGTCTACCTTACTATTTTGGATTTCGCTTCAAATTATTAATTGTAGAGGGCGCCGTAGCATGGAGCGACATTTGAATCAGTAAAAGAAGTTTTTGTTTTGCGAAGAAGTATTAGTCTTTTGATGTGGTGTAATAGGTAGACTAATATTTGTTATTTCAGCATTTCGTGTGTTCTCTTCGAATTAAATACATTTGTTTAATAAATGTGAGCAACGTAATGTTTTCTTTGAAAAGAAAGAAGCTTAATTGAAAATAATTTTTTTTCTAGTGTTGTAGTAAGAAAAGTTCCGCCTCATGAATAGTTGATAAAATTGGCAGAGAATTTTAGAAATAAGTAAATTAGTGTTTATATCCTTCAGGAGAGAAGATGTAAATTACTCTCACCCTTAGCACGTATTCTAGGGGTGAGAATTTTATCTTTATTACAACTGATGTGCCAGCCCAAGTTAGCAATTGGCTGTGAATTTTGTGGAAACGTATGGGTTAGAAACTGCTATGTGTAGTATTGTCATCGTAAGCTTATTTTAATGGACTACAACCAGCCTGTTTAATAAATTTATGTTTTGGTTAATCTTTAGTATACGGTACTAGCAATGACCGATCTTTCGAAAGCATGACGTGAATCCGTGATCGATTCACAATAGCCCCCACCCACTCCTAGCTTTGCTAGGCTGCTAATTGCTAGTAGTTTCTTTAGACTTCCCCTTTGCCGCTGGATTATAATCATGATAATCTTTTGCGATTTTCTGATCCATGGGGCAACATCATATTCTAAAGATTAAACATGGAATGAAAAAAAGTAGCATTTAGTAAATCAGTCAAGTTAGTTTACTCCACTGCTTGGGAGGCATTTCAGCTAAAGGGTGGAGTCAATCTTTAGTATATGGTACTAGCTCTACCTGTTTTTGACATCTTGCTAAAAAATAAGTTAGTCAAGCTCCCAATCACTATGAGGAAAGCAAATGATAGGAGTGTCAATCAGTGATTCACATCACATTGTGGAATGAACGACTCCGGTTAATCTTTAGTATACGTTACTAGCAATGACCGATCTTTCGAAAGCATGACGTGAATCCGTGATCGATTCACAATAGCCCCCACCCACTCCTAGCTTTGCTAGGCTGCTAATTGCTAGTAGTTTCTTTAGACTTCCCCTTTGCCGCTGGACCCACTCCTAGCTTTGCTAGGCTGCTAATTGCTAGTAGTTTCTTTAGACTTCCCCTTTGCCGCTGGATTATAATCATGATAATCTTTTGCGATTTTCTGATCCATGGGGCAACATCATATTCTAAAGATTAAACATGGAATGAAAAAAAGTAGCATTTAGTAAATCAGTCAAGTTAGTTTACTCCACTGCTTGGGAGGCATTTCAGCTAAAGGGTGGAGTCGTTAATCTTTAGTATATGGTACTAGCTCTACCTGTTTTTGACATCTTGCTAAAAAATAAGTTAGTCAAGCTCCCAATCACTATGAGGAAAGCAAATGATAGGAGTGTCAATCAGTGATTCACATCACATTGTGGAATGAACGACTCCGGTTAATCTTTAGTATACGGTACTAGCAATGACCGATCTTTCGAAAGCATGACGTGAATCCGTGATCGATTCACAATAGCCCCCACCCACTCCTAGCTTTGCTAGGCTGCTAATTGCTAGTAGTTTCTTTAGACTTCCCCTTTGCCGCTGGACCCACTCCTAGCTTTGCTAGGCTGCTAATTGCTAGTAGTTTCTTTAGACTTCCCCTTTGCCGCTGGATTATAATCATGATAATCTTTTGCGATTTTCTGATCCATGGGGCAACATCATATTCTAAAGATTAAACATGGAATGAAAAAAAGTAGCATTTAGTAAATCAGTCAAGTTAGTTTACTCCACTGCTTGGGAGGCATTTCAGCTAAAGGGTGGAGTCGTTAATCTTTAGTATATGGTACTAGCTCTACCTGTTTTTGACATCTTGCTAAAAAATAAGTTAGTCAAGCTCCCAATCACTATGAGGAAAGCAAATGATAGGAGTGTCAATCAGTGATTCACATCACATTGTGGAATGATCAGTCAGAGCTAGTACCATATACTAAAGATTAATCTTATGTTTTTACTCTGTGAAGCTATTGCCGCCAGAAGGGTTTGCAATTTCATTGTAACCTTGAGTATTAGCAGCAGAAAAGGAGCCATGTAAAAGAAAGCAAGCTTATACAGTATCAGCTACAAGAAAAAAAGATATATATATATATATATATATATATAATATAACTATCATTCCCTCTAATAGTTTGCCCTACCTTACATTTATTTGAAGTACTCACTGCTGTGAGGAGTTTAGGATTCAAATGATGCAAGAAAGCAAGCTTATGCAGCATCAGTAAAAAAAAACAAAAAAAAACCACCACTTCTCATATTACCTATGTAGCCCTTCTAATAGTTTATCTATTTTTTTACTTGAATTTAATCAAACTATCAATTTCTACAACACTAGATGGACGTTGTTTCCAATAATCAATCACATGCTGGCTGAAGACAAATTTCTGTACATCTATTCTGCAACTATCAATTTGAATTTATGCTCCCTTGTACATAGTGTGAGGAAGGAATTTATCAGCATTGAGCTCACTCAATACATTCAGTGCATTAAACACATTAATCAGAAGTTTTATCAGGAAACTGCAGTGGCTAGAGTCCTTGCAACTGCAAGGTAATAATACCCTTTGTTCCCCTTACTAATCATTATTCTTCTTTGCACCTGCTCTTCTGTAAATAAGGCTTCTAGACCTATATGCAGTACTCAAGATGTGGCCTAATTATTGCCTTATATAACAGTATAATCATCTTATCCCTACTGGCAAAATTCCAGTATATTATTGATAAAACCCCATGGGCTGTTCTGGGAGCCTTTTCCACTGCTCAGAGAACTTCATATCTGACTGTACTGCCCCCCCCCCCAATTACCCCTTTCATTCTCCGCTAACCTGAGTGTGGTACCGCATAGTTGATACTACATAGTTGATTAACCTTGGATTACAGCTACCCATATGAAGTACCTTGCATTTGTCAATGTTAAACTTCAATTGCAACCTCTCAGCCTTCTGCCTAAGTTATCCAATTATTGTTGCAGCAGCATACCCTGATTACTCTCCTTAACTACCCTGCCAACCTTCATATCATCTGTAAACTTAGACATTAAGCCTAATATCTCTTTATCATTCCAACAATCTGTCACTCCCAGGCTGTGATGGCTTATATGCATTGTTTAAGAAATGTAAGCATGCCATCAGTATTTAATTTACTCAATCCATTTAAAGCTTTAACAGTTTAATTGCATATCCTCATAGGGGCTTATTTTCCAGATGCCACAATTTGCAGAAGTGAACCTTGATAAGAGTACCCTTCTGTGCTCTTTACTAATTTTGCTCTTTGCTGCACTGTTCCAATAGATCTGCATCCTTCCTAAAATGTTCTGGACCAGTATGCAGTACTCAAGATGTAACCTAATCATTGTGTTATACAAAGGGATAATCATTGACTTATAGCAGATAAGCCACTGCAACCATTATAAATAAGCTCTGCATTTTTTATAGGTATAAAAAAAACAATCTATTAAGTTTTTCTGCTGGTTTGAAAATTCATTTAGACAAAAAATAAATCTTATTTTACTTCTTGAATAGAAAACATATGATTAACATTTAAGCTGAGTTTAGTTTTATTAGTATTAGTAATGGCCATATGGTACAAGGAAGCCCAAAGCTCATGCTGCACCAGCAAAATAAAAAAAAAAAAAAAAAAGAGTAAAATAAATAATAAAAGAAAAGGTAAGACAACCTATGTGTTTCCCTCCTCTTTGAATTTCCTCGAACTGTCAGCCTCTACCACCCATGTAGGTAACTTATTCCAGTAATTTTATAATTTGCTGGTAAAATAAAACTTCCTGCAATCGAGTCTAAAATTTTCCCTCCATAACTTGAATTTATAGCCCCTAGTTCTAGAATCAATTATAACCTTGAAAATTTCATTCTCATTCAATTTACTTTTGCCTCTCAGAGCCTTAAACACCTCAATCAAGTCTCCTCTAAGGTGCCTAGTTTCCAAGCTGTGCAACCCACATATTCAGTCTTTTCTCATATAGATACCCTTTTGCTGATCTCACCAGGCGAGTTATTATTATTAGCTATACGGTGCAAGGAAGCCTGAGGCTTATGCTGCACCAGCTATAAAAAAAAAAAAATTCTCTAGTTACTCCGAGAGAGAGAGAGTCAAAAGTAGAAAAGAATCACCAAGAAAGAGAGGAATGATGATATCCAGCTCAGGACCCTGGGTGTGCCAAGCCCATACTCACCAGATGTGATCCCCTGGGGTAAATTACCTGTCTTTGGACCATTTCAAGAAGCTCTGTCTTTTTTTAGGCACCATCTCCCTACTTGAACACAGTATTACAAGTGTGGTCCAACAATAACCTTGTATAATGGGCTTATGACAACCTTATCTCTACTAGCAAATGTTTGATAAATCATCGATAGGACACCATGGGCCTTCCTTGCAACCTGTCTACAATGTTCGAAAAACTTCACATCTGACCATATCATTACTTCCAAGTCCCTTTCTTCCACTACTGACTTTAGTTCAAATCCACCAAGTGTATAAGTTATTTTGGGGTTACGTTCCCTAGGTGTAAGACCTTGAACTTTGCTGGATTAAAGCAAAGCTGCCACTTTTCTGGCCATTCCTGAAGTCTAACTAGGTCACTCTGAAGAAGCGCTGCTTGGCGATGATCATTAACTATTCTACCAATTTTTACATCATCTGCAAATGTAGATATCAAGCCCTCTATCTCTTCATCGATGTCATTTAAGAAAATCAGAAACAACTGGTCTCAATACTGATCCCTGGGAACCCCACATTTTATATTAACCCAATCTGAAGACTATCTATTTGTGATGCATCGTAAAAGTAATAATAAAAACAATAAATTCAATTATAAATATGTGAACATAAATACATAAACCAAACAGATATCTCTTAAAAATGCCAATAAAAAGTAGCCAATAGGAACTGCATTTAAGAAATTCATAACCCTTTTACAATATAATAGTAAATGACTCAACTTATAAATGGTAAAAAGATGGGGGGGGGGGCAAAACCTCATCTGGCCAATTCTTGAAAAAACTATTTGGTAAGACTTGGCAGCTGTACGCAATTTAAAGTGGAAACGCTTGATGAAAGGAGTATGAAAAGTGAAATGGTTATATGCCACATACTACCTTCCTTCTTTGATCAATAAAATTATTAATTTCTCTTCTCTTTCTTCTCCTTCATTCAAATCAAAGTTAAAAGTATAACCAAAATTTTGGTATATGAGTAGTTAAAGAAAAAAAACAGTAAATATACATATTACAAAATTATTGCACATTTTAGCCTTCTGAATAAGTACTGCTGGGAGAAGGTTCCCAGTAGTACTTAATTCTTGGAGAATTGCAGGAGAGGTGACAATCTTATCTATTAGGACAATCTTATCTATAAGGTTGTCACCTTCTGGAATACATATGATGATATTATTATTATTATTAGCTACATGGTGTAAGGAAGCCTGAAGCTTATGCTGCACCAGCCAAAAAAAAAAAAAAAAAATTTCTGAATTACCCTGAGAGAGAGAGAGAAAGAACAAGAGTCAGAAGTAGAAGGGAATCACCAAGAAAGAGAAGAATGATGATATCCAGCTCAGGACCCTGGGTGTGCCAAGCCCATATTCACCAGATATGAGCCCCTGGGATTATATATAAGTTATACACAAGGTAACAAACAATCTTATGTTATAAAGCTGAAGCAGTTCAATTAAAAAAAAACTTCCATTTTCCTTAAAAAGATAGGACAAGAAAAGGACACAGTCAGTACTCTTAATTAAACATACTGATCTCCGAGATTGGAATACTTTTGTTATGAAACTTAGTAACCAATCTTTGCTGATAGGTGAAATGGAGAGAAGACTAATCAGGAAGGCTTAGGTAAAGTACTGATCATTTTTTTTTTTTTTTTTTTTTTATGTGAACCCCAAACACGAGAGGTATTAGAACCTATAGTACTTAATACCGTGCTTGGGTTGGAGGTTGAGAAGACGAAAGAAGATATTTGTTGACATTGGACTTGAACTTCTGTAGATTGTAATTTTCAGGAAATACGTATGAAGGAAGGTTGTTCCAGAAAACGGCAGTTGAATGAATAAATGAGGAAGGTGAAAAGTTGGTTCTGTGGGTTTGAAGTTGGACAATAAATGGATGTTGGCTGGTGGCGGCACGTGTTTGGACTGTTTTGAAAGAGAGAGCGGGAATTATAGAAGCTAATGTTAATTATAAATAATATATGTAAGGGCATGATATTCGTATCTGAAGCTTAGGCCCTGCTTTGGTTACTGCATGGAAAGGGTTGCACTGATATGGCACTGAGTTAGCTCCTAGATTGTAATAAATGGCTATCAGAATGGTAGCATTGTGCTTTAAATATATACACGGTAAGTTTTATATTTTAGCATTTTTAGCATTAGTAAAGGCAAATGATGGCAAGGTTAGCATTAGTAGTATTAGTAGAGGCATTTGATGCAAGAAAGCAAGCTTATGCAGCATCAGCCAAAAAAAAAAAAAAAAAAAACCCACTTCCACTTCACCCCTCTGTTCGTTCAAAATACCTGTCCAGCTGAGCCTTAAACTTATTTAGGCTATCAACCTCCACCACAAGGGATGGAAGTCTGTTCCACCAACCAACCACCCGCTGGCTAAAGGCAAATTTCCGCAAGTCTATCCTACATCTGTCTTTCCTCAATTTGAATTTATGCCCTCTCAGGCGATTTTTCTGAGCTAGAGGAAGAATCCCATCAGCATTGAGCATGCTTAAACCATTCAAGGCTTTATACACCTCTATCAGATCACCTCGCTGGTGCCTAGTCTCCAGACACTGTAATTTGCAAAACTTAAGCCTTTCTTCGTAAGAGCACCCCTTTGTTCCATTCACTAATCTTGTTGCCCTTCTCTGTACTCGTTCCAGCAGCTCTACATCCTTCTTGAAATGAGGCCTCCAGACCTGTATACAGTACTCTAGGTGTGGCCTGACCATCGCCTTATACAATGGAATAATCACCTCCTTATCCCTGCTGGAAAAATTCCTGTATATCATTGACAATACTCCATGAGCTACTCTTGCAGCCCGTCTGCACTGCTCAGAGAACTTCATATCTGCCTGCACAACCACCACCCCCAAGTCCCTTTCATTCTCTACCACTGTCAGTGTAGTACCACAGAGTTGATACGTTGCTCTGGGGTTGCTGTTTCCCATGTGTAGTACTTTACATTTGTCAATGTTAAACTTCATTTGCCACCTCTCAGCCCATCTGCTCAACCTTTCCAGATCCTGTTGCAGCAGCGTAGTGTCAGTAGTGTCCTTGACAACCCTGCCAACCTTTGTATCGTCTGCAAACATGGACATTAAGCCCGATATACCATCATCAATATCATTTATAAATACAGAAAACAATAATGGACCCAACACTGAGCCCTGAGGGACTCCACTAATAACATCAGTCCACGATGAGCAGTGTCCATTGATTACCACTCTCTGTCTTCTCCCCCTCAACCACCCCTTTATCCATAGCAGCAATTTGCCTCCAATGTCACACTGCTCCAATTTGTGTAGCAGTCTTCCATGTTGCAACAGTATCAAAAGCCTTTCTAAGATCCAAGTATATAATATCAAAGTTATTCCCTGCATCCAGTTCTTTTGTGACTGCATCATAGTATCCAATCAAGTTGGTCAGGCAAGACTTCCCTTAACAAAACCATGCTGTGTCTGAGCTATAACTGAAGTCTTGTCTAAATGATCCTGCAGTGCTTCTTTAACCAGTGCCTCCATTAATTTTCCTGGAACAGAAGTTAAGCTCACAGGTCTATAATTACTTGTGTGAGCCTTTGATCCTCCTTTGTGAATTGGGGTCACATTTGCACATTTCCAGTCTATAGGTACCTCCCCTGAGTCCAAGGAAGCTCTCATAATTATGGCTAAGGGTTTGCTTACTTCCTTTGCTGCCTCCTTTAATATAACTGGATAGATCCCATCCACCCCGGGTGCCTTTCTTGTGTTTATCTTCAACAGTTTCTCCTCCACTTTACTCCCAGTTATTTCAAGATTCTGTAGCTTACTGCTAGTGTTGAATACACCTCTGGCATTCCCCTCGCTGAATAACTCCTCATGTGTGAATGTCGATGCAAAATATTCATTTAGTTTGTTAGCTACCTGAGCAGGATCATCAACACTTGACCCATCAATATCAAGTGGACCAATCTGATTCATCCCCTTCCTTCTAGAGTTTACATAAGTAAAGAACTCTTTGCTGTTTTTCTTTGCATCCCTTGCCAAGGATTTCTCGTAATCTGCCTTCGCCTGCTTAACCTCCTTTGTAACTTGGTTGCATATCAACTTGTATCTATCATAGGCTTCTGTGTCATGTGTTAATTTGTATGTATCCCATGCATTTTTCTTCTCTGCCATATGCCTCATTAGTTCATCTGACATCCATTTTGGCCTAAACCTTGAAGAATATTTCTTAGTTGGTATGTAAAGCCTAGTAGCTTCCAAGATAAGTTCTTTGAATGCTTCCCATTTTGAATTTGCTGTTGGTAACATCATCAGTTGGTCCCACTGTATAGAATTTAAATACTGTCTCAGTCCATCGTAGTCGCCTTTACGGAAGCAATAACCCTTCCCTTTACCCCTAATGGTAGTTACCTCTTTGAGTAAATCCCACTTCAGCACACTGTGATCACTGCCACCTAGTGGTTCATTTATCTGCAGATTCTTAATGCATGAAGAATCACTGCTGATAATCAAATCAAGAGTATTACTCCCTCTAGTTGCCTCCCGAACATGCTGATGTAGAAATCAATCATCCAATAAATCCACAAAAGCCCTGCTAGTGTGTGAGTAACCAGCCCCCAAATTCCAGTCAATATCTGGGAAATTAAAATCTCCCATTATAAGACACTCTGATTTACTGACCCACTCTATTTCCCTGTACAGTTCCTTATTATACTCATCAGAGTCATTAGGCCTATAGCACACTCCTACTCTCAATTTTGATCTCCCAATGTTTATGTCACACCAAACTGACTCCACACTGCACTGTCCAGCGATGTCGACTGGCTTCACTTCCTTGGTTTTTATGTGTTTCTTAACTAATTGCATGACCCCTCCCCCCCTTCCTATCCTGTCTATCCTTTCTGTAGACGTTGTACTCCCCAAATTGCAGTTCTGCATCCCTTATATCTGTGTGACACCACGTCTCTGATATCCCAACAATATCTGCCTTCGATGTTTTGAGCAATACCTCAAATTCATCATATTTATTTACTAAACTCCTATATTTTAGCATTTTTAGCATTAGTAAAAGCAAATGATGGCAAGGTTATATAGCATCAGCCAAAAAAAAAAAAAAAAAAAAACCCCTTCTCATTTCACCGATCCAATCACTCCAAATGTTTGTTTAGGTCTGCCTTCAATCTATTTAAGTTATCAACTGCTACAATGACAAATGGCAGTTTGGTCCAGCAATCAACAACCCCCTGGCTAAAGGCAAACTTCCGCACATCTATCCTACAGCTGTCTTTCCTCAATTTGAATTTATGCCCTCTCAGGCGATTATTCTGAGCAAGAGGAAGAATCCCATTAGCATTGAGCATGCTCAAACCATTCAAGGCTTTATACACCTCAATCAGATCACCTCGCAGGTGCTTAGTCACCAGACACTGTAATTTGCAAAATTTAAGCCTTTCTTTGTAAGCGCAACCTTTTGTTCCATTCACTAATCTTGTTGCCCTTCTCTGTACTCGTTCCAGCAGCTCTACATCCTTCTTAAAATTAGGCCTCCAGACCTGTGTACAGTACTCAAGGTGTGGCCCGAAGATTGCCTTATACAAGGGGATAATCACCACCTTATTGCTGCTAGAAAAATTCCTGTATATCATTGACAAGACACCATGAGCTACTCTTGCAGACTGTCTGCACTGCTCAGAAAAATTCCTATTTGCCTGCACAATTACCCCCAGGTTCTTTTCATTCTCTACCACTGTCACACAGTTGATACATTACTTTGTGTTACTGCTTCCCATATGCAGTACTTTATATTTGTCAATGTCAAACTTCAGTTGCTACCTCTCAGCCCATCTTAACCAACTTTTCTAGATCGATCCTGTTGCAGCAACGTATTGTCATTAGTGTCATTAAGAACCCTGCCAACTTTTGTAGTGGCGCCTCCATAGCCAGGTGGGAAGGAGCAGCAGTGCGTAGCACACGCTTCTTGATTAGACCGGGGTTTGAGCCCGTCACCAAATACGGAGGATGCGGAAAGGTCAGGGAAGGACCACCGCATATCCCGGAGCAATATGGCCTTAGTTGCTAATGATCGCTCCTAAAAACCAAACAACAACAACAACCTTCATATTGTCTGCAAACATGGACATTATTGAGAACAATGACAATGAGAACCTCATTGTTGGTTTTTTGGTTTACTACATATATACGTATTGAATTATTGCTATTTGCTTATTATATTAATTACAACAGAAATGTGAAATAGTTGTTATTTAAATTGTTATTAAAATTCACAAAGAAATAAAGTGCATCATGAAATCATTATTCAACTGTACCTTATATCATAATATGATATAAGGTACAGTTTGCAAAACTTAAGCCTTTCTTTGTAAGAGCGACCTTTTGTTCCATTCACTAATCGTTCCAGCAGCTCTTCATCCTTCTTATACTGTTATACCGTACCTTATATCATAATATGATATAAGGTACAGTTGCTATTTGTTTAATTACATCACAGAGCATGACATAAGTGTTGCATTTCATAGATTGATTATAAACTATTACAAAACATTGAATTATCAGATTAAATATTATTAAATATTGGTAGCAAAATAATCAGTTATTTACTTTTCACTTCTATTAATAACAGAAAAACAAACTTCAATTAATTTAAGAAATTGAACATGCCTGTAATGTAATACACTGCATACCTAACTTTTTTTATTTTTTTTCAATTTTTTTTTTTTTTTTTTTGTTGGCTGATTCAGCAAAAGCTTGGCTTCCTTACATCTTCTGATGCACAATATGAATGGCTGGTTAATAGAGTAGAGGAATTGTGGTATATCTAATCCCAGGGACTCACATCTGGTGAGTATGGGCTTTGGCACACCCAGGGTCCTGAGCTGGATATCATCATTCTTCTCTTTCTTGGTGATTCCCTTCTACTTCTGACTCTTGTTCTCCCACCTCTCTCTCTCTCTCTCTCTCTCTCTCTCTCTCTCTCTCTCTCAGGGTAATTGAGAAATTTTTATTTTTGGCTGTTGCAGCATAAGCCTCAGGCTTCCTTGCACCATGCTAATAATAATAATCTCTGTCAACAAAAAGTCATTGAGGCAAAAGTCAAGGCAGCAGCAGAGGAACTGATGATTTTGGTCATAACAAGTTGGTTTTATACATTTATGAATTGAAACGGCTTAGCTATGAGAACAGAAAATGCCAGAACAATACGAAAACCAAGTCCTGGAATTTCACAGATTTATGATTAATGCTGCTAGGAAGCACAAAAACGATGAGCTTTTTCAAATTAGGTAATACAGATGAAATACTTTTAACAGTTGATGTACCCTCAAATAGTAGTGTGGATGTTAAAGATACAAAATCGTAACTGTGAAGACATCAGGTCATGAAAAGACAACATAGTGCTGTTTTGGCTTGTACAGTAGGGCCCCACTTTACGGTGTTCAGCTAATATGGCGGTTTCCAATTATATCCATGTTCATTATGTTTGGAGCTTATTTTGCTTTTTCGGCATTTTCTGCATGTGGACGAAATTACCCTATATTGGAAGAAGATGCCATCTAGGACTTTTATTGCTAAAGAGAAGTCAATCCCTGGCTTCAAAGCTGCAAAAGACAGGCTAACTCTTGTTAGGGGCTAATACAGCTGGTGATTGCAAGTTAAAACCTATGATGATTTATCACTCAGAAAATCCTAGGCCCCTAAGCAACTATGCAAAAGCTAGCCTTCCTGTTTATTATAAATCTAATTCAAAAGCCTGGATGACTGGAGATCTTTTCTCAAATTGCTTCATGGACTATTTTAAGCCTACAGTTGAGACTTATTGCAAGGAAAAGAAAAATTCTTTTTAAGATTAACTTCTTGCAGACAATGCCCCTGGCCATCTTAGAGCTCTAATTGGTTTGTACAAGGAGATAAATGTTATTTTTCTACCTGCAAATAATACAACTTCATTGCTGCAGCCGGTGGACCAAGGTGTAATTGCAGCATTTAAATTGTATTACTTAAGAACTTTTGCTACAGCTATAAATGCCTTAGACAGTGATACAGTAGCCGAGCACAAACAAAATAAATTAAAAGCATTTTGGAAAGGCTTCACGATTTTGGATGTTATAAAAACTGTTAGAGATGCATGGAAGGAAGTTAAAGAAACAACATTGAAAGGTGCTTGGAAGTAGCTAATTCCCGCACTTATGGGTGATTTTTGAGATCGGTTTGCTGCTTGGCCTGTATACGTCTGGTTTAGTTATTTCTGTTTGTATTATTTAATTTAAAATTTGCTAGGCATGTATGTTTCATAAACACTGTAGGACTTGACCCTAGCCAAAGTGTAAGAAGGTCATAGAGTGGCTTCTTGAAACTGCTCTTGTTTACCCGCCATTTTGAACAACACGTCGTTGAAAATGTCCGATTCAGAGAGTGCGCAGGAAGACCAGGAAAAGAGACCCCGAAGAAACTAAAGAAGAAAATGCAGTCGATGAGCAGGAGCTAGCCGAAAAACAAAACAGCAAAAAGGAAGAAAAAAGCTTTCCTTGAAATAAGCTTTTCAACACCATATAGGGAAAAGCATGAAATTCCAGAGGGCCATGGTGAAAAATTAGGAGATTGTCCTAGAATTGAATTCTAGATTCAAAAGACAAAAATGGAAGAATTAAAAGTGCTGCATAGGATACTCTTTAATAGGCCAGGCTCGGAAAATGAAATTAAGAAGAATATTAGAAAATTTAGTGGGTTTCCGTTCAGTAAAGATTCTGCAGACTATGAAAAGAAGAAATCTTATTTGGATAAGTTAACTACTGGAATGTTAAAACATGTTTGTGAAGTTCTTGATTTAGAGAGATCAGGAACAAAGGAAGAAATTGCAACTAGGGTTTTGGAATTTCTTATAAATCCAAAGGCCGACCGGGCTAGCCGAGTGGGTAAAGTACCTGCCCGGCAACCCAAAGGTCGCGGGTTCGATTCCCGCCTCGGGCTTGGATCAAAGTACTGCAAAAACCTTGGGAGGTGCAATATGGCCACAGAAGCCGATGCGCCAACAACTACCAAATCAAAAAAAAAAAAAAAAAAAAATAAATCCAAAAGCGTCAGGAAAGAGCATCCCAAAGTCAAAAAAAAAAGTGTCTGCCAAAGGTGAAAAGAAAAAACGTAAATTTGATAAGAAGGAGACATCAAGTAAAAGAGATAAGAACAAAAAGAAGAGCGATTCTTCAAGTGAAGATGAAAAGGAAGAAGAGGAGGATAATGAGTCCTCAGGAAAAGAAGAAAGCGAGGAATCAGAGATAGAAGAGTGATGAGGAACCTAAAAAGAAAAAATTGAAATCTAATGTAAATAAGAAAGATAAAAAAGAAAATCTAGTTAAAGATAAAAAGAAAGAAAAGAATGATGAAAAAAAAAAAACAGTTTCAAAGCCTTCAAAAAAGCTCAAAAAAGAACATGATTCTGGTGAAGAAAGTTCAGATGACGAGCCCTTATCAAAGAAAACAAAATCACCTCCAACACATGATGAAATAAAGCAATTAGTAAAGAAGATTCTTCATGGTACTGATCTAGAAGAAATAACAATGAAAAAAGTTATTAAACAGGTATTTGATGAGTATCCAGATTTTGATCTAAGTGATAAAAAAGATTTCATTAAGTCAACAGTGAAATCGCTCATCTCCTGATCATTTACAAGATTCAAATGCCTGCTCTTTCCATGGCTAGCAACATGCAGACTGTATGTTTACCATAACTATATACCATTTGGGAACTATCAGAAGACAAGAATTGGGTTTACATCAGTCTGTCTGTAAACATTCATCTGTAAAATGCACACTGTTATGTAAAGATGACCTGTTTCTATAACCAAAGTAATATTAATGGATGATGAATGATGGCAGTTTTACTGTGGGACTTGGCATTTTACTTTGGATTGCCCTGTATATAATTACATTTCATTTTTACAATTTTTGTGGGTGTAATGTGTGTTAAAAAGTATATGCCACCAGTGCTGTGAAGGAAATTGTAGCAGCAGGTTGTCTATTGCTACATTATCATGCTTTTACATTTTAGTTACTTAATTGTATCATTTTAAGCTGTAATAGAGTATTTGTATCATGCATTCATACTATGATTGCTTTTCTATATCTTTAGAAAAATAAATTAGACCATCTTTTTTGATGTAGTGTTTATTTTGAGTTTGTGAAAAATTCTACATGAAATAGTACTAATTTCTAGAAGTCACTACAAATGTTGTGGAAATGGCAAAGGAATTAGAATTGCAAGTCAAGCCTTCCAATGTGGCAGAATTGCTTGTCTCTCATGATGAGATCCTAACAGATGAAGACCTGATTGAAGAGCAAAGAAGGATGTTTCGTGAAGAGGAGTCCCATCCTGATGATATTCCTGCTATTCCTAGAGAAATGACCACTGAGGAATTGGAAGAAGCTATCAACTGTATAGAAACGGCAATGGCAGCTTTTGAGAGGATTGATCCAAATTTCGAAAGAAGTTCTAAAGTGAATGTAAGACTTCTAGACAATATTGCATGCTATAAAGAAATTCTAAGGGAAAGGAGACGGAAATTCATGAGGCAAAGTTCATTGTTTTCCTACTTTACAAAAATACCATCACAACATTCAACAGCAATAGCTAGCTTTGAACAATCTTCAACGTCAACAGCAACATAAATCCCTGCAAGAGTTTCAACCAAGTTTTCATTGTCAAAACTTGACATGAGTTTTCATGAGTCAGATGATGAAAATGTGCCATCTCCTTCATCCTGTCTACAATAAATATATTAATTTTTTCAAATTTATATTTGTCAATCACTATATGCTAAGGGTGAAAATATTACTGTAAGCAATGTGTGTACCGTATATTCATTTGATTTTCGTATCGTTTTTGAGTCTTAGCTCTGTTGTGTACTTAATATATGACAGTTTAAATATGTTATTAGGCTTTTATATGTAATTGCAAGTGAATAAATGGCTATGTTCCACTTTTCAGTGGGGGTCTGGATCCTACACCACTGTATGAGTAGGGCACTACTGTACTGATGGAACGAAACTTCCTTCTCTCCTCATATTCAAGAGAAACTTTGCCAAAGGAAAAAATTCCACTGGGTATTTTTGTCCATGCTCATCCTAAGGATGGATTGATGAAGATGGAATTGAACTGTGGCTGGAAAAAGTGTGGTCACTGTCCTGATAGCCTTCTCAAGAAACCAGCCCCACTGTTATGAGACATTTTGTGCACATAAAACAGAGGCCACAAAGAGAATGGTGGAAAGGTTAAAAACACAGTTTGCTGTATGTAATTCCTGGCGACGTGAAGGCAGAGCACAATATGAGAAAGAGCAAATGATGCCCACAACAACTACTTTGTAGTTTTTTAAGAGTGTCTATGGTGTATCTAAACACCGATATTATATAGATATTAAACTCTTAAAGTATTATGCCAAGTGCATTTAATTATTTTAAGTAATTCCTGGTAGACTTATTGGTCAACTACAGCCATTGGATGTTTTTATTAACAAGCTTTTTAAAGCTTTCATGAAAGCAGACTAAATGGATGAAGGCACCACAACATAACTTAGCACCTACTAGTCATACTAAGAGACCAATAATTTCTCAGTTGTGCCAATGGGTAAAAATTCTTGGGATACAGTAAAGACAGACTGTTGTGAAGTCATTTAAGATATGTGGCATCAATAATGCCTTGCAGGGCACAGAAGATGGTATTCTGTTTGATGAGAATGACAGTTCACCATCAGACAACAGCAGTGACCATGGAAATGAGGAGTGCATTAATCATAATGATGAGGATGACAGCAGTGATGGATTTCTGGATTTTGAAGATGAATAAAAGATTGCTTCTTTCTTCTGTTCTGTTTTTTTTTTTTTTATTGTTCTTTTAAACACGAATTAGAATAATACTTTTGTATATGAATTTTGAGATTATTAAAATATTTTGCGTTTACCTTAGTATGTATTGTATTATAAAAATAGTCACGTGTTTAATAAAATGATTTTGTTTAAAAAGAATTAGAAGTAATGTAATAGGTGAAATAAAATAAATCAGCTCTTCAAAAATGTCATTATTTTTTTTCCATAAATAATCTTTGCTAAATTATGGTGCATCCTATGTGGCAGGAAATGTGTTACTTTAATATCGAACAATAATTTCTCATCAAGCGATTTTATTTTTCTTGATTACATATCCATTTTCTTAAACTATTGTTTATACCAGTAGAGATTTGAATCCCTTCGAACAGAGAAGAGCAACCAGATTAGTCAAGAATACAGAGGTATTCTCACCACAGAAGACTGGTTCTGCAAATTGCAGCACTTAGAAGCTAGACTCTTGCAGGGAGACCCAATTAAAGTGTTTAAGGTTTTAAATGGATTGAGTAAATTTTAAGTTGGTATTCTCACTCTTTCTCAGACAACACATTGTGTGTATTGTCTGAGAAAGAATGGCTGCAGAATAGATTTGTGCAAATTTTCTTTTAGCTAGAGAATAACTGATTGTTGGGACAAACTACTATCTAGCATTGTAGAAGTGGATAGTTTGAATAAATTTATAGAAGAATTAGACATATTATTAGATAGGATGGACAGATGAGGTGGGTGTTGTTGTTTTTTTTTTTTTTTTTGCTTATGCTTTATAGAACCCCAGGGGCTCACATCTGGTGAGTATGGGCTTGGCACACCCAGGGCCCTGAGCTGGACATCATCATTCTTCTCTTTCTTGGTGATTCCCTTCTATTTCTGACTCTCTCTCTTTCTCTCTCACAGGGTAACTCAGGAATTTTTTTTGGCTGGTGCAGCATAAGCCTCAGGCTTCCTTGCACCATATGGCTAATAATAATAATAATATAGTTTCCTTCTTTGTAACGTTTTTATCTGCTACTACTACTGCTAATAATAGTAATAAAAGCTAGCAACATTGGACAACACAAAGATACTAGTTTGTAAGTTTCTCATATTTCATATATTGAAGATTACTTGGTTGTTTGTCTTCATATGTGTCAACCAGTCTTAAAAAAAGAAAGAAAAACAGAAGTCTTAGGTATGTCATGAAAATGCTAAACAGAAATGATTTTGCAACATGTAACTGAAAATAATGTATATCTTATGTGTAAGGGCATTTTTCCTGCTGTTTTTTTAACAGTATCTCCAAAATTTATGTATGAATTAGAATTATATACAACTTAGTAATATAGAACTTAGGCTCCACTGTATACTAATAATATATTTTTTACTAATTTAAAAAACTTTTTCTTTTTGTAGATTGTTTTTGTCATAAATATTTATTTAGAAATGGATAAACTTATTAAAGAAATTGAATGCTTAAAAGATGAAGTAGCAGAAAAAGATAGAGATCTTCACCTTGCTGCAAAAATTGGCAAACAGCTCCTGGAAAATAATGATGAACTTCATAAGAAACTGGAGTTACTCACCAAGGAATATGCTTCAAAATTTGAGGTATGAATTATGTTTCAAACCATGTTATATATCTTTTCTTACTATCATCTTCCATGGAAGTTCTGGGATGAGACTACTGTTATTTTATTTTAGTGAGATTCTTGAAATCTGATATTCAGCTATTAATATGCCTATAAGAACTTAACAGGACTTATTAATTGTCCATTAAATAACATTTGCAATAAAACAATATAATTAAAGTGCCTTTTTACAAAAATTTTTGCTTATATTAATACTTGCAGTTTAAAATTGTATTAGAAAAGTTTAAAAATAAGTTTTTCAGAAACAATTTTTTTTTTTTTTTTTTTTGCCAAAAATAGCTCAAAACAAAAATAGTTAAAAAATAGCCTTTAAAAAAAAAAACTACTCTGGTCCAACTGTACAATAATCCTCCTGTCATTTATGACTTATTTCTGTCTATACTCTGACATAGCCAAATAAATCAGAGTAGTTTATAATTAATCATTTTTGAACAAAAATTCAATCATTATTATATTTAGTGGTCAAGTTAGCTCAAAACACACATTGCACTCCTGCTCTGATCACACAGCCATGTAAGTAATCTTCTAGTAATTAAAAATCAGTTATCCATTTTCAAAGGTTTGAAGGAGAAAGAGGAAAAGTTAGTTTTGTGAATTTGAAATTGGACAGTGAGTGGATGTTGATTGGTTGCTGCACATGTTTTGGACTGTTTGGAAGAGAGAAGGAGAATTAGAGATGCCAATTCAGAAGAACAGTATCTATAGAAAAGGCATGCAGCAGAAATGGAATGTCTATGAGAAAGAGGGTGGAGAGATGGGTTTTTAACTAAATCTGACTGCCCTCTTTTGAACAGAGTCAAGAAGCTTGAGAGAAATTTTGGGGCACTACCCCATATGTTTAGAAGTTAGAATGGAGAAAGTCAAGTTTTAAAGAAAGGAGATCAAAGAGTACCAAGTGATTAGTAGAGTTGAGAGAACAATAGAGGTAACAGATGAATAGGGTAAAGAGATTTTGAAGAGAAGATCAAAAAGGGAAGATTCCAGATTAGGAATTCTCTGATAAGGAATATCAGAGCATACATATACACAAATACTGCCTTTAAAGCAAAAGGGATCATAGAGTGAATAATTAGGGCAGCTGAGATGAGTGGTGTTGAGGAAACAGATAAATGAGATTCTGTCAGAAAAAAGTAAGTGTGGCCTGGAAGATTGTAGATGGAAATGAATATCACTGAGGTGGAAACTGGGACCCTGTATATTTGTGGAATAAATGAGGAATTATTATTTTTTATATGTACAGGAGGAATAGTAAATATTTTGGGAGGTTATAGTATTGATTATTCTGAGTAAAAAAGTTGGTATAAACATGTGTCAAGTCTCAATGGATATGGAGATACAGCTGTTTGAAACTGGCATGCACAGCTCCCTGAATCAGACTAAGAAGCAGAATGGTGCACATTTTCACACATGTTGAATATGCTGATATGGTTTTTGTGGTGGAAGTGCTACTGCTGCTTGTAGAGAATATTGTTGACAGTTTCCTAACCGCAGAATACCGGATTCAAGAGCGTTTACTAGTGTTTACACCAAATTGCACGAGACTGGTACAATTCCCAGCACTCATGTTTCTTCTGAATGTGCAAATGAACAAAATGTGGATGAAATAGGACACATTCTTCAGTCGGTAGAACGTAGTCCTACTATTAGCACACAAAGAATTTCTACATGTATCGGTATTCCACAGACAAGAGTATGGCAAACATTATGTGAGCATGGCTTGTATCCATTTCACATACAATGAGTGCAACACCTTCAACCAGGAGACGACGCCCAGCAATTGGAATTTTGTCGGTGGGTAAATGCTAATCGTCAATTAATTCCATTAATACTGTTCAGCGATGAAGCTACTTCCACCCGTGATGGGATCAACGACACCCATAACTCTCATAGGTGGGCAGACAAAAATCCACATGCCACTGTAGAAACAAATTTTCAACATCGATTCTTTGTAAATGTGTGGTGCGGTATCATTGACAATTAGTTGATTAGGCCTGTTGTGTTACAAAATTGTCTTACAGGGCCCACTTACCTAGAATTTCTGCAAAACAAACTTCCACTACTATTGGAGGATCTTCCCTTAGCTACAAGAATTGGTGTGTACTTTCAGCATGATGGAGCTCCTAAACATTATACCCATCTGATGATACAATATCTAAATCAAACTTTCCCCGAAAGATGGATCAGCTGGGGTGCCTGTTCATTGGCCACCAAGGTCTCCAGGATTCATTCCGTTAGATTTTTGTTTGTGGGGATGGATGAAAAGTGCAGTATAGAAAGAAAAGGTGAATACAAGAGACAAATTGCTCACTTGCATTTTGGATACTGCTGCCCTCATAAAGGGAATGGCAAGACAACCTCAGAAGAACAACACGTCATATTACCACAAGAGTTGCAAAGTGCATTGAGGTTGGTAGCGAGATTTTCGAACTGTAAAAAAAAATTGTCAATTATTTTAAACATGTATTATTCAAAAAGTCAATAAATACAAACAAGTTATTTAATGTTCTTTAATACTTCTCTTAATGGCTTTGTGCATGCCAGTTTTAAACAGCTGTATCTCCGTATTCATTGAGATTTGGACACGTGTTTATATGAAATTTTTTACTTAGAATAATCGATACTGTAACCTCCCAAAATATTTACTATTCTTCCTGAATCACCCTGTATATGGAATATATAAATAAATGAGTACGTTGGCTTTTCAAATTCATAAATGGTAGTAATTTACAGCATTGCTATTAAATACTTTAGGATACTGCTGCCCTAACTTTTTAAATGTCTATTTTAAAATTTTATAATTTCTCATTTTACATTCCATAGATTTTTTTAATTGCTTGAATTAAAATTTTTGCAAATCATAAATTTTCACTAAATTTGTTTTTTCCTGCATGCATTAGCATCTGCAACAAGAAAAATACACTCTTCAGCAGAAGCTAGATTCTAAAAGCTATTTGGAAAGTACTCATGTAGCTGAGATTGAAACTTTGAAGGAAGCTGTTGCAGAGATTACTAGTAATTGTGAAGAGCTAAAGAAAAGTAAAGATGAAAGCATGAAGAGAACAGAGGAGCTTTTAAGAACAGTAAGCTGTTTAGATCTGCAGTTGTTGTAAAAATGTATTTATAATTTCATGAATATTTTGCATCTTTTTAAACATGAGGATTTTTTTGCTAACAGACATTGATTACAAAATTCAAAATTTTTTGAATACATGATCTTTAGTTAGTCTGCTTGTAAGGTACAGTGAAAGCCTGTTATAATGAACATCATTAACATATTGCCAATTTAATAACATTAAATATACAGAAATTCTATATTATAATGAATGATGTATGTGAAAATATGAAACTTTTTGGTATAAAAGGGATATTGAGAAGATATATTTAGAAAATTCACACCAAGAAAAATTATGATAATCTGTATTATCATAATTTTTAGGGTTATTAGGGTTTGTTGATCTAGAAAAAGTTACACTTCAAATATAAAAATTTATATTATCATTACAGTGATAATATAAATTTTTATATGCATTTTTGCAAATGCCATATCAGTCTCTTATTTCATGCAATTGCCAGTGGATTAAACAAGAGAAGGATATTACCATATCTGATCATTCAGTAGAGATTTCTCACATTTGTAATTGAGAAACCATGGCAAAAAATTAAGTTTAAAAGTGCTGAGATATTGGGAAAATTCACACCAAAAAAAATATGATAACCTGTATTTTGGGTTTGTTGATCTAGAAAAAGTCAATGATAACAGCCCTAGAATTTGCTCTTTCAAAATTGAGAAAAATGGACATTGAGGATAAGCAAGATAAAAAGTCTGTATAAAAATGGAAAATTTGAAGTGAAGATTGAAGGAAGCATTAGAGTGAGGCTGGTTGTACTTCATCACCAATTCCTTTTATAATTTTCATGGACCATTTAATAAAAATAATGTAAGTTACTGACAGAGTTCGGCTTAAGAGATATAAAAAATAGATCATTATTTATATTAGCATTAGCTGAGGCATATGATGCAAGAAAGCAAGCTTATACAGCATCAGCCAAAAAAAAAAAAAAAAAATCTTTCCAGTTTGCCTATCCGGTTACTCCAAATGTTTAAGCTATCAACTTCCACAACAATAACAAATGGAAGTCTGTTCCAGCAATCAACTACACGCTGGCTAAAGGCAAACTTCTGCACATCTATTCTACAACTCTATCCTCAATTTGAATATATGCCTCCTCAGGTTCTTAGTCTGAGGAAACGGAAGTATCCCATCAGCATTAAGCCTGCTTAAACCATTCAAGGCCTTATACACCTCAATCAGATCACCTCGCAGGTGCCTAGTCTCCAGATGCTGCAACTTGCAGAACTTAAGCCTTTCTTCGTTAGTGCACCACTTTTTTTCCTCTCACCAATCTTGTTGCACTTCTCTGTACTTGTTCTAGCAATTCTACATCCTTCCTAAAATGAGGTCTCCAGACTTATATGCAGTATTCAAGGTGTCCTGACCATTGCCTTATACAAAGTTATAATCAACTCCTTATCTCTGCTAGCAAAATTCCTATATATCATCAATAAAACTTCTATTTTTAATTTTAACTTCTGTTCCAGGAAAATTAATGGAGGCATCGGTTAAGAAGCACTGCAGGATCATCTAGGCAAGACTTCAAGTTATAGCTCGGACACAGCATGGTTTTGTAAAGAGGAAGTCTTGCCTGACCAATTTGATTGGATACTATGATGCAGTCACAAAAGAACTGGATGCAGGGAATAACTTTGATATTATATACTTGGATCTTAGAAAGGCTTTTGATACTGTTGCACATGGAAGACTGCTGCACAAATTGGAGAAGTGTGGCATTGGAGGCAAATTGCTGCTATGGATAAAGGGGGTTAGGGGGAGAAGACAGAGAGTGGTAATCAATGGACACTGCTCATCGTGGACTAATGTTATCAGTGGAGTCCCTCAGGATTCAGTGTTGGGTCCATTACTGTTTTCTGTATTTATAAATAATATTGAAGATGGTATATCAAGCTTAATGTCCAAGTTTGCAGATGATACAAAAGTTGGCAGGTTGTTAAGGACACTACTGATGCTATGCTGCTGCAACAGGATCTGGAAAGGTTGAGCAGATGGGCTGAGAGGTGGCAAATGAAGTTTAACATTGACAAATGTAAAGTACTACATATGGGAAATAGCAACCCAAGACCAACATATCAACTCTGTGGTACTACACTGACAGTGGTAGAGAATGAAAAGGACCTGGGGGTAATTGTGCAGGCAGATATGAAGCTCTCTGAGTAGCTCATGGTTTCTTGTCAATGATATACAGGAATTTTTCTAGCAGGGATAAGGAGGTCATTATTCCCTTGCATAAGGCAATGGTCAGCCCACAACTTGAGTACTGTATACAGGTCTGAAGACCTCATTTCAAGAAGGATGTAGAGCTGCTGGAACGAATACAGAGAAGGGCAACAAGGTTAGTGAATGGAACAAAGGGTTGCTCTTACGAAGAAAGGCTTAAGTTTTGCAAATTACAGTGTCTGGAGACCAGGCACCAGCGAGGTGATCTGATAGAGGTGTATAAAGCCTTGAATGGTTTGAGCATGCTCAATGCTGATGGGATTCTGCCTCTTGCTCAGAATAATCACCTGAGAGGGCATAAATTCAAATTGAGGAGAGACAGATGTAGGATAGATGTCCGGAAATTTGCCTTTAGCCAGCGGGTAGTTGGTTTGTGGAACAGAATTCTATCCCTTGTTGTGGAAGTTGATAGCCTAAATAAATTTAAGGCTCAGCTGGACAGGTATTTCGAACGAACGGAGGGGTGAAGTGGAAGTTTTTTTTTTTTTCTGGCTGATGCTGCATAAGCTTGCTTTCTTGCATCATATGCCTCTACTAATGGTAATGCTAAAACTCCATGACACCTGCTCTGGCAGCCCTTCTACACTGCTCAGAGAACTTCATATCAGATTGCACAATTACCCTCAGGGCTTTTTCATTCTCCACCTCCCTGAGTGTAGTACCATACAGTTGGTACGTTTCTCTTGGATTACTTCTACTCATATGCAGTACTTTGCATTTGTCAATGTTAAACTTCAGTTGCCACTTCTCAGACCATCTGTCAAACTTTTGTAGATCTTGTTGCAGTAGCATACTGTCTTTACTCTCATTAACAACCCTGCCAACCTTTGTATCATCTGCAAACTTGGACATTAAGCCTGCTATACCTTCATCGATATCATTGATAAATACACAAAACAACAATGGGGCCAGCACCGAACCCTGGGAGATTCCACTAATAACATTAGGCCACATAGAACAATGTCCATTTATTACCCCTCTCTGCGATCCCTTTATCCATTGCAGCAACTTGGCATTAATGCCATACCGCTCCAATTTGTACAGCACACGCTTCTTGATTAGACCGGGGTTCGAGCCCGTAACCACCAAATACGGAAGATGCGGAAAGGTCAGGGAATGACCACTGCATATCCCCGGAGCAATATGGCCTTAGTTGCTAATGCTCCTAAAAACTAAACAACAACATCCAATTTGTACAGCAGTCTTCCATGTGCAACAGTATCAAAAGCTTTCCTGAAATCCAAGTATATGATATCAAAATAATTTTTTGCATCCAGTTCCTTTGTGACCACATTGTAGTATCCAATCAAATTAGTCAGACAAGACTTCCCCTTAATAAACCCATGCTGTGTCTGAACTATTACTGCAGTCTTGTCTAGGTGATCCTTTATGACCACTTTAACTAGTAACCCCATTATTTTCCCCAGAAGAGAAGTTAAACTAACAGGTCTATAATTATTTGTGTCACCCTCTGAATCCCCTTTGTGAATTGGGGATACGTTTGCACATTTCCAGTCCTTGGGGACCTCCCCTGAATCTAAGGATGCTCTCATAATTATGACTAGGGTGTGCTGAATTCCCTCGCTGCCTCCTTCAATATAACTGGATAGATTCCACCCACCCCAGGTGCCTTTTTTATGTTTAACTTCAACAATTTCTCTTCCACTTTGCTCTCAGTTATTACAAAATCACTTAGCTCCCTATTAGAGTTTGAAAAATGTCTGACATTCCCCTCCTTGAATAACTCCTCATGTGTGAATGTAGATGCAAAACACTCATTCAGTTTATCAGCTACTTGAGCAGGATCATCAATAGTTGAACCATCTACACTGGTGTTCCAAGAAAGTGCATCACCTAGGAATTTCACATTTCTAATCCTTTTTCGTTACATTAATGTTATGTTACATTAATGACTAGTATCACAAATAGAAATATAAACAAAAGATATTTATTAATAGTTAAGGCAAAGCTAAGTAATAATTGACAGGTGCTCTCAAAATATTCAAAAATGAGCATGTGCAATCTTTATACAACAGTTGTTGTAAACACTACAATTATGACTGAAACGTTATCAATTTGCTTCAGTTTATCTTTTTAAATGGAAAACAAAATGAAAAGTTCACCAGGTGCAAACTAATATTTAGTTGAACCACCTCAGGCCCTGATGAAAGCAGCACACCATTGAGGCATGGACAAGATCAATTTCTGAAGATAATCAACTGATAGTTCGTGGTTCCAAACATGAATTATGACTTCCTGAAGTTCACGAAGGGTGTTTGGTTTCTTTCTGGCAACTGCAGATTCCACATGATGCCAACAGTTCTCTATAGGATTCAGGTCTGTTTCCTGGCCAGCTAAGAGTTGTAATGGACCATTCTTCCAACCATTTTTTCACCTGTAACAAATGTAAACATATTACTGTTGAACCTGTAATGCAGAAATGAAGCTAAAGTAACTACAGAAGTGCCTACTTGCACTTTTCGCCTGATGACAAGGAGCAGAGTCATCTTGAAAGATGCGGTTACTTGGCAGGTTGAAATGGTTTCTAATGGTTGGCAGCAATTTTCCTTCCAACATAGCCAGGTATCCATTGGCATTTACGGAACCTTTTATAAACTGCAGGTGACCTATTCCGCAATACGGAATGCAACCCCATATCATTTGGCTGGTAGGGAATTTCACTGTAGACACCATACAGTCTGGATGGTATTCTTCACTATGTCTACGATGAATCGTTTGTCTCCCATCAGAGCCATGCAGGTTGAATTTCTTCTCTTTTGAGAAAATAACTGACTTCCAATAATGACTGCTCGGGGGTCCATTTGATGCGCTCCTTATACCAAATTAATCGGGCCTTTGTCATTTTTTGTGTGAGGAGAGGCTTCTTCTTAGAGACAAGGCTACAAGTCCATTTTTGAAGATGCGTCTTCTGACTGTTACTGCACTTGCTACCACTCTTGTATGTTCTTCCCATTCTCTTTTCAGCTCAGACGAAAAAGCTTTATGGTTTTTAAGGCATAAGCGCTTCAAAATGTGGTCCTGTTTTGGCGTAGAGACTCATTTGCATCCGGTTCCTTTTTTCCTATCAGCAGAACCAGTATTCTTGAGTTTGGAAAGAAATCTACTCACTGTTGACTGATTACAAGACACTATAAACAATATGACGGGAAGAACATCCTTCTTCATGTAAAGAAACAATAGCACTCTTTCTTTGTCCGGGCTTGCCAGGTGGGTCAAGTGTCTGCCTGGCAACCCAAAGGTCACGGGTTTGAATCCCACCTCGGGCTTGGATCAGAGTAGAAAAATGCAAAAACTTTGGGAGGTGCATTATGGCCCCAGAAGCCGATGCGCCAACACTAACAAAAACAAACTCTTTCTTCGTGGCGTCAACTGCACGTAACTCTCCATCCTGACACAAGCAAGGAATGACTGCAAATCTTGAAGAGCATGCTTATATAGCTGAAAGTAACAGGTGATGCAATATTATGTCATCACCTATGCATGACAATCTTATCTGATGCAATCTGTAAGAAATATTGCCATATACTTATGTTATTCAGATGATAATTACAATTTTAAGGGGTGATGCACTTTCTATGAATGCCAGTGTACGTTAAGTGGACCAATCTGATTCATCCCCTTCCTTCTAGATTTAATATAACTAAAGAACTATTTGCTGTTTTTCTTTGCATCCTTTGCAAAAGATTTCTTATAATCTGCCTTCACCTGCCTAACCTCCTTTGTGACTTGAATATAGTCTAGCTTATAACTGCCATAGGCTTGTGTCGTCTGATAATTTATATGCATCCCATGCATTTTTCTTTTCTGCCACAAGCTTTATTAATTCATCTGACATCCATTTAGGCCTGAACCTTGAACAGCATTTCTTAGTTGGTATGAAAAACTTAGTAGCCTCCAGGGTTAAGTCCCTGAAGGCCTCCCATTTAGAATTCACCATTGGTATGATCATCAGTTGATGCCACTGTATAGAATTATATGTGAATATTGTGCTGTTAAATTGTACTCTGCAGGGTCTTCAAGAATATCTGTATAAATTAGATAAAGGTTGTAGAAAATTTGATATGAAAATTAGTTATACTACAGTAAAAGGCATGGAAGCTGGGAGAGATGGGAACATTTTAAACACAGAATAAATAACCAGTAATTGTAAAGAGTTAGTAATTCTGTTTATCTAAAAAATTTTCTGTAATGAAGATTGGACATAAAAATCAGCAACAGAATAAGTAAAGCAAAAAGAGCAGGAAGCCCATTAAACAGATTTATTTGGAGGAAAAGAGAAATTAGCCAAAATAAAAAACAAAATTATCTATTTATAACCAGCTTTTAAGCTTATTTTAACCTGTGGAGCCAAAGCTAGGTAAGAAATAATGATATTGAAAAAAAAAAAAAATTAGTATCTTCAGAAATGAAAGCTTAAAAAAATAAATAAATGGAGCTAATAAACGGATGTTTGCAATAATTTAGGACTGGCAGATTCAACTGTAAGAACAATTATAAAAAATAAAAAATTAATTTTTGGAGCGGGGAAGACAGCTGTTCCATTGCAGGCAACTAAATTGAATAGGGCTAGGCCGGCTATTATGATTGAAATGGTAAGACTTCTAAATAATTTTATTGAAGATAATATCCAACCCAGAATTACGTTAAGTTCAATTTTTATTAAAGAAAAAGCGATTAGCATGTATGAAGATATGAAGAAAGTTCCTTGAAAAACATGTAGAACCATTTCAAGCTAGTAAAGGCTGGTTCAATAGATTTAAAAAGTACTATAACCTATACAATGTAGCACTCCAAGGAAAAGTGGCAAGTGCAGATCAAGGAGCCAAAATTTTTAAAAAAATAACTTGTTAAAATTATTGAAGAGGAGTGTTATTCTGCTCAAGTTTTTAACATATATGAAACAGGGCTTTTTTGGAAACGAATGCCTGAAAGAAGTTTTATATCGAAAGAAGAAAAAAATATGCCAGGCTTCAAAGCAGCAAAGGATCGGTTGACTTTATTGTTGGGTGGTAACGCTAAGGGGGATTTTAAATTAAAACTCCTTTTAGTTTACCATTTGGAAATGCAAGGGTTCTTAAAGGTTTTGCTAAATGAAACCTACCTACCTATTTGGAAGGTTAATAATAAAACTTGGGTAACCAAGCCTCTTTTTGTTGACTGTTATGCTGTATTCTTCTGTTTTACAGTGGAAAGATATTGTGTGAAATATATCCTTGATCACAAAGCAATTCTGATCATGGACAATGCACCAGGACATCCAAATAAAGCGAGCTTAGAAGACGTGAACCATATAATTTTTTTTTTTTACATGACTCTAAACACTACATCTCTGATCCAACTAATGGACCAAGGTGTGTTTAGCATTAGTAAGGGCACATGATGCAAGAAAGCAAACTCATATAGCATCAGCCAAAAAAAAAACACACCCACCCTTCTCATTTCACTCATCCACTCGCTCCAAATATTTGTCTAGTTCTGCCTTGAATCTGTTTAAGCTATCGACTTCTACAATGACAGATGGAAGTTTGCTCCAGCAATCAACCACCTGCTGGCTAAAGGCAAACTTCCACACATCTATCCTACAACAGTCTTTCCTCAATTTGAATTTATGCCCTCTTAGGCGATTATTCAGAGCAAGAGAAAGAATTCCATCAGCATTAGGCATGCTCAAACCATTCAAGGCTTTATACACCTCAATCAGATCACCTCACAGGTGCCTAGTTTCCAGACACTGTAATTTGCAAAACTTAAGCCTTTGTAAGAGCAACCCTTTGTTCCATTTTCTTGTTCCATAATCTTGTTGTCCTTCTCTGTACTCGTTCCAACAGCTCTACATCCTTCTTAAAATCAGGCCTCCAGACCTGTATACAGTACTCAAGATGTGGCCTGACCATTGACTTATACAAGGGGATAATCACTTCCTTTTCGCTGCTAGAAAAATTCCTGTATATCATTAACAAGACACCATGAGCTACTCTTGCAGACCGTCTGCACTGCTCGGAAAACTTCATATCTGCCTGCACGATTACCCCCAGGTCCTTTTCATTCTCTACCACTATCAGTGTAGTACCACACAGTTGATACATTAATCTGGGGTTACTGCTTCCCATATGTAGTACTTTACATTTGTCAATGCTAAACTTCAATTGCCACCTCTCAGCCCATCTGCTCAACCTTTCCAGATCCTGTTGCAGCAGCGTACTGTCATTAACAACCTTGCCGACCTCTGTATTGTCTACAAACTTGGACATTAAGCCTGATATACCATCATCAATATCATTAATGAATACAGAAAACAACAATGGACCCAACACTGAACCCTGGGGAACTCCACTAATAACATTAGGTCACGAAGAGCAGTGTCCATTGATTACCACATTCTGTCTTCTTCCACTCAACCATCCCTTTATCCATAGCAGCAATTTGCCTCCAATGCCACACTGTTCCAATTTGTGCAGTAGTCTTCCATGTGCAACAGTATCAAAAGCCTTTCTAAGATCCAAATATATGATATCAAAATTATTCATTGCATCTAGTTCCTTTGTGACTACATCATTGTATCCAATCAGATTGGTCAGACAAGACTTCCCCTTAACCATGCTGTGTCCGAGCTATAACAGAAGTCTTGTCTAGATTGATTCTGCAATGCTTCTTTAACCAGTGCTTCCATTAATTTCCCTGGAACAGAAGTTAAACTAACATGTCTGTGTAGTACCTGTGTCTCCCTTTGATCCTCGTTTGTGGATTGGAGTCACATTTGCACATCTTCAGTCCGTGGGTACCTCCCCTGAGTCCAAGGAAGCTCTCATAACTATGGCTAACGGTTTGCTTACTTCCTTTGCTGCCAACTTTAATATAACTGGATAGATTCCATCCACCCCAAGTGCCTTTCTTATGTTTATCTTCAACAATTTCTCCTCCGCTTTCCTCTCAGTTATTACAAGATTATCTAGCTTACTGCCAGAGTTTAATACACTGGCATTCCCTTCCCTTAATAACTCCACATGTGTGAATGTAGATGCAAAATATTCATTTAGTTTGTTATCTACCTGAGAAGGATCATCAACAATTGAACCATCGATATCAAGTGGACCAATCTGATTCATCCTGTTCCTTCTAGAGTTTACACAAGTAAAGAACTCTTTGCTGTTTTTCTCTGCATCCTTTGCCAAAAATTTCTCGTAATCTGCCTTTGCCTGCCTAACCTCCTTTGTAGCTTGGGTACAGACCAGCTTATATCTATCATAGGCTTCTGTGACACCTGTTAATTTATATATATCCCATGCATTTTTCTTCTCAGCCACATGTCCCATTAATTCATCTGACATCCGTTTAGGCTTAAACCTTGAACGATATTTCTTAGTCGGTATGAAAAGCCTAGTAGCTTCTAAGATTAATTCTTTGAATGCTTCCCATTTTGAATTTGCTGTTGGTAACATCATCAGCTGGTCCCACCATATAAAATTTAAATACTGTCTCAGACCTCCGTAGTCGCCTTCCCAAAAGCAAAAACCCTTCCCTTTACCTCTGATGGTAGTTACCTCTTTGAGTAAATCCCACTCCAGCACAATGTGATCACTGCCACCTAGTGGTTCCTTTAACTGCAGATTCTTAATGCATGAAGAATCACTACTGCTAATCAGATCAAGAGTATTACTCCCTCTAGTTGCCTCCCGAACATGCTGCTGTAGAAAACAATCATTCTATTAATACCCAAAAGACTTGCTAGTGTGTGAGTGACCAACCCACAAATTTCAGTCAATTTAGGGTTCACATCTGGTGAGTATGGGCTTGTCACACCCAGGGTCCTGAACTGGATATCATCATCATTCTTCTTCTTCTTTGGTGATTCTCTTCTACTTCTGACTTCTCTCTCTCTCAGGGTTACTCAGAATTTTTTTGTTTTTGGCTGGTGCAGTATAAGCCTTAGGCTTTCTTGCACCATCTGGCCTTTAATAATCTCTGGGAAATTAAAATCCCCCATTATAAGACACTCTGATTTATTGGCCCACTCTATTTCTCTGCACAATCGCTCATTATACGCATCAGATTCATTAGGCCTATAACACACACATCTACTCTCATTGTTCCTTTCCCAGTGCTTATGTCACACCAAAGAGACTCAACGTTGCATTGTCTACCAACATCAATTGGATGCACTTAGATTTTATGTTTCTTAACTAACAGCATAACCCCTCCTCCCTTCCTGTTCTGTCTATTCTTTCTGTACACATTGTACTCCCTAAATTCCAATTCTGCATTCCTTATATCTGTGTGATAACACGTCTCTGATATCCCAACATTATCTGCCTTTGATGTGTTGACTAGCACTTCAAGCTCATCAAATTTATTAACTATACTCCTAGCATTGGTGTACATGCATGTATACATGCACTTGTTTCTACTCTTAGTTACCCTAACACAGCCCATGTATTTACTTGTTCCACTATGACTCCCAACAGTCCTGGAAATCTCCATTTGCCTTGCTTTCCAGGCTGCTGCTCAATTGCTTAGTGAAGCTTTCGAACACTTTGAAAAAATTTGATTATTTCCAGAACGACTCTAACATGGAACAATGTTCCAAGGTAATAAGAAATTTAAAGAAAGAAATGAATCCCTACATGATTTTGTACAAGAGGAAGAGGGCTAAAGTAGAACCCAAAATTGATACATTTTTCAGTCTAAAGATACGAAAACTCGACAGCCCAGGACCATCAGATTAATAAATTCATGATTTTAATTGGCATTTAAAGATTAATTTTATTATATAATGTAGTTACTTACCACATAATCATATACGTATATAATGTAAAATATTTTATATGTACAAATTTTTGAATAATTAATATTTTGACCGACATTTGTGCATCTTTTCACCACCATTTATTATCGATTAAGAAATATTCTATGGCATAGATCACAATTCACAAATACATATGTATTTGTGAGTTGTGATCACAAATACACAAATTACCTTATAGTAATACGTGCTCACTTAGCGCACCGTTTTTCGAGGATGAATTATCAGCATTAAGCGTGGTCACTTGTACATGCAAATAACATACCAAATACGTAACATAATATCATTCTCATAACAGATCTCCAATTAACACATATACAAATAAGCTATGGTACTTAATCTAACCTTAATACAGCTATCACTTTATAGATATGGTAGTTATAAATGTAAACACATAATTATATATAAATAATATACAGTAACAACAAAAACATGAATAAAATCATACAGGAATCCCTCAATTAGTGTGAGAATTGAATTAGCACGGTTTATATTTAGCTACCAATTTTCGATTAGCACGGTATTTTGGCTTGGCCTAAAGAAACTGAAGCTAGTGATGCTACGAAAGTCAGTACTAAGATGTGAATGTAAATACAGTGATAAAGTATGCATAACATTAGAGAACATTATACAAACACATCGTTCATTTTCTTAGTGAGCGAGCGGCTTTGTTTATAAAAGGTAGTTACTGTTTATTTCACGTTGCATCATACCTTCTCCATCGAGAAATACACAAAAACGAACACAAGGTACAGTGTGGGAAGCTAGTTTGTTTTTCTACCATAAGAAAATAAAGAGAAACGGATTATTTCAAACGTGTATTATTACAACAATTGAAATATTTTCTAACATTATGCACTCTGAAGGACAACACCGGCTGCACCGCATTTATTACGTACATGCAGATCAGTTGCTTTCAGTTGTTCTTGCATTGCGTGTTAACGTGCAGACTCCCATGTATCTCCCATCAGCATGCACACAAACCACAAGAAATAGAAGTGTTACGATGATTGAGATGGAACGTCTTTTAGCCATTTGGATAGAAGACTGCAATCAAAAAAGAATTCCAATCTGTACAATGACCATAAAAACAAAAGCCTTGAGTATTTTTGCAATGTTAAAGGAAAAGTCAACAATAGAAAACTTGGGTAGAGCGGTAACTGAAGAAAATTTTCAAGCAAGTTCTTCAAAAGAAAAAGTGATTGAAGTGGAAATGGAAGAAGATTTCACTGCCAGTAAAGGCTGGTTTGAATGTTTTAAGAAAAGAACAGGACTGCATAATGTTGTATTGACTGGAGAAGCGGCAAGTGCAGATAAAGATGCAGCCATGAAATATCCCGAAATTTTAAAGAAAATTGTTGATGACGGCAGCTACACAGATCAACAAATATTTAATGTTGATGAAACAGGCCTTTTTTGGAAACGAATGCCAAAAAAAACCTTTCTAGCAAAAAATGAAAAGGCTCAACCAGGCTATAAAGTTTCCAAAGATAGAATAACACTTTTATTGGGAGGCAATGCAGAAGGCGATTTGAAATTAAAACCCATGATTAGCTATAGAAATGAAACTCCCAGATCTTTCGGTAAAGGTTTTAATAAACTTTTACTGAGAGCCTACCCGTTGTTTGGCACTCTAATAGAAAAGCTTGGGTCACAAAAGCTTTATTTGAAGAGTGGTTCACTAGCTATTTTTGTCCAAAAGTTAAGGCCTACTGTGAAGAAAATAATCTTTTGCATTCAAAATTTTATTAATTTTAGACATTGCCTGGGCCACCCACCAGCACTTTCTGATTTGTGTGAAAACGTGAAAGGTATTTTTTTACCTTCAAATACGACAAATCTTTTACAGCCTATGGATCAAGGCATAAACGCTACTTTTGAGGCCTGTTATTTATGCAGAACATTTGCACAAGCAATTGAAGCAACAACTGGAGATGGTGCAGTTTCTTTAGTTGGATTTTGGAGAAATTACAACATCAGGAAAGCAATAGACAATATTCACGGGTCATGGTCTGAAGTAACATCCGGCAATATGAGAGCAGTTTTGAAGCATATTTTGCCACATTGCGCAAATGATTTCTGTAGTTTCACTCATGTCACGCTGTTATTGATGAATAGCAAATATTGGAAGAGATCTAGGCTTTGATGAAATTGACAACAGTGATGTTTGCGAATTACTGGAATCACATTCAGAACAATTAAGTGATTCTGACCACCTTAATATTGATGAAAAATGAGCATATGATGAGGTGGAAATTTGTGAGGAAGAAAATGTTCAAGAAAAGAAGTTGACATTAAAAGAAATTGAAGGAATACTTTGCGCAGCTGAAAATTTGAAACAACTAATCATGGATGCAGATCCAGATATCGAGCGCAGTATGCAAATTCACAGGAACATTGAAAAAGATGCATATCCATACAAGCAAATTTATGATGAAAGGAAGAAAGAAAAGTCTGCACAAACCAGCCTTTTGAAATATTTTACAAAGAAATAAAGTGAGTTATATATTGTAATATTTTAATTTCAATAAACTTTTGATTACTGTACTGCAAATATTTATAATTATCCTTTGTTTTATACTGCTGTACATTAAATTGCCATAAAAAAACATATTTTTAAAAATATTGATTGGTATATTGTAGGTCTTGGAAAGAATTAGGTTATTTTGTATTGATTATTAACTTCGATTAGTGCGATTTCGCATAGCGCTCCATTTTTGCGGAACCAATTAATCTCGCTAATCGAGGGATTCCTGTACATGTCTAAAAATATATATAAATTCATACACCGACCATTGAATAAAATTTAAAATTTTAATATGACTACAATCTTTACACAAAAATATTTACAATAAAATTTGCTAAAATATAAAACATAAAAGCGCTAAAAACCTGAAGCTTTCGGGAGCGTCAGCTCCCTTCTTCAACAGTGAAATGACTTCCTGCAACATCTCCTTAAGTAGCAGGCTCACGGTACCTCCACACGTGGTATTTCTCCACGTGGTTCAATCGGCACATGGTCAGAACTGGAAGCGGAAATGTCTCGGGAACGTGGCAAAGAAAATCGTTCATCCGACCTTAATATAATTGTTTCAAAGATAGGATTAATACGTATACCTCTATCTCTATTGATGGTATTCCTACTGGATGAACTAATCCGTAAACCCTCGAGCCATTTACGCTCCCAGTATCCATGTGCACGATCCAAAATAATAGCGTCCTCCAGGGAGATTTGATGCTGCTTCTCCCAAAAAAAATGTTCGGCCACAGCAGACTTGTTGTATTCAGCGGTTCTTATAGATATAGTAGAGGAGTGTCCAAACGTAGGGAGTCGTTCGTTCCGGTAGCCACCGCATACATCCCCTACTATCCGGGCCTTACTGAACATCTGGCAAGAATTTTACGGGGTTATGGGACACGCTGTGTACAGCTTCCTGGGCGGAGGTTGTGCACAGCTGTGTCTCAGGTCAAAGACCGCATACCAAAAGATCTTAGTAGTGGAGTGGTTTATAGAATAGAATGCCCGGATTGTGGGGAGTGTTATGTGGGGGAAACAAAACGACGGCTCAGGGATCGTCTGGGGGAACATTTAAATGCCATAAGAACCGCTGAATACAACAAGACTGCTGTGGCCGAACATTTTTGGGAGAAGCAGCATCAAATCTCCCTGGAGGACGCTATTATTTTGGATCGTGCACATGGATACTGGGAGCGTAAATGGCTCGAGGGTTTACGGATTAGTTCATCCAGTAGGAATACCATCAATAGAGATAGAGGTATATGTATTAATCCTATCTTTGAAACAATTATATTAAGGTCGGATGAACGATTTTCTTTGCTACGTTCCCGAGACATTTCCGCTTCCAGTTCTGACCATGTGCCGATTGAACCACGTGGAGAAATACCACGTGTGGAGGTACCGTGAGCCTGCTACTTAAGGAGATGTTGCAGGAAGTCATTTCACTGTTGAAGAAAGGAGCTGACGCTCCCGAAAGCTTCAGGTTTTTAGCGCTTTTATGTTTTATATTTTAGCAAATTTTATTGTAAATGATCTTTTATTACAGTTTTTAGCATTCCGCAATAGTTTATTGTAAATATTTTTGTGTAAAGATTGTAGTCATATTAAAATTTTAAATTTTATTGAATGGTCGGTGTATGAATTTATATATATTTTTAGACATGAGTTTTCCCGACCTCAGAGGCCTCTTTCAGGAGATTCCTGTACATACAAAAATTTACAGTACTAACAAAAACATGCTTATTATATAATAGAAAGCATAAAAATAATATTCTTCTTGGCCAAAATGCTAAGTGAAGGCACATAAGACATTTGTTGGAACCCTGAGATCTTGAGGGGTATATTTTGAAAATACTGGAAAAATGAGCTGAGTAGTGACAACTGAAGTTTAACATTGACAAATGCAAAGCACTGCATATGGGTAGCAATAACCGAAGAGAAATGTACCAACTGTGTGGTATTACACTTAGGGAAGTGAAAAAGACCTGGGGATAATTGTGCAGTTGAATATGAAGTTCGCTGAGCAGTGCAGATGGGCTGCCAGGGCAGGTGATGGAGTCTTGTCAATGATACATAGGAATTTTGCTAGCAGGGTCAGGGAGGTGATTATCCCATTATACAAGGCAACGGTCAGGCCACACCTAGAGTACTGTGTACAGGTCTGGAGGCCTCATTTTAGGAAGCATGTACAGTTGCTAGAACGAGTACAAAGAAGGACAACAAGGTTGGTGAGGGGGAACAAAGGAGTGCTCTTACCAAGAAAGGCTTAAGTTCTGAAAATTGCAGTGCCTGGAGAATAGGCACCTGCAAGGTGATCTGATTGAGGTGTATAAGGCTTTGAATGGGTTTAGCAAGCTGAATGCTGATGGGATTCTTCCTCTTGCTCAGATTAAGAACCTGAGAGGGCATAGATTCAAATTGAGGAAAGACAGTTATAGAATAGATGTGCGGAAATTACCCTTTAGCCAGCGGGTAGTTGATTGGTGGAACAGACTTCCATCTTTTGTTGTGGAAGTTGATAGCCTAAATAAATATTAAGGCTGAGCTGGATAGGCATTTGGAATGAATGGAGCAGTGAAATGTGAGGTTTTTTTGTTTTTTTTTTTGGCTGATGCTGCATAAGCTTGCTTTCTTGCATCGTATTCCTCTATTAATGCTAATGCTACTGTTTGATTAGGTGGTACATGTCCTGTATCTCCTGAATTTTGCGGGCTTTAATATCACAGAATTCATGTGGGTAAGTAGTCAGTGTTTGGAGGATCTTGACAAGGAAAAGCCTTATAAGCATTATTAACCAGAATATGCACAGGAGTGTGAAGAACCTGCATGAAATTCAGTAATTTTGTGCTCTTAGTCTACTTGGTACACATAACAACCTCTAATACCTCTCAAAAAAAATTTACTTTGATTTTTTTCCATTGAAAATTCCAGAAATCTAAGTTAATTATCGTGCAAACAGAAAAAATGCAGGATAAAGCATGAAATGCTGCTAAGTCTTTTTAGTTTATTCCTATTGTAAACAGGTAGGAGCTGTCCTCACTACAGCTTACTTCAAACAGGAATTATTTCAGTTGCTGAATTTTTTCAGCATGTAGTTAAAATGGAATTGTGTGCAGTAGGACACAGGCCCAGCACATGGTAGTTGCAGCTGATTCACTCACCTAAGGCAACTGCATGTTCCCACTTGTTTACAGTGGGAATAGAAAAGAAATGGACTCTGTTTGTTTGAGTGCATCACTATGACTATTTTTTGAAAACAAAATCATATTTTCCTCAATATGTATTGCATGTACAGTGGATTCCAGTTATTTGGGCCACCGGTTAATCGGGCAGCCATTTATTTGGGGCAAATCTTAAAAACAGAAACCAATCAAGAAAATAGCCAGGGTTTACTTCACTTAATTGGGACAGCATGCCGTTTAATCAGGGCAATAGACCACAGCACTGGAGATTACCCTATGATTGTCTCCGACGGTACCACGTGGTTCAGTCGAAATTCTGGAGGTCACAACCATAAAACAATAAAAACAATTAGCAGTCACCTGTTTATTGGGTCTTTCTGTTAGTGAAATCTATCATAAACGGACAGTAAACTCAATCTTACTGAATTTGCAATAACACCGACAGCTGGAATTCTGTGGGTTATTATGGTGAAATGTATTTACACTTCCATGAAATCTTCAATCACATAAAAAAATTAATTTTCAGATCTTCTCTTCATTCCTATTTTTAAAGCTTTGTAACTTGTTACTCCGTTTTCACTTGCACGTATTGTGTTACTTGCAATTTGTGTGTGCGGTGTTCTTTGTTATTGATTGCTTATCTTTTTACTGTTTTAAATTTTAACCCCCACCCACAAATGTCAGTGAACAGAAATGTCAACTAGTTCATATGTACATATTACAGTACGTATTAATTATTCCAATTTTCATGTATGATTTAATTTTTTAATTGGTAAGGTAATAAAGGGTAAATTTGTGCTTAATATATCTTTGCTTTTATAGCCTGTGGATAATATTCCTCCTATTTTCGCTAATTAGAATTGCTGTTTAATAGAATTATAATTCAACTCACAAACGTGATCACAATGACCGGCGCTTACTGCACTTCGTATAGTGAACAGTACTTTACTATGGTGACTCCATCGTAACGTGATATGATTGTACAGTGAACCAATTGTAAAGGGGGGAGTACATTGTATTTTTAACTATTTACGTGAAACTTCAGATAATTGGGACAGCCGCTTAATCAGGCCAAAATGCACTAGTCCCGATGTGTCCCAAATAACCAGAATGGACTGTACTAACAAAATTTCAAAGAAATTCATCAATTGTCAGCCACATTATAAATTGCAAAAATCTGTATTAAACAGAAAACAGCACATTATGCACGGACAAAAAAAAAAAAATTCAATTTTTGAAGCGATATTGCTATAGCACCTTTCCTGGAAATATATTGGGTCTTATAACAAACTATCAAGAAAAAATCTATTGAAGACTTTTTTATCATAAACATCTGAGAATTGGGATGAAACTGAACCCTTACCATCTATTATTACCTTGCATGCAAAAGAAAAAAAAAGTGTATGCTGCTTGTCATAATAGATTGTTTTTTTTTGAAAATTGTACAGTTACAGAACTTCCTTTGATATATATATATATATATACACTGAGTGATCACTGAATTATGACCACCCATATGAAAACTGAATGCGACCCATTAACCACGTGAGGTATGAGAGTGCGCAGTTAGTCGACCTACATAGCATAGATTAGGTGTGTCAATGGTTCAGTAGGTAGGAAAATTCTGACCGTGATGAGTAAAAGGAAGAATTTATCAGACTTTAATAAAGGACAGATTGTGGGAGCTCAACAAGCTGGTGCCTCAATTTCCCAAATGGCTGAACTGGTGGGGTGTTCGAGAGCCGCCGTTGTTAAAGTATACCAGGACTGGCATCAGAATGTTCAAACAATGACTCAATGGCAAAACGCAAAGGTCAGCGAAAGGTTGATGTTAGAGGTGCGCGCCAGGTCCGACGACAAGCGAACAGGCGCAGCACTGTTGAAGAGTTGACTACCCAATACAACATGGGCCAACCTAGAACAATATCTGTCATGACCATGCATCGCACGCTCGCATGTATGGGCTATACCAGCACACGACTCCTACGACATCCTTTCCTAACCAAGGTTCATTGGTTAGGAAAGGTGCAAAGAGCATGCAAGTTAGACATTAGAAGACTGGAAGAAGGTGGTTTTTTTTTGGATTTTTTTTGTAGTTGTTGGCGCATCGGCTTCTGTGGCCATAATGCACCTCCCAAGGTTTTTGCAGTACTTTGATCCAAACCCACGACCTTTGGGTTGGCAGGCAGGCACTTTACCCACCTGGCTAGCCCGGTCGGCGGAAGGTGTGCTGGTCAGATGAGTCACATTATTTACTCCACACTGTGGATGGTCGTGTACGGATTTGGCATCAACAACATGCTTTTCATTCATCATGTATGGTATCAAAAGTGTAGGGCTGGTGGAGGCGGTTGCATGGTGTGGAGCATGTTTCACTGGCAGGAACTTGTACCCCTGGTGCATGTGGAACAGCGTATCACTGGTCTCTTCTATCATCAACTGCTTGCTGACTGTGTACACCCCACTATGTTACACTTTTTCCCGAATGACGATGGTGTCTTCCAAGATGACAATGCACTGAGCCATCGGGCACTTGATGTGCAGGAATGGTTTGAGGAACACAGTTCTGACATCCAGCATATCGACTGGCCTCCGAACTCCCTGATATCAATCTAGAGGCATAGAGCACTTGTAGGACACTATGGAAAGGCATATCAGGCATCTGGATACACCAATCACCTGCATTGTTAGCCACATTACACACAGCTTGGTCGGCCATACCTCCCAAACGCTTCCAACATCTTGTTGAATCAATGCCATATCAGATAGCTGCTGTACTGAGGGCAAATGGAGGATCTACGAACTATTAGGTAGGTGGTCATAATTCAGTGATCACTCAGTGTATAGAAGATACTCGACTTTATGTAAGTTTTTGCTAGCTGGTGCAAACAAAAAAATATGGAAACACATTTTGCATCTATAGGGATAAATGGAGGTATCATGAAAATATCGTAATGTTGAACCCAATAATAAATTTTTTTTTTTGTAATTTGTTCCAAGGACTTGGAAGTTAAAATTTCGCTATATTACTAAGCTATTTCTCTCTCTAAAAGGTCATTTTTATAATGGGAATTGCACTAACCTTTCATCATTATTATATGTTCCATTATAAGAATCAATTTTGAATGCCTTTGTGATATTTTTCTAAAGGACGTTTCTGGAGGTCAAGACCAAAAAACAGTAAAAACAATTTGCACTTTCTGGTTTATTGGGCTTTTCTGTTAGTGCATCTAATTATAAACGGGTAGTAAACACGATCTTATTGCATTGGCGATAATACCGATAACTGCAGTTGTGTGAGTTTTTATCTTATTATAGTGAAATGAGTTCCCCTTCACTGAAATCTTCAATCATATAAAAAACAAATTTCCAGAAACTTCTCTTCATTCCTATTTACCTATTACAATGAAGAAGGGAAAGCGACCATGGAAAGTGCAAGTGGTGGTAGGAAATGAAACAAAATTAATTTAGAAATGAAGATGAAAATTATTAAGAAGTACGAAGCAGGACAAAAAGTTTGTCATCTATTGTAAGGGAATTAGGTCTCACTGCTTCAACAGTGAATACTATTTTAAAGGACAGTGCGCATATAAAAGAACATGTCAAAGGATCAATGCACTTAAGATCAATAGTGATCACAAAACAGCGTTGTGCTATATCGAAGATGGAACAGCTATTAATAACGTGGATGGAAAATCAGATTCAGAAGCGAGTGCCCCTGAGTCTAATGACCATTCAAGCAAAAGCAAGAAGTATTTATGAAGATATTAAGGATAAGTACGGCAAACCCCAAGCCATTTTCTTGGCAAGCAATGGGTGGTTTAATAGGTTCATGCATCGTGCTGGTTTCCAAAACATTAAAGTATGCGGTGAAGTCACCAGTGCCGATTATGCAGCTGCAGAGAAATTTTGTGATGTGTTGGAAAAAATTATTGATGAAGGCGGCTATTCAATGCTCAAATATTTAACGTTGACGAGTGCTCTGTATTGGAAAAAAATGCCAGATTGAACATACATTGCCAAAGAGGAAAAGACAATGCCAGGTTTCAAGGTTTCAAAAGATAAGGCCACGCTCTTGCTTGGGGCTAATGCAGCAGGAGATTGCAGATTAAAACCACTGCTTGTGTACTGTTTTGGAAATCCTCATGCATTTAAGGGCATCAATGAAGCCACCCTACCCGTGCATTTCCGATCTCACCAGATCGAAAAAGACAAATCATATGTAGAGGTTGCATTTAAGATTGTAAAGATTGCAGAGCTATCTCAGTTGGAGGTTGATGCCAAAGACGTGGAGTAGTTAATAGAGGAAGAAGAGAACGATTTATCTAACGAAAAACTAATTCAACTGCAGACAGCGATAGTGAAAGAAGAAAATGCTGACGAAGCTCAAGATGAACTAAACGAGGAGCCGAGATGCTTCATCACCAAAGAGATGGCAATGGCATTTCGTGAAATTGCATCGGCAATGGCGAGGTTTGAGAAGATGGATCCTGACAGTGAACGATTCTTAAAAGTTAACAGAGGGGAGAAGGATATGCTTGCTTGCTACAAACAAAAGGCGCCTCCGTAGCCAGGTGGGAAGGAGCAGTAGTGCGAAGCACACGCTTCTTGATTAGACCGGGGTTCGAGCCCGTCACCACCAAATACGGAGGATGCGGAAAAGTCAGGGAATGACCACTGCATATCCCGGAGCAATATGGCCTTAGTTGCTAATGCTCCTAGAAACCAAATAACAAACAAACAACAGCAACAGCTTGCTACAAAGAAATCTATGATGAAAAGAAAAAAAGCCACCGTCTAGTCATCCATTAGTATGTTCTTTCGTAAGGTTGAGTGGCCGATGCCTTCTAAATCTCCACAGCCCTCCACTTCCGCAGTGGTGTACTTATCAGCTGAAGACGTCGATTCTGGCAATGATGCTCGAGAGGTAAAACTTACTGACGTTATGCCTGTCTCCTCTTTTTTTTTTTTGTAATTTTGAAATTGCACGCTTTTGTAATTTTTCCTGTGCATATGATAAAAAATCGAATAAATACAATAAATAATTCTATTTACATGTTCATCGAACATTTCTTTTTTGATTCAATCAATTCAGCGGGCACAGTTACGTTTTCTGCAAAAGCATGGGGAAAATTCTGACTTACATAGAGTTCTGCGGAACGCAACCCTTACGTATGCAGGGGAGTTGTATTTGATTTAATAATAAAATTTCAGGGAAAATTTTTTATTGGAAGCTATGTTATAAATGTCTAATAATAGTGTCAAATTGAAAATAAGCTGGAATAAAATGTGATTATTTTCAAAAAATGATTACTGTGATTATTAATAAGACATTTTAGTTTTTCAAAATAGATAGTGCATCATAATGCATGAAATGCAAATCTAGATTTCTATTTCACATTTCAATATAAATTAAAGAAATACTGACACATACCTGAGGTCAACACTTTTGTTTATGCACTTTACTTATTTCCTCCTATATTTTAATAAAAATTGAAATATAATGTATATTTCATTTCTACTGTGATTAATAAAATAAGTAAATAGTAATAATTCATGATTTATATATTTATAAAATGATAACCAAAAATATCTTCTCAAACAGCAGTGACTTTAAGTACAAGTTGAGAACATTACATTTTTGCATGTCCACCATATTGCCCATTCATTCCTCTTATCAGCAAATGGCAACAAACATCATATATGGAGTGCTTTAGCTATAATATACAGTATATGGATAGTCTATGTGAGGAAATAAAAAAAAAAGAGGAAATAATAATTTTCCTATTGGATTTTAATGAAATTTGGGATGGCTCTATAAATATTTCTATAACAGCTAAATATAAAATTTTATGAAAGTTCACCAGTGCTTCAGCTACAATATATGGTGTATGGATTGCATATGTGATATGTATTGGGTGGGAGGAAGGAAGAAATAATAATTACTAGATTTCTATTTGCCTAATTTTAATGAAATTTGAGATGCTCAGCAAAACTTTCTAAAAGACCCAAATATAAGATTTCATAAAAATCCATCCATTGGGAGTCAAGTTGTTTATTACATTTAGATGGACAAACATGGTGAAGACAATAGTCAATTATCCATATACTGTCGATTCCGGCTATTTGGGACACATCAGGACTAGTGCAGCTTAAGCAGCTACCCCAATTATGCGAAGTTTCATGTAAATAGTTAAAAATACAGCTTTAAGATTGATTTTCTGTACGATGAAATCATGTTACGATGGACTCACCATAGTAAAGTACCATTCACTATACGATATGTAGTAAGTGCCGGTCATTGTGATCACTTTTGTGAATTGAATTTTAATTCTATTAAACAGCAATTCTAATTAGCGAAAATAGGAGGAATATTATCCACAGGCTATAAAACTAAAGATGTACTGCATAAAGTACAAATTTACGCTTTATTATGTTACCAATTAAAAAAATTAAATGATACGTGAAAATCGGAAGAATATTTTCCACAGGTTAGCAAAATAAAAATAAATTGAAGCTTATGTGCATAGCTTAATTAATATGTACTGTAATATGTGCATACTAACTAGTTGACATTTCTGTTCATTGAAATTTTTGGGTGGGGACTAAAATTTAAAACAGTAAAAAAGATAAGCAATCAATAACAAAGAACATGGCACACACAAATCGCAAGTAACACGATATGTGTAAGTGAGAACGGAGTAACAAGTTATGAACTTAAAAAATAGGAATGAAGAGAAGATTCTGAAAACTTATTTTTTTTATATGATTGAAGATTTCATGGAAGTGTAAACACATTTAACCATAATAACGTAAAAACCCACAGAATGTCGGTATTCCCACAAATTCAGTAAGCTCGAGTTTACTATCTGCTTATAGATTGCACTAACAGAAAAGTCCACTAAACTGGAAACTGCTAATTATTTTATGGTTGATTAAATGGCATGTTGTCCCAACTAAGCGAAGAAAACCCTGGCTATTTTTTTCGATTGGGTTCTGTTCTTTAAGATTTGTCCCAAATAAACAGCTATCACAATCAACCGGTGCCCCAAATAACCAGAATCCACTGTATATGCAAACATGCTTAACAAGTCAGCTGACAAACTAGATGGGTACCTGAACTGTCTTTACATTATGAAAGTCCTTTTAGGGTGAGCACCACAAAATCAGCAACACAGAAACAACATTGTTTACTAGGAAAATTGAGCCTGAAGATGTAAAGGCTCTGTGATAAATTGCGTATACCCATTTATTTTAAAGGAAGTATTGAGGGAATGCAATCATGAGGACTTTAATTGATTCTATACCAGAAAGGAAAAGAACATGTGGATGAAGGTACTCACTTGACTCCTTGTTCTGTACTACCACCACTGTGGAAGAGAAAGTCGAACAGAAACAGAAAGCCGAAGGTCGCATGAGCGATCTTCGGCTGTCTGTTGCTTTTCTATTTACTATAATGAAGATTGAAGAGGTGCGAATTTTTATCACCAGTCCATAAAGATAATTCCATGAATGAAGTGGATTACTATAGACTAGTCAGTCTAACTTCAATGGTAGGAAAAATCGTGGAGGTAATGATTACAAATACAATATAGGGTCATCTAGAGATAAATGGTTTTCTCAGAGAAATGCAGCGGTTTTGTAAGGTAAAGTTTAATTAACCTGATAAATTAAAGGTTACTCTTTAGAGTGGAGTAGGGTTGGAAGTGGGTTCCTTCAGAGATCAGTGCTTGTTGCACTTGATATGATAAAGATGCTGGCTGACATATCTGTGTGTGCTGGTAATTCATTGGTTTTTGTGCTTACAAAGTATGGTCTTGAGCCAAGAAAAACTGTTCACAGCTGGAAGGCTGTAAGAAGAAACTAGGTAGAAGAAAGGCTGTGGCTGACTTGATAGATAAACTTGAAGGATTAAAGGAGTGCCCCCCCAATACAATATTCATTCAATAGTCACTAATAAGTCATCATTTCAAAATATTTCTGATGGGTGTGAGTGACTCTATTTTCATCATTCATTGGCAGTTATAGGATGGACACAAAGATGATACAAATTTAAACCAACACATCAGAGCCAGGTCATGGAGCATGCACCTTAGAATGTTTATTGTTACCACATAATGACAAAACAATAATCCCATCGAACAATGGAATGTGGGTGGCTGATATCCTGCTGTTCTGCAAGTACTGATTTCTTCAGCATCTAGATTAGATGAAACTCTGGATTCTAATGATTGTTGGGAGGTCATAGATGATAGCTGTGGATCGGCCAGAGTTCATTAATCAAGATTTGATTATTCTGTGTAAGAAGGAATTAACCCAGATGTGATTTAGGTTGATAACTTGGTTTCTGTTCACGAACAAAATTATCTGCATTGTCTTATTGTACCTTTGTAGAATTAAGAACATGTTAAAAAAAGAAACTATTGTTTTTCTAGGCAAGACTAGAAATAAAGGGATGGAAATGTTCCTTATGCTTTACTCATTTTCAGTTTTCATCTGGCCATCTGTTTACCTATTTTTAATTTTTGTGAGCACAGTATATTTTATTTTTCTATTATAATAAAAACTTTACAAAGATTGCATCATTTTATAACTGTTCTTTTGTCTTTTCTGCAAACTTAACAGAATGAAGCTTTAGAAACTGCAGTTATTGAAACAAAACAAGAAAATTTAGAACTTGAAAGAAAGACTGCTCTTTTGGACCAGCAACTGGAAGATATTCGTGGACAGATGAATCACTCTATACTAAATGAGAGCAATAGTGATGAAATACAAGCACTTCAAAGTGAAATAAGTTTACTTCTTGAAGAAAAGGTAATAATTTTTAATTCATACTTTTATTTTTATAAAAGCTAATAATTTTATGAGAAGCTACATTCATTATTAAGAAAATAATTTTCTTCAGTCCTTCCCTATGTGAATATATTCTTCTAGCATTAAAACTCATGATGTGTATACCAGTACCAGACCCCTCGACGTGGGCACCTGTACGTGGTGAGGGGACCTCCCAGTGACGCTGCTGGACTTCCAGACTAGCATCACTGGGATCCAACGCCCACAGCCCAGGTTCCAGGCTTACATCAATGGAATCCGGCGTGTTTGCCGTGCGCTGCGACCTGTGGAAATTCGGAAAGGGGGATCCTGGTGGTTGAGGGGCCCAGCTTCAATACACCACTTTGGCCCCTGCTTCGACAAGACGGGTGGTCCTGGAAGGCCCGGCTAGGATCAATCGGTTAGTAGGCTCGCCTGCGAGGGTCAACCGTGTCAATGCCACGCCCCTACCCTCATGGTCCGAGGGACAGGATTCAGGCTGGCGGCGGTGCGGGTATAGTGTCTGGGTAGCCCTGGCGTCCCACTCCCGAGCGCATTAATTGCATGCCGGGTAGTGGGCGTCCCTTTGGGCTCCGTGGTGGGTGGGGAGCCCGGGCACTGAACCAAATAAAAATCTCTATGAATCCTGATAAATATATTCCTTCAGAGGCCCCAACCTGGTTCCTATCTGAAAACAGAGACGGAGAGACAGATAGCATTATTGCTACAAAGAGGCAGCGAACCGAATTACCATCAGGGCCAGTCCCAAGGTTCTTAATCATGCATTCTACCAATGAGACACCGATTGGTAAAATGTCGCCCTTTTTTATTCAGAAAGGGTTAGATGGGTTAGTAGGTTCACCCAAATCAGTTAAAAGGCTTCGTTCTGGAGACCTTTTAATTGAAACTAAAAATGACAGGCAATCAGAACATCTACTCTGAACAACATCAATCGGAGGAATCCCTATAACTGTGACACCACACAGAACACTCAATTCATCGAGAGGTGTCATTTCGGAGTGGGACCTTCTCGACGTAACCGAGGAGGAAATCTGCTCCGAATTAAAACCACAGGGAGTCATTGCCGTCAAGAGAAAAATCACTGCGCGAAGGGATGGAAAAATTGTTAAAACCAGGAGCGTTATCCTGACTTAACTCTCCTAAACCTCCTGACGAGATTAAAGCTGGATACATCAACTGTTCAGTGCGTCCATACGTTCCGAACCCTTTACGGTGTTTTAAATGCCAGAAGTATGGACATTCTCAAATGGCCTGCCGTGGAGTCCTTGCATGTGCTCGATGCGGTGCAAAGGACCACGAAACAACAGCATGTTCAGCCGCAAAACCCACCTGTATTAACTGTGAAGGTGAACACCCGGCCTACTCACGAGCATGCCAGAGGTGGAAAGAAGAAAAAGAAATTCAACGGCTGAAGGCAGAGCTAAACATATCATACCAGGAGGCAAGGAAAGTGGTGAAACCGCTCAACATCAACAAACCTACCTACGCCCAGAAGGTAGCAGGGAGATGTTCCGTCGGAACTCAGACGGACATGACCATTCCTCCAAAGGAGTCTTTCACTCCCATCACGTGTTATCTCTTAAGTTCACAAAAACCTGCACAGAAGGACCAATCAGCTGCCACTCCTATATCGGTACCTCCTAATGCTCCACAAGCAACAAAGATAATTATGAAAGACAAGAATAAAAAAGGGGAAGTCCCCCCCTAGTACCCAAGAAAAGATGGATATCGAGCAGAAGGAGGTACCCGAAGATTCAGTCTTGGAACCCTTTGCGGAGGAAGAAATGGACACGGGACAGCGTCCATTCTTCCCCAAAAAAGATAAATCCAAGACTGATAAAAGTAAGCCCTCAGCACCTCGGAAGCCGCCTGATGGACCCACCAAGCCAAAATAATGGCTAAATTCCTACGGTGGAATTGTCGTGGATTCCGGCGAAATATTGATGACATCAAGGCCCTCCTGCAAAAGCACGAGCCAGTTAAAGGCAAATGACGATCCCACGATGCATAACACCACAATTTTTCGTAAGGATAGAATTGCAGATGGCTCTGTACATGGGGGAGTGGCTATCCTTGTGGGTAACCAGACCACAGTGCAGCCCTTACTAATTACAACCAGCATAGAGGCTGTTGCAATTTGCCTTACAGTGGGATTTTTATTAACTGTGTGCTCTATCTATTTGCCACCTGGGACTGACATCTCCCAGGCAGACCTTGATGATCTTCTAACGCAGTTGCCTCCCCCTTTCTTACTTCTCGGGGATATGAATGGACATAACACCCTGTGGGGTAGTGCTAACGTCAACGGAAGGGGACGAGTCATAGCGCGTATGCTCAATGACAATGACCTTTCCCTTCTAAATACTGGAACAAACACCTACTTCCACATGCCTACCCATACTTTTTCTGCCATTGATCTCTCTATCTGCTCCCCTTCTCTACTCCCTACACTCACTTGGGAGGTGGAGGAGAATCCATACGGAAGCGATCATTTCCCCGTGATAACCTTGTTACACAGTGGGAGACCATGTCTTCCTTTTAGGTTACCACGGTGGAAGATTGATCAGGCTGACTGGACTGCCTTCCAACATCAGGCAATTTTTGATCTTAGCACGGTCAGTCAAGAGCCTATCAATGATGCAGTTAAGTACATCACAGAACATATTGTCCAAGCAGCTGCGAATGCTGTTCCAAAAACATCTGCCCGGTTTCCACCATTTCCCAAACCTTGGTGGAATTCACAATGCACAGCAGCAAAAAAGGCTCAAAACAAAGCGTGGGGGATATTTCGCCGATATCCTACCACGAACAATCTTATAGCCTTCAAACGTGCACGAGCCAAAGCACGCTACATCCGTCGTCAGAGTCAAAAGGACTCGTGGATCCGTTTTACATCATCTATTAACCAGTCTACTAACTCTAAGGTAGTCTGGGATAAAATCCGGAAAATGAAGGGAAAATATACATCCCACCTTCTTCAATCCTAGATTATAATGGATGCGCTATTGCAGATCCAACTGCAATAGCCAATGCTCTTGGGGAAACATTCTCTAACATCTCTGCAACATCTTTGTATTCCCCAGAGTTCCTGGTCCTGAAATATAAAATCGAAAAAGAGGCACTTAAATCTAAGAGCATTTATCCCTACAACGGGGATTTCACTATTCAGGAACTGAAAAGAGCCCTCGCTCTTTCCAAAGCAAGTGCCGTTGGACCAGATGGCATCCATTATGAAATGATTAAACATCTTTCACCAAAATCTATGGATTGTCTGCTCCTTCTGTATAACAGAATCTTTACTGAAGGGCAGTTTCCGGACTCCTGGCGAAAGGCAATCGTTCTTGCCTTTCCTAAGCCAGGAAAGGATCCAAAAGTCACCACCAATTATCGTCCTATTGCTCTGACTAGCTGTCTGTGCAAAATCCTGGAGAGAATGGTTAATTCTCGTTTAATTTGGTATCTCGAAACAAATGACCTTCTCTCCAACATCCAGTGCGGCTTCCGAAGAAACCGGTCCACTTTGGACCATCTTATTAGATTGGAAGCATCCATCCGGGATGCTTTCCTAAAACGCGAACACTTGGTGTCGGTGTTCTTTGACATGGAGAAAGCGTATGACACAACTTGGAGATTTGGCATCTTAAAAGATCTGCATAGCCTTGGCCTTAGGGGGCAACTCCCCATTTTTATTAAAAACTTTTTAGCCAATTGATCTTTCCAAGTTCGTGTGGGATCCTCACTCTCTTGTTCCTTCAGCCAAGAGGAGGGAGTACCACAAGGATCAGTATTAAGTGTCATGCTTTTTGCCATCAAAATCAATTCCATCACAGAACAACTTCCTCCAACTGTAAACTGTGCCTTCTATGTTGATGACTTTAGCATATTTTGTCAGTCATGCAACATGAGGGTTATTGAAAGACAACTGCAGAAAGCTATTGATCGCCTCAACTCCTGGGCTCTTGCTAATGGCTTCAGGTTCTCGCCGGAGAAGACCGTTTGCGTACACTTTTGTCGTATGCGTAATCTTCATCCTGAACCTGAATTAAAGCTCGGACAAAATGCAATTCCAGTAGCAGCAGACACAAAATTCTTGGGACTCGTATTCGATATAAAGCTGACCTTTCTGGATCACATCCGTCAGCTCCGCACAAAGTGCACAAGGGGGCTGAATATTCTGCACTCTCTTTCCTCAACATCTTGGGGTGCGGATCGATGCACCCTACTACGCATCTATCGTGCACTTGTACGATCCAGATTGGATTATGGGTCCCTGGTATACAATTCGGCCAGAGACAGTGTACTTCGATGGCTGGATCCTGTCCATCATCAGGCTCTCCGTATCGCTACTGGAGCATTTCGAACATCTCCCGTCCAGAGCTTATACGTCGAAGCAAACGAATCACCGTTATCACTTCGACGTAAGCAGTTGTCTCTAAAGTATGCCTTAAAACTGAAATCCCTGCCAGACCATCCTACGTGGCCATTCGTTTTTGAGCCACGATGGGAAAATTTGTACAACACCCATAAGACTGCCAATCGTCCTTTTGGTATTCGTCTCCAAGAGCTACTCAAAGAACTTAATATTAAGGTAGACAAGGTTGCCCAAACACTAAAGCAACCCCTTCCACCCTGGCATGCTCGTGTTCCAACGTGTGACTTGTCCCTCAGAAATTGGGGAAAGTTGGACAGTCCATCGTCTGTCTACCTGCAGCTTTATTCAGCACACCGAGCTGAACATTCTGACTTCACGCCAGTTTACACAGACGGCTCGAAGTCGGAATCATATGTGGGATCTGCTGCTGTCTTTACAGACAGCACTACATCGGAGCAGATTCCCTCTGAATGCAGTATATTTACTGCAGAGCTGCATGCTATAGAGTTAGCCTTGGATCACATTAGTGAATGCCAATACCAACGGTTCATTTTATACTCCGATTCTCTCAGCGTGTTACAGGCTTTAATATCTGTAAGATATAATCCTCATCCAGTTCTGTCTACTATTCAGCAGAAGATTCACTTCCTCCTCGGACGTGAATATGATATCCGCTTCTGCTGGATTCCCAGCCACATTGGGATTAGGGGAACTTGGCTGACGCCGCAGCCAAATCAGCAATTCCCAATAATAACCGCTGCCTGTCAGTCCCCTATACAGACTACAGGCAAATAATACACAAAAAGATATATTCCCAATGGCAGGATTCGTGGAATAGACAGACTGCGAATAAATTATATCGTATAAAGCCTGTTATTGAACCGTGGCAGTCTAGTCTGCGCAGGAATCGTAAGGAGGAAGTTGTTCTTGCCCGGACCCGCGTAGGACACAGTCATTTAACTCATTCGTTTTTGCTGAGGGCTGATGACCCTCCTATGTTATAATAAGTGAATAGGCACATTATAGCCTTAGCAGCTTATGTGCCATTAAGCCTCCAGAACAACAACAACAACAACCCTCCTATGTGTGAGTCGTGTGGCACAATTTTAACGATCAGACACCTTTTAATTGACTGTCCAGATTTTAGCAGCACCCGTTTTACCGCTTTTAATCATCTGACTGAGCCTTATACACTCAGTCAGATTTTATCCGACAATGACAATGTGTCTGCGATTTTTAGCTTTTCAAAAGCAATAAAGGTTTTTAATCGTATTTAAAATTTATATGTTGTTGTTATCTCTTTTATTGATTTATCTTTTTTATATATTTATTTTTAGATCTGGACATGGTGGCCTAATTAATTAGGTCACTGAGATGTTAAATTTTTACCTGGTCTTGGTGCATTATAGCCCTAGCTGCTAATGCGCCAATAAAATCGAAATCAAATCAAACCAGTACCTGAAAAGATAAGTAATGCACACACATACTTTAACCAATCCATACATCCATTAAATTTTTGTACTTTTTTTGTTGTAGTAGTACAGAAGTATGTATTTTGTAATACCAAAAGTATTAGGATGTAGTTAGACAATTCACATTGACAAATCTATATCTGACTATAAGGCAAACCAAGAAGTGCTGGCAAGTATATTAGGTTTGATTTAATTTAATTTCTGCAAGCAATTTGGTAGTTTGATACTACACAATTTTAAAATTGATGCACTGATCATGCATCAGTGGAGCAACATTATTTTCTGAGAATAAAAGGGGCAACCCAATAGAAACAGTTACAGTAATATAAAATACAGTTGTCTTTTTTTTTTTTTTTTTCTTTTTTTTTTTTATGGTAAACCTAAACATGAAAGATTCCTGGAACCTACTGTACTTCAGTACAAAAAAAAAAAAAAAAAAAAAACCCCAATTTTCATGTCCACCCCGTTCAATAATTTGGCTAGTTCTTCTTTGAATTTATTAACTACCCACTTTCACAAAAACAGATGGAAGTTTGTTCCAACAATCAACAACCTGCCTGCTGGCTGAAGGTAAACGTCTGCACATCTGTTCTGCAACCATCCTTCCTCAATTTGAATTTATGCCCTCTCATGTATATATGTGTAGTTTGAGCAAAGTTTGAGCAAGAGGAAGAATGCCATCAGCACTGAACTTGCTTATTCCATTCAAAGTCATAAGCACCTCAATCAATCACCTCACATGTGCCTAGTCTCCAGATGCTGCAATTTGCTGAACTGAAGCCTTTCTTGGTAAGAGCACCCTTTGTTCCCCCCCCCCCACCAATTTTATTGCCCTTCTCTGCACCTCTTTCAGCAGATCTACATCCTTCCCAAAATAGCAGATACTTATTGATATTGAACTTATTTCTGTAGATTGTAATTTTCAAAAATACTTAAGAAAAAAGTTATTTCAAAAGCAGAAGAGATAAATGAATGAGGTAGTCAGTCTGAGTTTGGAGTTGAACTGTGGAAACAGATGTCAGCTAACTGATGCACATGTTTGGACTAATTTGGAAGAAAGAGGTGGAATTACAGATTTTAATTCAGAAAAGAACAGTGTGATATCTAAAGAAGAGGGAGTGGATTGTTTTGTAAGGAGGGATCATTATTTAATAATGATCCCTCTTTACAAACTGACTGCTCTCTTTTGGAAAGTCTATTTAAGAGATGTTCTGTTAGTGGGCACCACCCCAGATGTGGGAAAAATGTTCAATATTAGAGCACATTTTTGATTTGAATGGTTAATAGCTGTTTAGAGGAAAAGTAATACTGAGAATAAATGGGAAAGCGCAGTTTTTTTTTTTTTTTTTTTTTTGATACAGTGATATGGTGCAATGTTTGTGATATACTTATTCCAAGATAGAAGGGTTATCTCCAACAATACTTTAATAGGATTTGATATTTAGTGTTCTTGTCTAGAAATCTGAGTATTATTGAAAATGAAAAAAGAGCAGCAGACTTTTCTTGGGGAGCAATTTGGCTTTAGTTGCTGATGCTCCTAAAAATCTACAACAACAACTTTTTTTAAAAGAAAAAAGACAGGACTAAATTTTCTTCTCCCCCAATGGAGAATTACCTGGAGTTCAGCATTTAAGAGGTTTTAAGATATTTAAGAGGTTGTGCAGAGCAGGGTTTGTTGAAGTGGTAACTGGAAAGTGGAATATGGTCATCAGCAAAAACTGCATATACGATCGAGTTGGTGAAAGAACAGAAGTTAAGGAGACCTCTAGAGTAAAAGACAGAGCCATTGCATAGCCCAAACTTTAAGAAAGGAAACAGATTACCCAATTGCACACTGTAAGATGGAAGGGTAAAAGGAAATAAAAAGAGGAGATTTCTGACGTATATCTGCAAAATTATCAACATTATCAAAGAAATATACAAAAGCATGTATTTAGAACAAATGAGATGAGTGGTGGTTAGGAAACTGATATTTGAGAATTTGTCAAAAAAGTAAGTGGGGCTTATATTACCAGCATGTGATATTTCTCATTTCAAAAATGGTCTTGTAATATCACTAATTTAGATTTTTTTTGAGATTCTAGCCAATAATACCATTATACAGGGTGCTCATTTTCTCATGGAACTCCAATGTTGAATTAATCTATTGTATAGCAAATGACATGCTTAAAAACACATTTTCCTTTAGCAGTAGTTTTAAGTATCCGCTATGTTTGTGTTTTGCTGCAATACCCACAGTTTCTTTCTAAATTCATTTTGTCTAAATTATTTTATAGATGGCATTGGTAACTTTCACATCCTGTTCTTTGCATCTCTTTTGTGCCAGACATATCTGAACTCTTCATATAGGATTCTTACAGAGAATCACCATTAGAAAACTATCCAACTTTTTTTTAGCAGTGTAAAGAATGTTGAGAGTTAAAGTGAAGTGAATTTAATAAAGTATAGGAGCAAGAAAAAATGTGACTCAGATAAACAGGATATTTTGGGTTTGTATAAATGACTTTCTTTTTTTATTCATTAAAATATTTTTGTTTTGTTCATTAAAATCAAAATGATTTGTAGCCCTACCAACAGATGTAATGATGTTACAAATTTGAGCTCAAAATATCATTATAATGATGGTAAAACCTTATTAATTCAATACTGGGTAATTTAAAGTTGCTAAAAATTCTCAGTTGGAATGATAGTTTTGTATGCTTCATAAATGTAGATAATTTGTAATTCATAATCATTAGGAAAATGAAGTAAAGCAACATGAAGGTTATAGCTAAACAAGTAATTCAAAGTCCATAACCTTGGATAGGATGAAAATTCAAAGTACTCTTCCTGTGTCATGTCACTGAATTAAATGTAATACATTCTTGTAAGTGATATAAAAATGCAGTAGAAACATTAGTTGACCACACATTCAGAGGAGTGATTATTATTGTAGTCGGTGAAGGGCATATCTTAATGTTGGAAGTAATGCAGAAAGTGTAACTTCAGACTTAGAATAATTTAAATAATTCATCATAGATCTGTCTTAACAAAGTGATCAGAGAGCAATTTGGACAACGTTATAAAATAAACCTACATATCCTTAGGAATCTCAGAAGCTGTGCATGAACATTTGCATATTTGATTGCAGAGCATATCTGGGTATGGTGTAGATGTAGTTCATTCCACAACTGCCATGAGAGGTATTTTAAATCAAAGTGCATTCTTCATCAAGATCTGCACCAGCTCATTATGCTCTTGCAATTTAAAAATATCTTGACAGCATATTCAATAGATAGTGGATCTGATGTTGACCACTTTGAACTCCAAACTTGACAAGGCCTGATGTAGCTGAGTGGTCGGGAGCACGAGAGTAGGGTTCACGCTCTTCGAGTGGACCGGGGTTCAAGGCCGTGACTGCTAAATACGATTAACCATTTGTATTGATTGATTTATTGTAAATTCCACTGACCTTGTGGTCGTGCCGGCGTATAAACAAGAACATTATAAATGTGATAATTCACTTTGAGGAATTGTAAAGAACATTTCCAAACTGTGGATTATAAGTATTTGAAGACCTCAAAACAGTCATTAGAGACTGCTGTTATGGTATTCAGCCCAAAAGAAAATGTCTAAAAGGACACAGACACATCAAACAATGCATTGAGAATGGAGGGACATGCAGTTATGCTGTAATTTATGTCCATCCCTGTATAAGTAAATTGATGGAACTATTTTGAATTGTTTTAATACTTTACTAGGTTTCTGTACAAATTATTTTAACCAAGGTAGGTTTCAAATGTTAGTTACCAACAGTAGGAAACTTCAGTTGTTTATACAGCTTTGTTAAATTATTATTCCATATTAGTAAATATCTATTTTAATACAAAATAAATGTGTTTAAACTTCTAATACAGTGCAAAATTTAATGCTCTGTTCAATTTGCTTCTTCCTCAGCAAAAACTAGAACAGGCTCTGTTTGATACTGAGAAAATCTTAAATCAAAGCCAGAATGAAGTGAATAGGTTGAACAATTTGAATGTAAGCTTGAAGGAAATACTAGACAACAAGGACCAGGAGATAGCATCATATTCTGTAATTATAGAGGTAAATTTTTTAATGGAAATAATTGATACTTTAAAGGAAACAAACTTAGGAACTAATAAGTTAATAAGAATGAGGCAAGTATATTTGAATGTGTGATGTGGAGCTTTATTTGATATTTGGGAGGACTAATTTTGCTGTAATCTGGCAAGAAGGGATGTTTGTCCAGACAGCAAAATTACAGCAAGATTAGCCCTCCCTAATTAGCATTAGCATTAGTAGAGGCATTTGATGCAAGAAAGCAAGCTTATGCAGCATCAGCCAAAAAAAAAAAACCACTTCCACTTCACCCCTCTGTTCGTTCAAAATACCTGTCCAGCTGAGCCTTAAACTTATTTAGGCTATCAACCTCCACCACAAGGGATGGAAGTCTGTTCCACCAACCAACCACCCGCTGGCTAAAGGCAAATTTCCGCACGTCTATCCTACATCTGTCTTTCCTCAATTTGAATTTATGCCCTCTCAGGTGATTATTCTGAGCTAGAGGAAGAATCCCATCAGCATTGAGCATGCTTAAACCATTCAAGGCTTTATACACCTCTATCAGATCACCTCGCTGGTGCCTAGTCTCCAGACACTGTAATTTGCAAAACTTAAGCCTTTCTTCGTAAGAGCACCCCTTTGTTCCATTCACTAATCTTGTTGCCCTTCTCTGTACTCGTTCCAGCAGCTCTACATCCTTCTTGAAATGAGGCCTCCAGACCTGTATACAGTACTCTAGGTGTGGCCTGACCATCGCCTTATACAATGGAATAATCACCTTCTTATCCCTGCTGGAAAAAATTCCTGTATATCATTGACAATACTCCATGAGCTACTCTTGCAGCCCATCTGCACTGCTCAGAGAACTTCATATCTGCCTGCACAACCACCCCCAAGTCCCTTTCATTCTCTACCACTGTCAGTGTTGTACCATAGAGTTGATACGTTGCTCTGGGGTTGCTGTTTCCCATGTGTAGTACTTTACATTTGTCAATGTTAAACTTCATTTGCCACCTCTCAGCCCATCTGCTCAACCTTTCCAGATCCTGTTGCAGAAGCATAGTGTCAGTAGTGTCCTTGACAACCCTGCCAACGTTTGTATCGTCTGCAAACTTGGACATTAATCCCGATATACCATCATCAATATCATTTATAAATACAGAAAACAATAATGGACCCAACACTGAGCCCTGAGGGACTCCACTAATAACATCAGTCCACGATGAGCAGTGTCCATTGATTACCACTCTCTGTCTTCTCCCCCTCAACCACCCCTTTATCCATAGCAGCAATTTGCCTCCAATGTCACACTGCTCCAATTTGTGTAGCAGTCTTCCATGTGCAACAGTATCAAAAGCCTTTCTAAGATCCAAGTATATAATATCAAAGTTATTCCCTGCATCCAGTTCTTTTGTGACTGCATCATAGTATCCAATCAAGTTGGTCAGGCAAGACTTCCCCTTAACAAAACCATGCTGTGTCTGAGCTATAACTGAAGTCTTGTCTAAATGATCCTGCAGTGCGTCTTTAACCAGTGCCTCCATTAATTTTCCTGGAACAGAAGTCAAGCTCACAGGTCTATAATTACTTGTGTCAGCCTTTGATCCTCCTTTGTGAATTGGGGTCACATTTGCACATTTCCAGTCTATGGGTACCTCCCCTGAGTCCAAGGAAGCTCTCATAATTATGGTTAAGGGTTTGCTTACTTCCTTTGCTGCCTCCTTTAATATAACTGGATAGATCCCATCCACCCCGGGTGCCTTTCTTGTGTTTATCTTCAACAGTTTCTCCTCCACTTTACTCCCAGTTATTTCAAGATTCTGTAACTTACTGCTAGAGTTGAATACACCTCTGGCATTCCCCTCGCTGAATAACTCCTCATGTGTGAATGTCGATGCAAAATATTCATTTAGTTTGTTAGCCACCTGAGCAGGATCATCAACACTTGACCCATCAATATCAAGTGGACCAATCTGATTCATCCCTTTCCTTCTAGAGTTTACATAAGTAAAGAACTCTTTGCTGTTTTTCTTTGCATCCCTTGCCAAGGATTTCTCGTAATCTGCCTTCGCCTGCCTAACCTCCTTTGTAACTTGGTTGCATATCAACTTGTATCTATCATAGGCTTCTGTGTCATGTGTTAATTTGTAAGTATCCCATGCATTTTTCTTCTCTGCCATATGCCTCATTAGTTCATCTGACATCCATTTTGGCCTAAACCTTGAACAATATTTCTTAGTTGGTATGTAAAGCCTAGTAGCTTCCAAGATAAGTTCTTTGAATGCTTCCCATTTTGAATTTGCTGTTGGTAACATCATCAGTTGGTCCCACTGTATAGAAATACTGTCTCAGACCATCGTAGTCGCCTTTACGGAAGCAATAACCCTTCCCTTTACCCCTAATGGTAGTTACCTCTTTGAGTAAATCCCACTTCAGCACACTGTGATCACTGCCACCTAGTGGTTCATTTATCTGCAGATTCTTAATGCATGAAGAATCACTGCTGATAATCAAATCAAGAGTATTACTCCCTCTAGTTGCCTCCCGAACATGCTGATGTAGAAAACAATCATCCAATAAATCCACAAAAGCCCTGCTAGTGTGTGAGTATCCAGCCCCCAAATTCCAGTCAATATCTGGGAAATTAAAATCTCCCATTATAAGACACTCTGATTTACTGGCCCACTCTATTTCCCTGTACAGGGAAATGTACAGGGAAATAGAGTGGGAATTAATAATGTTTATTAAAATACTTTAAATTTTTTTTTATAACTTTATCTATATTGCTACCCCATTATAAGCTACTTTTTGAGCTTCCATAGTTAGGCCTATGTAATTTTAGCATGATATTCATAGAAACAGATAGTGATTCCACTAATTACTTTTTTTTTTATTTATGCATTTAATGGAAAAGTGGAAAAATGGAAATGCAGTTAATGTAAAAATGTTTCCATTGATAGGGGTTGATTCCCAATTAAGTACCTATCAATGTGTAAAGATGGTAATCAGTTTTATATATTTTAGTCAATATAACACGGTAGTTAGGTTCCTACAAAATCTTGTGTACTGCGAAACCATGTTATATGGGACTAAGAACCAGTACAAAAAGGAGGTTACGTTCCAAAAGCTAACAAAATACACCATTTTTTTATAACTATCGGAAACTTAATTTTTTTTTAAATAGTAATAACTGAACAAACATCGTGCAAACTGTGACTCATGTCAGATAATGTATGTTCATTTAATTTATTTCCTCTTCATTGCTGCTAAGCACAATTAAATGAGAACGTTTTTGTTGTTGCAGAATATTTTCACCTTCCGAACTTTCTTCTGCAGCATCTAGATTTCATGTATCTTCTGCTCTCTTTAATAAATCAGTAATCTGGGTTTATTTGCTTTTGCTTGATAGATCTTTGTAAATTTCATGGTGTGGAGCTAAGCATTTTTGAAGTTCCTTTTTGAACTTTATTCTACTTTCAGTCAAAGGATCTGCATTGAAAAAATAAGATTCTAATTTCTCAGTTTCTGGTATGCTTTTTAGTGTAAAATTGGAATTTCAGAATTTTCTTCATCTGCACTATCATCTTCTGAATTCATTTGGTTTATCACTGATGCCATTTTCACCAAATCTGCTTTGCCAATCTCTTTTGCTACCAGTAATTATTGAACATCTTCAGTAGTCATATTATCAAAAGCTTCACCTCCTACTGACTTAGCAAGTTCTACTATTGCACCAATTCTGTTTTCTGCCGGGTCTACCATATTTCCTGAATGAACTGACTTTGGCTATACATTTTTCCAACATGCAGTTAAAGTTGATGGTTTTACTTCTTTGAGCCATAAAGCTATGATTCCGATGCAGTCCATAATTGAAAAATGTTTCCATGCCTCTATCACTTCAGTAGATTCGGAATCAATGTTTTCTAAAATCCATTGCAACAATTTTGCAATGATTTTTTGATTTAATGAGTTTTAAAGGTAGATATAATGCCTTGATCTAATGGCTGAATTAAAGAAGTTGTATTAGGTGGTAGGAACATTACCTCAACGTTTGGATGACTTAAATCTTTTGGATGGCCTGGTGTGTTATCCAATATTAATAAAACTGTGAATTCTAGATTTTTCCACTTTAAATAGTTTTCCGCGGCTGTCCAAAACAATTTAGAAACCATTCTTCAAATAAATCAGCAGTTATCCAAGCTTTTTTATTTGCTTTTCAATATACCTGTAACACATTTTTATTTGCACTTTTCGTTGCATGAGGATTAGAGAATCTATAAACTAGCATAGGTTTTAACATTAGGGGTAAAGGAAAGGGTTTTTGCTTCTGTAAAGGTGAGTACAGTTGTTTCAGACAGTTCTTAAATTCTGTACAATGGGATCAACTGATGATGTTACCAACAGCAAATTCTAAGTGGGAAGCATTCAAGGAATTAATCATGGAAGCTACTAAAAGTTTCATACCTATTAAGAAATATTGTTCAAGGTATTCAAATGGTATTCAAATGAACTAATGAGACTCGTGACAGAGAAGAAAAATGGATGGGATGCATATAAATTATCAGGCGACACAGAATCCTATGGCAGATACAAGCTAGTCTGTAATCAAGTCACAAAGGAGGTTAGGCAGGCGAAGGCAGATTACGAGAAATCTTTGGCAAAGGATGCTAAGAAAAACAGCAAGGATTTCTTTACTTATATAAACTCTAAAAGGAAGGGGATGAATCTGATTGGTCCACTTGACATCGATGGTTCGACTGTTGATGATCCTGCTCAGATAGCAAACAAACTGAATGAGTATTTTGCATCTACATTCACACATGAGGAGTTAAGGTTTGAAAATTCCAGAACATTATCAAATTGTAGCAGGGTGCTTAATGATTTTGTAATAACTCAGAGCAAAATGGAGGAGAAATTGTTGAAGTTAAACATAAGAAAAGCACCTGATGTGGATGGAATCTATCCAGTTATATTAAAGGAGGCAGCAAAGGAAGTAAGCAAACCCTTAGCCATAATTATGAGAGCATCCTTGGACTCGGAGAAGGTCCCCACGGATTGGAGATGTGGTAAAAAAAATCTCCAATTCACAAAGGGGGATCGAAAGAGTGACATGAGTAATTACAGACCAGTTAGTTTAACTTCTGTTCTGGATAAAATAATGAAGTCACTGGTTAAAGATGCATTGCAGGATCATCTAGACAGGACTGCAGCAATAATCCAGACACAGCATGGGTTTATTAAGGGAAAGTCTTGTCAGCGCAGCCTCCATAGCCGAGTGGTCAGGAGCGGGAGTGCAGTGGCACACGCTCTTTGAGTAGACTGGGGTTCAAGCCCCTGACTGCTGAATACGGTCGATCTGCCAACCTGCACTGGACCAACGTGGCAGATTATGGTCCATTTCCCTCAGCATGAATTGTTGAGGAGACTTTCATCCTGCAGTGGGTTGATAATGGCTGCACTTTACCTTTTTTTTACCTTGTCTGACAAATTTGATTAGTTATTATGATGTGGTTACAAAGGAACTGGATGCAAAAAATAATTTTGATATCATATACAGTTGATTCCGGTTATTTGTGACACATCTGGACTAGTGCATTTTGGTCTGATTAAGCGGCTGCCCCAATTATATGAAGTTTCACATAAATAGTTAAAATACAATGGATTCTCGCTTTACAATTGGTTCACTGTACAATCAAATCACGTTACAATGGAGTCACCATAGTAAAGTACCGTTTACTATACAATGTGTAGTAAGTGCTGGTCATTGTGATCACTTTTGTGAATTGAATTTTAATTCTATTAAACAGCAATTCTAATGAGCGAAAATAGGAGGAATATTATCCACAGGCTATAAAAGTAAAGACATATTAAGCACAAATTCACCCTTTATTACCTTACCAATTAAAAAATTAAATGATAGATGAAAATCAGAAGCATATACATGATAATCAGAATAATTAATACATACTGTCAGTGATGTCATTGAACAGAAATGTCAACTAGAACTAGTTGACATTTCTGTTCACTGACATTTGTGGGTGGGGGTTAAAATTCAAAACAGTAAAAAGATAAGCAATCAATAACAAAGAACACGGCACAGACAAATTGCAAGTAACACAATATGCGCAAGTGAGAGCGGAGTAACAAGTTATGAAGCTTTAAAAATAGGAATGAAGAGAAGATTCTGAAAATTAATTTTTTTATATGATTCAAGATTTCATGGAAGTGTAAACACATTTCACCCTAACCCACAGAATTCCAGCTCTTGGTATTATCGCAAATTTAATAAGATTGAGTTTCCTATCCGTTTATGATAGATTGCACTAACAGAGAAGCCCAATAAACAGGTGATTGCTAATTGTTTCTATTGTTTTATGGTTTGTCCTCCAGAAATCTGACTGAACCACGTGGTACGGTTGGAGACAATCCTAGGATGATCTCCAGTACTGCAGTCTCCTGCCCCGATTAAACGGCATGTTGTCTCAATTAAGCGAAGTAAATCCTGGCTATTTTCTCGATTGGGTTCTGTTTTTTAAGATTTGCCCCAAATAAACAGCTGCCCCGATTAACCGGTGGCCCAAATAAATGGAATCCACTGTACTTGGATTTCAGCAAAGCTTTTGACACTGCTGCACATGGAAGACTAATGTACAAATTGGAGCAGAATGGTAATAAGGGTAAATTGCTACAATGGATAAAAGGATGGTTGAGTGGGAGAGGACAGAGGTTGGTAATCAATGGGTACTGTTCTTCATGGACTAATGTTATTAGTGGAGTCCCACAGGGTTCGGTGTTGGGTCCACTGTTGTTTTGTATATTTAAAAATGATATTGATGAAGGTATGTCAATCGGGCTTAGTGTCGAAGTTTGCAGATGATACAAAGGTTGGCAGGGTTGTTATTGTTAATGGCAGTGTGCTACTGCAGCAGAATCTAGAAAATTTGGGCAGATGGGCTGAGAAGTGGCAACTGAAGTTTAACATTGACAAATGCAAAGTACTGCATATGGGTAGAAGTAACCCCAGAGAAATGTACCAACTGTGTGGTACTACACTTAAGGTGGTAGAAAATGAAAAAGACCTGGGAGTAATTGTGCAGTCAGATATGAAGTTTTCTGAGCAATGCAGACAGGCTGCCAGGGCAGGTCATGGGGTTTTTTGGTCAATGATATATAGGAATTTTGCTAGCAGGGAAAAAGGAGGTGATTGTCCCTCTGTATAAGGCAATGGTCAGGCCATGCCTTGAGTACTGCGTACAAGTCTGGAGGCTTCATTTTAGGAAGGATGTAGATTTGCTTGAGCATGTACAGAGAAGGGCAACAAGATTGGTGAGGGGAATGAAGGGATCCTCTTAACAAGAGAGGCTTAAGTTCTGCAAATTGCAATGGCTGGAGACTAGGCACCTGTGTGGTGATCTGATTGAGGTGTATAAGGCCTTGAATGGGTTGAGCATGCTGAATTCTGATGGGATTCTTCCACTTGTTCAGATTACGAACCTAAGGGGGCATAAATTCAAATTAAGGAAAGCAGATGTAGAATAGATGTGCGGAAATTTGCCTTTAGCATTAGTAGAGGCATTTGATGCAAGAAAGCAAGCTTATTCAGCATCAGCCACAAAAAAAAAAAAAAAACCACTTCCGCTTCACCCCTCTGTTCGTTCAAAATACCTGTCCAGCTGAGCCTTAAACTTATTTAGGCTATCAACTTCCACGACAAGGGATGGAAGTCTGTTCCACCAACCAACCACCCGCTGGCTAAAGGCAAATTTCCGCACGTCTATCCTACATCTGTCTTTCCTCAATTTGAATTTATGCCCTCTCAGGTGATTATTCTGAGCGAGAGGAAGAATCCCATCAGCATTGAGCATGCTCAAACCATTCAAGGCTTTATACACCTCTATCAGATCACCTCGCTGGTGCCTAGTCTCCAGACACTGTAATTTGCAAAACTTAAGCCTTTCTTCGTAAGAGCACCCCTTTGTTCCATTCACTAATCTTGTTGCCCTTCTCTGTACTCGTTCCAGCAGCTCTACATCCTTCTTGAAATGAGGCCTCCAGACCTGTATACAGTACTCTAGGTGTGGTGTGACCATTGCCTTATACAAGGGAATAATCACCTCCTTATCCCTGCTAGAAAAATTCCTGTATATCATTGACAAGACACAGTGAGCTACTCTTGCAGCCCGTCGCACTGCTCAGAGAACTTCATATATGCCTGCACAATTACCCCCAGGTCCTTTTCATTCTCTACCACTGTCAGTGTGGTACCACAGAGTTGATACGTTTCTCTGGGATTACTGCTTCCCATATGTAGTACTTTACATTTGTCAATGTTAAACTTCATTTGCCACCTCTCAGCCCATCTGCTCAACTTTTCTAGAACCTGTTGCAGCAGTGTACTGTCATTAGTGTCATTAACAAACCTGCTAACCTTTGTATCGTCTGCAAACTTCGACATTAAGCTTGATATACCATCATCAATATCATTTATAAATACAGAAAACAATAATGGACCCAACACTGAGCCCTGAGGACTCCACTAATATCATTAGTCCACGACGAGCAGTGTCCATTGATTACCACTCTCTGTCTTCTCCCCCTCAGCCACCCCTTTATCCACAGCAGCAATTTGCCTCCAATGCCACACTGCTCCAATTTGTGCAGCAGTCTTCCATGTGCAACAGTATTGAAAGCCTTTCTAAGATCCAAGTACAGTCCGTCCTCGTATAACACGTGTTTACACTACATGAATTCGATCATACACGATTTAAAAATAGGGGAACGATATCTTATATAACACGAACCGAATTCGCTTATGCACGATTGGCCTTTGTGTTTACAAGAAATGGCAGTCGGACCGGAATCACCCCAACTGAACGCAACACGATAGGAATGAAGAGAAGATTCTGAAAATGCATTTGTTTTTTATATCAGTGAAAGGGGAAACACATTTCACCATAATCACTTAAAAATCAACACAATTCCAGCTTTCGGTGAAATTGCAAATGCAATTAGATCGACTTTATAACAGATTCCACTAGCAGAAACGCAACTGGAAATTGTTTTTATTGTTTTATGGTAGTAACCCCTAGAAATGTGCTTTAGTAAAATGTGAGGTGTTAGTGTATCTCTGCCTTTACGGTGTTGTTTATTCAGTTGCTACACGCGCGCAGCTTTGTTTATGCGTATCAAGCGTGCCTCCTTGTTTTGTATTTGTGCTTTATTCCCTAAAAATGAGTAAAATCCTTAAAAAGTGTGAATAGGAAGCGTCCTGGTGAAGATACTGCAGATTCGGAGAGAAAAAGAAAAGCAATATTGATAAACAGGCGGACTGGGTCAAAAATTCTTACCCGGGAAAATTTATAGTGGCCTCATACTATGGTTTATGGCCAAAATCACACCGGCCTCTGTCGATACAGAAAAAATATGAAATTGTGAAACGCTGTGAGCGAAATGAAAAACCATGTGATATTGCACATGCTACGGACCTAAATGAGGCAACTCCGAGAATTACAAAGAATGCAGAGAAAATAAAAACAACTTTCATAGCAGAACAACTCAAAGTGTAATTAAAATCCATTAGATTAAGACACAAAGAATTGGAAGAGATGGAACGGCTATCATCTGTTTGGATTGAAAATCAAACAAAAAACAAGTCTGCTTACGATAGAAGCAAAAGCATTAGCAATATTTTATTACGTAATAAAATGCGTAAGTATTTTATTACGATTATTTATTGTGTTTGGTAATGTTTTAGTTACAAATGTATGTTAAATCTTGGGTGGCCGGCACATAACCATATTTTTCCCATAGGCCCTGTTGTTTATATTGCACGATTTTGCATTGCACGAGGGTTTCTAGGAACACAACTATCGTGCTATACGAGGACTGACTATATAATATCAAAGTTATTCCCTGCATCCAGTTCCTTTGTGATTGCATCATCGTATCCAATCAAATTGGTCAGGCAAGACTTCCCCTTAACAAAACCATGCTGTGTCCGAGCTATAACTGAAGTCTTGTCTAAATGATCCTGCAGTGCTTCTTTAACTAGGACCTCCATTAATTTTCCTGGAACAGAAGTTAAACTCACAGGTCTATAATTACTTGTGTCAGCCTTTGATCCTCCTTTGTGAATTGGGGTCACATTTGCACATCTCCAGTCTGTGGGTACCTCCCCTGAGTCCTAGGAAGCTCTCATAATTATGGCTAAGGGTTTGCTTGCTTCCTCTGCTGCTGTTGTTGTTTGTTTTGTTTGTTTGTTTGGTTTTTAGGAGCATTAGCAACTAAGGCCATATTGCTCGGGGATATGCGGTGGTCATTCCCTGACCTTTCCGCATCCTCCGTATTTGGTGGTGACGGGCTCGAACTCCGGTCTAATCAAGAAGCGTGTGCTACGCACTGCTGCTCCTTCCCACCTGGCTATGGAGGCGCCTCTGCTGCCTCCTTTAATATAACTGGATAGATCCCATCCACCCTGGGTGCCTTTCTTGTGTTTATCTTCAACAATTTCTCCTCCACTTTACTCTCAGTTATTACAATATTCTCTAGCTTACTGCTAGAGTTGAATACACCTCTGGCTTTTCCCTCGCTGAATAACTCCTCATGTGTGAATGTTGATGCAAAATATTAATTTAGTTTGTTAGCTGCCTGAGCAGGATCATCAACAGTTGACCCATCGATATCAAGTGGACCAATCTGATTCATCCCCTTCCTTCTCGAGTTTACATAAGTAAAGAACTCTTTGCTGTTTTTCTTTGCATCCCTTGCCAAAGATTTCTCGTAATCTGCCTTCGCCTGCCTAACCTCCTTTGTAACTTGGTTACAGATCAACTTGTATCTATCATAGGCTTCTGTGTCATGTGTTAATTTGTATGTATCCCATGCATGTTTCTTCTCTGCCATATGCCTCATCAGTTCATCTGACATCCATTTAGGCCTAAACCTTGAACAATATTTCTTAGTTGGTATGTAAAGCCTAGTAGCTTCCAAGATAAGTTCTTTGAATGCTTCCCATTTTGCATTTGCTGTTGGTAACATCATCAGTTGGTCCCACTGTATAGAATTTAAATACTGTCTCGGTCCATCATAGATGCCTTTACGAAAGCAATAACCCTTCCCTTTACCCCTAATGGTAGTTACCTCTTTGAGTAAATCCCACTTCAGCACACTGTGATCACTGCCACCTAGTGGTTCATTTATCTGCAGATTCTTAATGCATGAAGAATCACTGCTGATAATCAAATCAAGAGTATTCCTCCCTCTAGTTGCCTCCCGAACATGCTGATGTAGAAAACAATCATCCAATAAATCCACAAAAGCCTTGCTAGTGTGTGAGTGACCAGCCCCCAAATTCCAGTCAATATCTGGGAAATTAAAATCTCCCATTATAAGACTCTCTGATTTACTGGCCCACTCTATTTCCCTGTACAGTTTCTTATTATACTCATCAGAGTCATTAAGCCTATAGCACACTCCTACTCTCAATTTTGATCTCCCAATGCTTATGTCACAGCAGGTAGTTTTTTTCTTTAGCCAGCGGGTAGTTAATTGCTGGAACAAACTTCCATCTGTCTTTGTGGAAGTTGATAGGTTAAATAAATTTAAGGACGAACTGGACAAACATTTGGAGGGAATGGTTGTGTGATTTTTTTTTTTTTTTTGGCTGATGCTGCATAAGCTGATACACTACTTTCTTGCATCACATGCCACTACTACTACTACCCGTAATCTTCCGATGTGTTACTGCATGTAACTAACGTTACACAATCTTTTGATGTCTTAAAACCTGGTGCAGTTTTTTTTTTTTTTTTGAAATAAATGTTCTGTTGAGCTTTTTTTCCACCAAAGACTTGTCTCATTGGCATTGAAAACTTGGTGGGTGTGCTCTTCAATAATTTTTTGAAATTATTCTGCATACTTCTTGACATCTTTATTATCAGACGATGCACTTTCCCCTTGAATTCTTATGTTATGTAATGAGCAGTGGTTTTTAAATCGCTCAAACCAACCTTTACTGGCAACAAACTCCAGGTTAACAGAAGATTCTCCATTTTCTTTTAAATGGTTATAAATTTTAGTGCCTTTTGTTTAATTACACATGCTATCTAATGGGATCCGTTTTTTACTGCTATCATCAATCCAAATACTGAGTGCTTTTTCCAATTTCTCAATTATTGGTGCTCGGGGATAAGCTGTCATATTTGGGAAAATGAAAGATCCTGCAGCAACAGCAGTTCTAATTTTCTATTCATTTTTCTTTATGGTCCGGATTGTTGATTCATTTAAATTTAAACTTTTTGCAGCGTATGATACCTTTCTACCTTTTTTTAAGACAATCCAAAATTTGTATCTTTGATTCTAGAGAAATAAAGCTTTTGAGCGGTGCTTTTTTACTTGTTAAGCATAATTTAGGGCTGGAATTTAATTCACAACAAAAATTATTCCAATATGGTTCTTAAGAAGTGATACATACTCGGAAAAATTTATAAACAATCAAATAAAAACCAGAATAACTTTTCAAAAACTTTAAAAGTCACGAACTGCATGCTTTTTGAAGTTGCCATTTTTAATGTTCTCAAACAAGCACAAGTTCAATAGCACAGAATACACTAGGATTTCCTAATAATTTTTTTTATATAATGACTAGCGAGTCAACAGCGGGGATTCACAAAAAAGAATGGAAATGTTGAAAAATTACATCCAACACAATAGCAAAGATTTCCTCACACAAAAGCTCAAAAATATGAGCATGCCATATGAGGTTTGCCATAATTCTCTGACTGTGTTAGAATGAAACTGTGTTATATTGATGATTTATTTCTAGTAGAGATAAGGACGTAGTAATCCCATTATGTAAGGCTATTGTTAGACCACACTTGGAATACTGTGTTCAGGTATGGAGACCACACCTAAAGAAAGACATTGTGCTTCTTGAAAGAGTCCAGGGATGGGTAACTCACCTGGTGAGATTGGCGAAAGGGCGTCCATATGAGGAAAGACTTCGAATATGTGGGTTGTAGAGCTTGGAAACTAGGCATCTTAGAAGAGACTTGATTGAGGTGTTTAAGACTCTGAGAGGCATAAACAAAATGAATAAGGAAGAAATTTTCACGGTTATAAATGATTCTAAACTAGGGGCCATAATTTCAAGTTACGGGGGGAGTTATTTAGACTAGATCGCAGGAAATTTTATTTTAGCCAGCAACTTATGAATTACTGGAATAAGTTACCTACATGGGTGGTAGAGGCTGACACTTTGGGGAAATTCAAAAGTCAGCTGGATAATACCTATGGGAGGAGGGAAATGCTTAGGTTGTCCATTTCCTTTTCTCTTATTTATTAATTATTATTATTATATATATTTTTAATTTTCTTATTTGTTATTTTATTTATTTTTTTGTTATTTTATTATTATTATTTTATTTTTTTTGGCTGGTGCAGCATAAGCCATAGGTTTCTTTGCACCATGTGCCCTTTGCTAATACTAATATAAGTACTGTGTTGTGTGAGGATTGTTGCAATTTATCAATCATGTAAAGTGAAACCTTGTAGTAAAAGTACAGGTGACCCCCGCTTAACGCTGATAATTCGTTCCGGAAAAACAGAGCGCTAAGTGAATCCACGCTAAGTGAGCTCCGCATTCCCATAAGGTAACATATGTATTTGTAAGTTGCGATAGGTGCCATAGGATATTTCCTAATCAATAATAAACGGTAGTGAAAAGATGCACAAATGTCGGTCAAAATATTTAATATTCAAATATTTGTACATATAAAATATTCTGCATTACATACGTATATAATTATGTGGTAACTATTTACGTATCAAAATTAAACTTACAATTTCAATTAAAATCATGAATTTAATTGATCTAAATTGTTTTAATTTAATTGATGAATTTAATCATGAAAAATGTGATGATTTTGGGTTGAACTTTGGCCATCTTCCAAATAAACTAAAAGGGGTATTAATTTTAAATCCCCCGCAGTTTAATTACCACCCAACAATAAAGTCAACCGATCCTTCGCCGCTTTGAAACCTGGCATGTTTTTTCCTTCTTTCAATATGAAACTTCTTTTTAGGCATTCGTTTCCGCAAAAGTCCTGCTTCATCTATGTTAAAAACTTGTTGAAAAGTATAACACATAACACCCCTCTTCAACAATTTTAACAAGTTATTTTTTGAAAGTTTCGGCTCCTTCTGCACTTGCGGCTTCTCCCTGGATTTTAAATCTATTCAACCAGCCCTTACTAGTTTTACATGGTTCCACATTTTTTTTTTTTTTTTTTTTTTTTAGGTGAGTTTTCTTTCGATCATCATATTAGCTAATCTCTCTCTCTCTCTCTCTCTCTCTCTCTCTCTCTCTCTCTCTCTCTCTAATAATATTTAACTTAACTGAATTCTGCATTGGATATTATCTTCAATAAAATTAGTTAAAGTCTTTTCATTTCAATCCTAATAGCCAGCCTAACCCTAGTTGCTTGCAGTGGAACAGCTATCTTTCCCGCTGCTAAAATTAATTCTTTATTTTTTTTATATAATTGTTCTTACAGTTAAACTTGCAAGTCCTAAATTATAGCACACATCCGCTTGTCTTTGACCGGAATTGATTTTCTTCAAAACGTTAATTTAATTTTCAAATTCAGTCTTTTTCTTACATTTATAGTCTTTGTACTGTGCTCAGACGTTGTTGCTTTTTCATTCTTATCGGCCATTATTAACTCTTCGAAAATGTAACTGTGTTGGTTGCATTAATTACGATACAATGTTCAAGTAAACTGTCCGTTACGCAAGATGTCTAATACTGTACTGAGTGATGACTAGACTTCAGATAAATGCATCTAACGCAAATATTACAAGCAATATACTTGATCATTTTTTAAAATGTTGATCTCGGAACTACGTAACAAGTCACTGTACTGCAATTAAATTAGCGTGCAAGAAAATTTCTCAAGTCGGCGTGGGAAACGTTTTAATGCTGTTTTGGTATTCATTTTCAAGCTATCGACTCCATCAAATGAAACGATTTCGTTAAATATGCCAAAAATGCAATCTGTAAAAGAGCGTTATAGTCATCTGTGACAGCGTTATAGTCAGATACGGGTTATGATATAAGAAACAGTGTTTATAGCGAATCAGCGTAAAGCGAACCGCGTTATAACGGGGGACCTGCTGTACCATATTATACAGGGGTTGCCTCTTTCATCAATCATATTTTCATTACTAGCTGGTGTTATATACATATTCGTAGGAATATCGAATTTAGAATTCATCTTTTCTACAAAGATAATATGTATGTACTTCGATTGCAGTGTTCAGTTTCTACAATGGCACTATTGGCGCTGCTAATAGAAAAAATTTCTATTTTACCTATGCATTATATGTACAGGGTGTCTCAAAAATATTGGTACAAACGTTTAGGGGAGGTAGGTAACATCTAAAGGAATGTGAATCGCATAGGAACCCATAACTGGAAACGTCATGGGAAAGTAGTAGCAGAGGCACAAGAAGCTGAAATGACACAAGACAGTAATTAGTGGCAAATATTTATTTGACATAATATTAACAATGGATTACGAGATGGATGCATTTCATGATGTTACAACAGATGGTCGAAGGTTCCACCACGAGATGTGATGCATGCGTGACACTGACACAGCATGGATTGGCAGACATGGTCGAACACACCTGGAGTTTCTTTGACAGTAGCAGCAGTGCAGACGAGTCTCGCCACGAGATCCATTTCTGTCTCCACAGGCGATTCATACATGATAGATTTGAGGCCTGCCACAGAAAGAAATCAAGGCTCGATAAGGCCAGGCAACGGGTCCACCAGGACCAATCCATCGACACCCTTTTGGGTGTCGCCTGTTCAAATGGTCACGAACGCACCTTCCATAATGGGCAGGTGCCCCGTCATGTTGAAACCAAATGTTGCGTCTCCATTTGCTGGAACATCGTCAAGTAACCCTGGTAGAACTTGTTCAAGAAAGATCCGATATTTTTAGCGGAGTTCATGCGGGATGGTAACAGGTATGGGCCAACTAAGCCGTCACCGACTATACCTGCCCACACATTTATTGCGAAGCGATGTTGTGCCATATGGGGGCGCACACCGTGTGGCCCCCTCTGCTAATCTATACACTAGGTGCATGTCTGCCAGCTCACAGTTCGTAAATCAATGCATGCTCTTCGTGCGGCAACTACTGCTTGAATGAGTAAACCAGAAATTTTCCCTTTTGTGGACTGATGAACAGCGCCATGTACTGACTTACGGTGACGTTTCTGGCTATGGGTTCCTATGCGATTCACATTCCTTTAGATGTTATCTACCTCCCCTAAATGTTTGTACCAATATCTTTGAGACACCCTGTATACAGGGTGTTTCAAAAACTATGGTAAATAATTTAAAGGTGAAAAGTACAAACTAAAATAAGCAAAAAAGTCCCAGTGAACATTGGGCTGCAAATGAACCATTTTGGAGGTAATGCACATTTTCTGTTAAGATCTGTCACTGACTGTGGGACCACTCTGGGAGGGTAGTCTGTATTGCTGAGATCTTGTACATGCTGGATATGGTAGGGGTACAGTAATTGGTGATGTAAAATTTGACACACACACTGTTATGACTCAGTACACACTCATGTAGAGCAACCCTCCTTGTTGAAATTCTTGGATTTTGTTCTATTCTTTCTAACACCCTTTCCTCAACATTCAGTGTTATGCTTTTGGGCCTACCTGCTCGTACTCCATGTGCAAAGCGCCCATGTTCTCTAAGGCATTGATGTACCCTGATGAATGTGTGCCTGTTGGGTCGCCTTTGGTGGGGAAATGCTTCTTGGTACAAACATGCAGCCTCGAGTGCACTGCCGTTGGCTCTACCATACATAAAGTGCATGTCTGCATACTCTTCGTTGCTGTAACTTCTTTCCATGTTGACCATCCTTTGACAAGTACTAGTATGCCTGCTACGTCTCAGAGCATTGAGAAAGGGGAAAGGGAGAGAATGAGCATAACCTAACATAAACAAGTGAGTGGTGGATCCCAACTAGAAATGTGCAATATCTCAAAAACAATTCGCTTAAGGATTCACCCATGTTTACTAGGCTTTTTTTGCATATTGTAGTCTGTACAGTTTACCTTTAAATTATTGACTATCACTTTTGAAACTCTCTCTCTCTCTCTCTCTCTCTCTCTCTCTCTCTCTCTCTCTCTCTCTCTCTCTCTCTCTCTCTCTCTCTCTCTCTCTCTCTCTCTCTCTGTGTGTGTGTGTGTGTGTGTGTGTGTGTGTGTGTGTGTGTGGTGTGTGGTGTGTGTGTGTGAGAGAGTGTGTGTGTAATATGGAAAGAAAGTTAATAAATTGTGACAAGCTGTAACTAATACTTATGGGCCAATGCAGTTGCTAGAGCAATTATGCATTACGACCATAATGTGTATATAATATTGAAGATAATAATATAGAAGGTAATTCAAGCAGACAATGCCAAGATGGATTTAAAGAAATGCAAGGGATATATATATATATAAAACTTATTGTTGTCTACCCACAATCTAGATGACTTCAACTGGGGCCAACCACCCAGACTGAAGGCAAAAAACGACAAGGAGTTCTCTGTTTCTGTAATGATCAATATCTTCTAAGATATATAAAATATAAACAATCCAGTGATTAAGTAATTTGAATCTAAACCAATTAAAGGTAGTTAAAATTTTTTGAATCAAAAGGAAGATATTATAAATGTAAGCATATATTGAACATCGTTGACCTGACAGAGAACGTAATTTAATAATTAAAATAAGAATAAATGTAAAGTATAAAGCATATCTACCATATCCAGGACATAATGTAACAACTAGTCCTTATGAAATAATAATCCCTCTAGTGAGTATATATGTGGTGACCCCTATGTGATGGATATGGTAAAAATAAATAAATAAATAATTAATTAAAGTTAAGTTAATGCAAAGAGAAACATGCAGATAGTAAGAATAAAAACTGATAGAGTAGGAATAATGAAACCTGAACTCCATAAAGGCAAAAATATAGTAGTATAAATAAGAAATAGTTTCTCCTACATCCTTGGCTTACCCTAATAATTTTGGGGAAATAAGAACAAAGAGTGTAGGACAGCTTAAAGACAATACAAGATATAAGTTGTAGCTCAGGTATGCCTGGGATCGCAAACCCATTCCTATAGTGGGACCCTGAGCTGAATTTGCATATCACCTTAGCGTGAACTTAAGTATATACAGTGTGATTATAAAATAAGATAAAATAACATAAAATAAAATAAATGATACACTATAATTTGCAGGCTGGTGGGTACAAGTTTTCTAAGCCGTATGACACCAAGAAAGCAAAGTGTATCCTATGTACATAATATACATGGCTCTAAATCCGTAATTATGGTAATTATATTGAAGCAATGGGTTCAGAAAATAAATTTTTGAAATTAATTATATCGATTGGCTTCCTGAAGTGGTATTTCAGGTAAGCGATAGGGAAATTATTATTTATCAACTTATTGTACAATGCTATCATGTTTGCTGAACAGGTTGTTTTTATTGCAAATAGAAGCAATCCTCAAGCATTGGGATAAAATGATATTAGCATGCACTGATTTCGATATATTAGATCTCCAGTTTGTAAGGCCGACTACATTGAAATTAAATGCGTCTCTTTTATTATATATGTTTACATCTATATCATTATGGAATATTTCTATACGAAGATCCAGGTAATTTGCAATAGTATCAGAACTGTTAGTTTTTTACAATACAAGTTCTTCTGGTTATAATTTGCTGTAATCCTGAACGAAATGCAGTTCTTAAAAATACATAAATTTATTAGAGTATCCCAGTAGGTTAAATCAAACTTTATAGCATTTTTATGTTCCAAATATAGTTTTTGGAGAACATCTTTTAAATTGTCGAGATTGATACTAGTGAATAAACGGTTAAAGTCAAATGTTTGTATTTGCTGAATATTATTTTTTATTGCATTTATAATTGGTAAGTTGTTATTTATTATAATAGTTTTAAGTAACTTTTCTAATGTTTTACCTGGAATTTTAGCATAACATGATGTTATATTCAGCCTATAATTCTCTTAATTCATCATAACTTATAGGATATTCACATTCTTTCTCCTTTTACAAACCTACATTACTTCTTTTTTCTGCTATCCTTGCCCTTCTAGTACTTGACCCTTGTGCATTTTTCACTTCCATCTATGCAAACTTTATCAGACCTTTCAATTCTTACATACTTATATATATACTGTGTGTGTATATATATATATATATATACTGTGTGTATATATGAATTAAGCTATGTGTGTAAGCATAAATTTATTTTTATTTTGCTAATCTGTGGATAATATTCTTCCAATTTTCATGTATCATTTAATTTTGTTATTTCAGTTTTGACTGGCTAAAGCTAGTCAGCCAGGGGGAAAAAAAAGTATAAATTTGGCTTTATATCTTAATTTTTATAGCCTGTTGATAACAGCTCTCCGATTTTCACTTATTAGAATTGCTGTTTAATAGAATCAAAATTAAATTCGCAAACATGATCACAATAACTGGCACTTGATGTAATTATTTTATAGTACCAGCATAAAATAAATACTGCTCGAATTATTGACATTTGGATTTTTGACGCTCTACTGTATATATACACGTATATAAGGTGTTTCAATTAAAATGCACTGGGGTCTGCCTTGCTTATTTGTAGGCTTAGGCTATTTGTCATATGGATATTTCTGTGATATTTTGGATGAAATTAAAATTATACTAAGTATTACCACATGAATTTATAATTTCTAAGTTAAAATTTTGCCTAATCAAGTGCTTTTTTTTTTTAAAGAAAAGCAGTTGTTGAATTTGAAGTTGTTCTCCATCCTCAGTTTAGTCTGAAAGTGTCATCTCTATATTTCTAAAATGAACATAAACCAATGTTTATTTGAAGGAAAAGAACAAAACAAACAATTATTGTGTTGATGTTCACTCCCTTCAGTACGTACATTTAGCTGTAAATGACTGGTTGTGAATGTTGTTTGTTTTCTTTCTTTCCTTTTTTTAAAATTTGTTTTTATTCAGTGGGTATACAGATGACCCTAACAGTCTAATTATCTGTACTTTTGGACTATCATCATCATCATCCCCATCTGTTATACTCATGATTGTTCAGGTCACTATGGTAGTACAAATCAGTCTTTGACTATCAGCCTTCCATTCACTATATTCTTCCATGCTTTCCTATTTCTTGTTATAATTTTAAGTCTGGCAATCAGACTGGAGTTCAGACTCACTGTCCACTCTTCACCTTCCCATGGTGTTAGTAGGAAGTCAGCTAAATAGTTGCCAAATGAATGAGGATTGCCAATTTGGGACTAAGCTGGATAAGTAACAGGTTAAAGCCTTATTACCATGGTAGAACAAAGCAATCAAGACTTCTGAACTATCGGACTTATGTTCATTATTTTCTGTGAACTGCTTAGGCCTAACCAAGACAAGATAAAGTAAGTGCACTTTATTTTAATGCCCGATGGACACCATAATAAGTTTTACTTAGTATTTTCCCATTCAGAAATCATTGCATTAATATTTTATAGGTAATGTAGTAGAGTTAATATTCATTTAAATAGAACAAAAACGTTCACATCTTTTGAAGTATAACTACATATAAAAAAATGTTTATCACCATTTTAATATTTCATCTTAGAAGTCAAGGAAAGAAGCTGATGAACTATATTTGGAAATTGAGATGTTGAAGTTACAACAAACAGATATAAATCAGCGAGGAAATTCTGTGTTTTCTGAAGTAGAAGACAGGCGTCAAAATGTGGAAAAGCAATTACTTTCATTGAAAATAGAATACAAGGCCTTAGAGAAGCAGCATAGCATTACTGTACAGGAGCTTCAAAGAATGAAGGTAAATGTCTGATTAACTATCTAAATAATGTACATTGTATATAATTTTAGCCAGGATTTATTTTTGTCATATCCAAAAAGAACCAAATTTTTGTTCCATTTTAAAAGTTTATATAATAAATTAAAGAATCAAGGTTTCTGTGTTATGAATACACCAATGTCACAAATGTTTATTCTCTAAATACTCATTTTGTACAAAGTACACTACTTCAAGAGATTAATAAGAATTCCTTAATATGAAGTATGTATGCCCCATTCATCTTTCCTTCATTATGTAGTTAGCTTAACTGAATTTCTGTCTGTAAAAACGTTACCTCTACATTCTTTTCTTAAAAATCAAACTTAACACAAGGTGTGATCAAAACATTTGGGGACTGACTTTTTATCTTGAAATTGTGGGGGTTGTAGCAAGTTGCAACATCTTTGGTAACTCTTCTAGATATAGTAATGCATGAATCACCTGCTATCTGCATTCAGCCTGAAATATATACACATTTTAAAATGAGTGATTTTACTGAGCAGCAAATTTGCTAATTTTGTTTAAAATTAGAGGAAAGAAACCCGTGAAATTTTAAAAACAACTTTCAGGGAAGATGACATATGTCATTTGAAGACTTTTCAGTGGCTCATAAAGTTTAAAGATGGCTGCTTGTCCATTAAAGATGATCCTCACTATGGCCATCCTTCAATCAAAACCCAATGATTCAATTGTTCTGTGATCTGATCTGATTAGAAGTGATTGATATTTAACTACTGCAAAGTTGCTAGAGAAATCAGTATTTCTAATGGGACATAGCAGCCAATTTTAACACAAGATTTGGGAATGTTTCAGCTTTGCATCCTTGCCAATCACAGAGAGCAGCAAGTCATCAGTGTGCTGCTACTGATTCACACTTTGTTTCTTTCACTGTTATTGGTGGAGAATCACAAGGGTGTGGCTATGACCCAGAAACAATGGATCAGTTCTCAGTGGAAGACTCAATATTTTCCCAGGCCCAGAAAAGCAAAAGCAAAATCTTGATTAAATGTGAAGATTGTGCTTATCATATTTTTTTTACTGGCAGGCCACTGCTGTCTCCTGCAAGTCAAATTTTTCCTGCATCATCAAAAAAACAGTGAGCCTCTACTGTGATTGCACAATGCTTTTCAGAGGAAGCAGCCATCAAAGTGGGCATTGCCAGATTATTTCAATTCCTGTGGTTTCCCCACCCTATGCTTAAAACCACCTCGAAAAGTCGCACATTTGCAGTGACCAAGGAAATTATTTAGAATGCAACACAGGAATTAGCAATTCTAAAATACGTAAATGGCAAAGATTATTTTGAAAAGTTATGTATAATTATCTGTAAATATTGTGTTTCAATAATAATTCAGCTTGAAACTTTTTATCACACCTTGCAGAAAGGATGGAAGAAGGAACTATCTTTGCCAATATCTTTGATATTGGTAGTATCATATTATCCTTAACAGTGATTCAGCCTGCCACATGCAAATTGGCACACAAATCTACACTTGTACCAATATAATAAACAGCAAATCATGTGGAATGGCCCTTGTGGGTAGCACAGTTGGTATAATCAGTTTGGATTTTGCTAATGACACAAGGAAATTTGATGGATCTTATTTACAACATGGCTGAGTCAGTTGGTCTCTGATGAGGGTAGCATGATTTTTCCTCCTGGAAATTAGAGGCGCCACCGTAGCCAGGTGGGAAGGAGCAGCAGTGCATAGCACACGCTTCTTGATTAGATGCGGAAAGGTCAGGGAATGACCACTGCATATCCTGGAGCAATATGGCCTTAGTTGCTAATGCTCCTAAAAACCAAATAACAAACAACAACAAACATAACAAACCTAAAAATTAGCATTAGTTGAGGCATATGATGCAAGAAAGCAAGCATATACAGCATCAGCCAAAAAAAAAAAAAAAATTCCCATTTCACCCATCCAATCACTCCAAAATATGGCCCAAGTTGCTGATGTGCCTAAAACCCTACAACAACAATGATCATCATGTAGAAGATGTAGAATGCCATTACATTAGTGAATTTTAGCCTTTATTATTGCACCACACATTCTGAATGACAAAAATAAAAAGACAAATGATGCAGAATGTATGATTTTATTCTTGTTAAAGAACAGTAGTATTCAGATCACTTATTTTAGTTTTAAAATGCAGAAAATTATGAATTATGATTAGAATGTTATGAATGAAAATTTAGGATATCCCCTAGATTTGGGGGGGGGGAGGAGTGATAACCTGTTAATATCCTCCTTTACTATTTTTCATAAAAAGGTAAGAAACATTGTATTTTGTATATGTTTTAACATATACTGAGTGAATACTGAATTATAATCACCTACCTAATACCATGATGTGCCAGCGCTATTTGCCTAGGCATCATCTTGGAAGATCCTGTTTCTGTCTGGGGAAAAAATGCAGAATGGCAGGGTGCATATTGTCTCCAAAAAGCTGCTGGTAGACCTCACCAGTGAAACATTGGCCCATACACACGAGGGAACCTACTTCTTGCAAGCGAAACATGCCACATATTAAGCAACCACCACCATCTGCCTGGATAGTGGGCACTGTGCATGATGGGTCCATGGACTCATGTTACTTGTGCCACACATGAAGGCATCTGTTGACATGTTGCACCAGTTATTTGAACTTATCTGACCAGCACACTCATTTCCAATGCCCAACCAGCATGTTTCTGATACCACAGCATTTGCTGTTGACAATGATCAGCAGTGAGGAGAGGGGGTGCCTCTTGGATCGTCTACTGTGGAACCCTATACAGGTGTGTGTGCAGCATGTCATTTGGGATATTGTTCTTGAATTCCCCATATTGTATTGCAATGTCAACTGTTGCACAGTGACCTGCCATTGAGCCCATACAACGTGCTGTACCCTTCATTCACTACAGACATCCACCTTGCGTAATCCTTTACAGTTCTGCCAGTGGGAGGTGGTTTGACCCATTGGACCCATTCTTTGACATCTTAACCACAGTAGGCCATCAGCAACAAACAAGACATGCTATTTCTGATTCTGATATGGAAGCACCCAATGCATGAGTTCCCATAATCACGCCCTTTTGATTGAAACCTCATGATATCTTTACTATGTCCCATGGTAAAAAGGCTACTCTTGCAGACCATCTGCAATGCTCAGAAAACTTCATATCTGCCTGCACAATTACCCCCAGGTCCTTTTCATTCTCTACCACTGTCAGTGTAGTACCACACAGTTGATACGTTATTCTGGGGTTACTGCTTCCCATATGTAGTACTTTACATTTGTCAATGTTAAACTTCATTTGCCACCTCTCAGCCCATCTGCTCAACTTTTCTAGTTGCAGCAGTGTACTGTCATTAGTGTCATTAACAACCCTGCCAACTTTTGTATCATCTGCAAACTTGGACATTAAGCCTGATATACCATCATCAGTATCATTTATAAATATAGAAAACAACAATGGACCCAACACTGAACCCAGAGGGACTCCACTAATAACATTAGTCCACAAAAAAGCAGTGTCCATTGATACCACTCTCTGTCTTCTCCCACTCAACCATCCCTTTATCCATAGCAGCAATTTGCCTCCGATGCCACACTGCTCCAATTTGTGCAGCAGTCTTCCATGTGCAACAGTATCGAAAGCCTTTCTAAGATCCAAATATATAATATCAAAATTATTCCCTGCATCCAGGTCTTTTGTGACTGCCATCATAGTATCCAATCAAATTGGTCAGGCAAGACTTCCCCTTAACAAACCCATGCTGTGTCCGAGCTATAACTGAAGTCTTGTCTAGTTGATCCTGCAGTGCTTCTTTAACCAGTGCCTCCATTAATTTCCCTGGAACAAAAGTTAACCTAACAGGTCTACAATTCCTTGTGTTGCCCTTTGATTATCCTTTGTGAATTGGGGTCACATTTGCACATCTCCAGTCCATGGGTGCCTCCCTTGAGTCCAAGGGGAGGTACTGTTATTGCTGAATGTCCATTAAATCAAAAGCTGCTCTTTCTAGACCATTTGTACCCACATAATTGAAAAGTTAGAAACTTATTTTGTATATGTATGTATTAGAAACAGTGAAATAAAGTTAAGCAATGAAAACAAGCTTTTATTTACCTTGAATTTATTGGTTGGTACATAGCAGGAGATAAATTGAAAAACCATTGGAACTAAGAAGCTAAAATTCCAACCATTAAGTTGGAACCAAGCTGAAGTTGAGATACTAGTGCATTTCCAGATTAAAAGCTTAGCTTTGCTCTTTATAATATATGACACGTTTCCCCCCCCTCCCATGTTCCTCACTGGTAAGGGAAATACACACTAGCCTAATTTTTCTAACAGCTTTAATTTCTAAGCAACGCTCAGATACACATATTTTCTCTTTTCACCAGTTTTCTTGGTACATAATAAGGAAGGTTGTAATAAGAGAATGGTGCAGATGAGCACTAAATATAATTGCTAGCTTATATATAAACAGACTGGGCTGCTTGATATCACCTATCATGACTCAGGAGTTCCAGTTTCCCCAATCTCATGAGTACAAATAATCAAAGGTAAATTAGACCAGAGCTCACTCAGATTACTGAAAACTTAGGTTATAATGATTGATAAAATTGAGTAATTTGTAATTTTATTTATTAAAAATAAGCCATTAAAACTAATGAAAGAAATGGCAATAAAATTATGCAATTAATAAAAAAACATGCAAAACAAAACACAAAAATACATAGTTTACTTGCACTTTAGAAAGTTATGTAATTAAAGTGTTACAAAAAGTCTTAACCAGTTGATGCATTTTTTAATGAAAACACTTAATTACATGTTTTTATTTTGATGCCTATGCAAATCCATGAAGTTATCACAGTATATAGGTCTAACTTCCTTTTTTTATAGCCTCAGATTAATGACACTTATTATCAAGACCAATGCACTCTTGTAGTATTATACAAGTTTTGATACTTGGGAGTAGTTTCAAAAGTTTTTTTTTTGTGTTGAATTAATTGTAAAGTGTGTTTATCATTGTTAACTTGATCTCTTCAGCACTCTAAATCATTTATTGACTATCTCCTTAATTTGAGAAATGAAATTTGAAGAGTGAAATTTGGCAGTGACAGATAAGTAGAGTATGACAGATTTGGTAATACAGTCAACTGTGTGTTTTTTGAGTACCTCACTGTGTTGATTTGGGGTGCACTGTATTGTCATAAAGCAGCATCTAGTTTTTGTTGGCTAAACATGTACCAGAGATTATTATGGAACTACTTGGATTCCACGAATGGTTTTTGCCATTCCTTGCTTGCATTGATTAGCAATAAATTCATCTCTGGAACTTTTTTGAGCCTACCTTATAAAAGTGCATTTACTCATACAGTTTGCCATAAAAATTTTATATGTAACTTAATGCAGAAATTTGGAGTTATTCAGTGTTATGTGAAGAAGTTTGTATCACTTATTTCAGTGCCAGATTGCAATTCTCCTTGGTATGAAATCCCAAAAAGCTGACCATAACCACATGGAAGAACTAGAACAGTCTCTACAGCAGTCTAGAGCTGAAGTTCGAAACTTAACTTTACAACTTAATCAAGCACTAAAAGATATTGACAGAATGAAGGAAGAAAGTTTAAATGCATCATCAAAAAGTCCAGCACCTCCCAGTGAAGACACCTACCAATACTTGAGGATTATGTGGCAAGAATCTCAGTTAAGAAATATTTTACTTTTTTTCTTAAACTCTGGTAAATTAATTATTGTGATTTAATCTCAGTTAAGAAATATTTTACTTTTTTTCTTAAACTCTGGTAAATTAATTATTGTGATTTATCAAATTTTATTTAAAATACCATTGTAAACACAATTATGATTTTTAGAGTAATTACTGTTTTTCAACAGTACAGCACAGACACTGAAAAAGCTTTCATACTCTTATTATTCACACAAGACTACCTTTTTTTTTTTTTTTTTTTTTTTTTTTTTCAGTTACACAAAGCTGACTTTTGCATTTTTCAATTTCATTAAAGGATACAGAAGCCACAAGTACTACATTTAACTCTAGCATTTTTAGGAAATTAAGATCATTGCTGTAGATATTTTAGTATCTGATATATGGGGATATTTTAATTATACAGAAATGTGATTATCAAGGAAGTGGGTATAGCAGTTATTTTTGTACTTATATAAGGAACAAAGTGTTCAGTTAGTACAACTTTGGCAGGTGCATTTTTTGTAAGGAAAGAATAACAGAATTTGTTCTTTGTTTATATTGTATAAAATCAGCTTAATTCATGCAGGTTACAAAATTAAAGTTTCATATACTTCATTTTAAAGGGGATATAGTACTAATTTAACTCTTTATATTAATGATGTTTTATTTGTTATGTTTTTGTAAATCCAAATCAAATAGAAAATTGGAATAAGAGATCACAGAAGAATAATTTGTCTGTTATGAGACCTTCCTCAACATATACAGAACAAATCATTTATTAAGTAAAAAAGAGTGATGTTGCATTAAGGGACAAAAAATAGACACTAATTTTGGCCAATTGATAAACAATAATTTCTAATGAACTCTAGCATAATTATAATTAAACTAGAGCAAAGGTGCACTTCATATATAAATAAATGTTCTGTTTATACTTCAGTACAACTACTAGGTCACAGGAGTTTACGGTGCCTCTGTAGCCAGGTGGGCAGGAGCAGCAGCAGTGCGTAGCACACACGCTTCTTGATTAGACCGGGGTTTGAGCCCGTGCCCACCAAATACGAGGATGAGGAAAGGTCAGGGAATGACCACTGCATATCCCCAGAGCAATATGGTCTTAGTTGCTAATGCTCCTAAAAAAAAAACAAATAAGAAACAGAGGAGTTTACAATGAATATAATTGTAAACCATATTTAATAGTCACATGGGCTTGAACCATGGTTCACTTAAATGCATTTTCGAGCCCGTCACCACCAAATACGGAGGATGCGGAAAGGTCAGGGAATGACAACCGCATATCCCGGAGCAATATGGCCTTAGTTGCTAATGCTCCTAAAAAAAAAAAAAAACCAAAAAACTTAAATGCATTGTGCTATGGCACCCTTGCATTGACCACTCTACTACTCATGTTAGCCTTGATTGTTGTTTGGCAAATAAGCTTGGATTTTTGGGTATTAAATATTCCTGCGAGTGCCTATGACCTTTTATTTGATGTTTCACTTGTATTGGTAAGTTTCAGGTTTTTTTTCTGGTTAAGGGTTTAAGAAAAATGACTTTTTTTTTTTTTTTTTTTTTATTGCACAGGGAGATCACAGCCTCTGGGTTTAATAATGTGTTATAATTTTTCCATTTGCACATTTGCCAGCCACATAGTTTCCACAAAAATCACATTAGATTTTGCTATCGTATTTTACATCTTTTTAAGATGTGCATTGACCTGGAAACGAGAAAAATGTTTCCAGGTTGTCCTTTGCATGACATCATTATGCATTTAGCATTAGTGGTGGCAAATGATGCGAGAAAGCAAGTTTATAAAGCATCAGCAAACAAAAAAAAACCCTTCCCACATTACCTATGGGGGAAACTACTGGTTGACAGTTGAGGTGAACACCAGTTGGCATGTGAGAAAACAGCTGGCTCACGTTTCTTCGATTAATGGCAGACTGCAACTGGGGTGCACAGAAAAATGTTTCTGAGTGCATGATCCAGTGGACACTTACAGATGGGCCTACAGAGCTGGTGACCTGTTCATATGTCCAACATATGGTGTGCTGAGTTATTGCCAGATGTTTCTTGGTAATTACTGTTTGTGCCAGGTTGCATATAGTTGGCTGTAGAAGTGACTGCTGTTTATGTTTGGATTAAAGGATAAACTACGGATCAGCATGTGCGATAAGTTGATTTACAAAGTTAAGTCAAGGTTGGTTGATTTTCTTCTGTTTCTAGAATATATGAGTTATTTGGTGTTATGTTCACTTATATTTCCTATTATAGTTAATGGAAGGAAGAACTCATAGTAAAAAGGCTGGTAAAGGAGGGGTGAAGGAAGAGGAGATTGGAGCTTCCCCCCCTTCCTTCTAGAGTTCCCAGATTGTACAATACTGATTCTGTAAAGAAGGCTTCTGAGAAATTGTCTAAAGGTAAAAATATTAAAGCAAGTAGCATTGTTAGTACTGTTAGTGTAAATACTAATCCTGGGACTTCTGACAATGTTGATTATCATATTCAGGTAGGTGATGTGGAAAACATAGTTAATGTTGGCTGCACAATTGAACAGGGGGTGCAGTTTGAGGAAGAGGATATTGTAACAGATTTGACAAATGTTTTGTCAAATGTTAAGAACTGATTTTCTTGATATTCAGCCTGAGAATATTTGTTTGTTGTTTGTTATTTGGTTTTTAGGAGCATTAGCAACTAAGGCCATATTGCTCCGGGATATGCGGTGGTCATTCCCTGACCTTTCCGTATTTGGTGGTGACGGGCTCGAACCCTGGTCTAATCAAGAAGCGTGTGCTACGCACTGCTGCTCCTTCCCACCTGGCTACGGAGGTGCCTCCTGAGGATATGGTTTCTGATATAGTATTTATTTGGAATCAGGGAGAAGTATAGGCACAAATGTGCATGAGAGTGAGATAATTGTTGCTAGCATATAGGAGCAAAGGCTGAGATACCCTGACGTGTCTACTATTTTTGAGCTTGTAACAGAGTTGAAGAAAAAAGTCATTGACTACATGACTAGAGTGAAAATAAAGTGACTAAAGCTGCAACCAATTTCTTACTTGATATATGGATTGACATGGAGACTATATTTACAGCATTAGTCATTGACAATGAGCATCTTAAAACAAGGAGATGGAGGTATATGCCAGTTTATTTGATGACATTGTAAGGGGGCAGCCTTTCTTAACTAATGTTGCAGAACAAAAGGAGACATGCGGCAAGGTTAGGGCTGGATTCAGTCAGCCCCAACCAGGTGAACAGGTAATAATAAATGATATTTCTATGGTTGATAATAACAGAAAGCTGAGCAAAGTGGCAAGATTAAATAATAAGCCACTGTCAGAATAGTAGACCCAGGCCCACCATAAAGGCCTGTTTTTCAGAAGTTCTTCACAAATTCAGTTTATCACGTAGAGATAGACATAATAATGTTCATATGCCCATACTGACTGACCTCTATTGACACTTCTGCCTGCTGCAGCATGGGAGTATTGTTCTTGGATATTGAATGATTGGAAAAGAGTCACCTAGTCTGATGAATCAAAGCTCCAGCTCTATGATGATGGATGGGTGCATATTTGACAGTGTGTAGGTGAACAGCTGTAACCAGACTGCACAGTTGGATAAAATCAGGTCACCGGCAGTGGTGTCATGGTTTAGGGAATATTTTCATGGACATCATTTGGTCCCTTCGTCCTCATTGAACACACCCTCATCATCATCAGCTCCTACCTCAGCATTGTTTCAGACCACATTTTGTCCTACATGGTGACCACATATCCCAATGGTACTAGACCTTCGGCAAGACAATACCCTGTGTTGAAACTGAGGATTATAATTGTTTGAGAATCATGTCCATGATTCTCAAATAATGGTTTGAGGATCATGTTGAAGCATTTTGACATCAATCCCATCAAATACTTGTGGGATGTAGTAGAATACATCATTTGCTGATCCACGCCACTGCCTTGTTCCATTGCCAAACTGGCATAATCCTTCTGTCCAGCTGGTCCAGGATACCTGTGGACATCTGCGGCCTCATGGAGTTGATGCTACACCAGATAAAAGCAGTTATCATGATAAAAGGCAGCCCAACATGCTATAAGGGAGACAGTCATAATGTTTTGGCTCATGGGTGTATATATGTATCAGAGTTTTATCCTCAATTTCACAACAATGTGAAAAGGATTAAGGTCGCCATGTGCAATGTGGGAGAATGACATAACCTCTACTACAAAATGTATATGATACTTGTACCTGATGGGTATTTACTCCTGTTGTTGAGACTGACATAAGAGTTAGAGGACAGATCATGTGAATACCTAGGAATCAAAAAGAAAAAGGAGAAATGGTAATATAGTTTGTTGTACAGGGTGGATACTGTAGGGAAATAAAATTAATGTGTAAATTAAGTTTTATTTCTCTGTGGTGTCTAACTTTTGCCAAACTCTATATACAGAGCGTTCAAAAAGTCTAGAGCCAATGGTAAAAATAAGTTTTTCTTTACAGGTGAAAAATGGCATTACACTGGATGAAAGGGTGGATAGTCCTACTTAGTGGTTGTCAGGGATGGACCCAAAAGGAAGTGGCAGATGTGTTTGACTCTAGACATCCTGAAAGGAATCCAATAACACACAGTGCAGTTGGGAAACTGATGAAGAAATTTAAAGAGACTGGGGAGAATTACCAAGGCTTGTGTTGCTGTCGGTCCCAATATGCTGAGAAGAATCCAAACAAACATGGTACACTGGCTGAGAAAATGCATGGAGAGTCAGGGTGGACACGTTGAACACATTGTAAATAGGTGCCTTCGTAGCCAGGTGGGAAGGAGCAGCAGTGCGTAGCACACGCTTCTTGATTAGACTGGGGTTTGATCCCGTCACCACCAAATACGGAAGATGCGGAAAGGTCAAGGGAATGACCATCGCATATTCCTGGAGCAATATGGCCTTAGTTGCTAATGCTCCTAAAAACCAAATAACAAACAAACATTGTAAATAAGAGTGAGCGTGTGTAGTGTAAATCCCATTGGTTTCAGACTTTTTGGACACCCTCTAGATTTACTCTGATATGGGAACATGGGTGCCAAGTTACTGTGTTCTGTAATCTATAGTGCCAGGGGTAAATTTTTGAAATCAGAGATTTTACATGTGTAGAAACTGTTTGAATTAATTTGCTGGTGCACACACTGTGTTGTTAGGCGCCTCCGTAGCCAGGTGGGAAGGAGCAGCAGTGCGTAGCGCACGCTTCTTGATTAGACCGGGGTTTGAGCCCGTCACCACCAAATACGGAGGATGCGGAAAGGTCAAGGAATGACCACCGCATATCCCGGAGCAATATGGCCTTAGTTGCTAATGCTCCTAAAAAAAAAAAACCAAATAACCAAATAACCACACACTGTGTTAGTGGGGATTTTTGAAATGAATTTAATTTACACATGTAACCCTTGTGTAACACTGTAGTTAGGTTCCTAAAAATCTCACGTAGTGCGAAAACGTGTTATACAGGACTAAGAACCAGTACAAAGGGGGGGGGTTACATTCCAAAAGCTAACAAAAATACACCATTTTTTAAAATAACTATCAGAAACTTAATTTTTATTAAAAATTAAAACTTTTATTAAATAAAAAATTTAATAAAAGTTTTTAATTTTTATTAAAAATTAAAAACTTTTATTAAAAGCTCCCCTTTGAACTTTGTGCTTCTTTCAGTTGAAGGATTTGTATTCAAAAAATAAGATTCTAATTGCTCGGCTAAGTTTATGCTTTCCCATATACTTTTTATTTAGGGTGACCATATACTTTTGGAGCAAAACTGATAGTCATGTGTTCCAAAGAAGAAAATCTGGGACAATGCGACTGTTTAAAAGTAGGAAATCCAGGACAACGTTAGTGTTTGCCTCTTTTTAATAAGCTGCACATAACTGTTCATTAAAGTGCATATTCGTTAACATGGCTGAAAATAAAAATTATTATACAGCAGGCCCCCGTTATAACATGGTTCGCTCTACGCTGATTCGCTATAATGCTGTTCTTATATTATAACCCGTATCTCGCTATAACGCTCTTTTACAGATTGCATTTTTGGCATATTTAATGAAATCGTTTCATTTGATGGAGTCGATAAGCTTGAAAATGAATAGCAAAACAGCATTAAAATGTTTCCCATGCCGACTTGAGAAATTTTCTTGCACGCTAATTTAACTGCAGTACATTGACTTGTTACGTAGTTCCAAGATTAACATTTTAAAAAATGATCAAGTATATTGCTTGTAATATTTGCGTTATATGCATTTATCTGAAGTCTAGTCATCACTCAGTACAGTATTAGACATCGTGTGTAATGGACAGTTTACTTGAACATTGTATCATAATTAATGCAACCAACGCAGTTACATTTTCGAAGAGTTAATAATGGCCGATAAGAATGAAAAAGCAACAACGTCTGAGCACAGTACAAAGACTATAAATGTAAGAAAAAGACTGAATTTGAAAATTAAATTAGACATTTTGAAGCGAATCAAGCGGATGTGTGCCATAATTTAGGACTTGCAAGTTTAACTGTAAGAACAATTATAAAAAAAAAAATAAAGAATTAATTTTAGCAGCGGGAAAGATAGCTGTTCCACTGCAAGCAACTAGGGTTAGGCTGGCTATTAGGATTGAAATGGGGCGCCTCCGTAGCCAGGTGGGAAGGAGCAGCAGTGCGTAGCACACTCTTCTTGATTAGACCGGGGTTCGAGCCTGTCACCACCAAATACGGAGGATGCGGAACGGTCAGGGAATGACTACTGCATATTCCGGAGAAATATGGCCTTAGTTGCTAATGCTTCTAAAAACCAAATAACAATAACAGGATTGAAATTGAAAGACTTTAACTAATTTTATTGAAGATAATATTCAATGCAGAATTCAGTTAAGTTAAATATTATTAGAGAGAGAGAGAGAGATTAGCCAATATGATGATCTGAAGAAAACTCACCTAAAAAAAAAAAAAAATGTGGAACCATTTAAAACTAGTAAGGGCTGGTTGAATAGATTTAAAATTCAGGGAGAAGCCACAAGTGCAGAAGGAGCCGAAATTTTCAAAAAAGAACTTGTTAAAATTATTGAAGAGAGGTATTATGTGTTATACTTCTCAACAAGTTTTTAACATAAGGTATAAGGTATAAGGTATGTTAGTGTCTAACGGCTCCTGGGATTTCTCCCATCTCCGCGGGTGTACATTGTATCGGGGCCAGAGATTTGAAGTGTGTGGGGGTCATGTGCTGTGTATTGTGTTGTGCCCTTTGTTCCTCCGGTCTATTAGCCGCCGAGCCCCTAGTGGGACCCGACGTTACCACACCATGCCACGGGGAGGCCGACCGGGTGTACCACTGTAGCTAGAGTACTCTGGCGGGTCCTGCCACCTACTTTCCTGGGATTTCAGTGGCTAGGACCAGATTTAAGAATGAGATGATCGCTGTTTCTTGAGCAACGGTTGTAATTTTAACAGAGCGTAGGGTTGTTCGCTGATAACTTGTTCTAGGGCCAAATAGGTCGGGCAGTAATTTTGATGTTTTTAGATTTAGACCTGTGGGGGCATGAGTGTGTGTGTATATAAAAATATATATACACACACACCCACACACAAATATATATATAAACTAAAAAAAAAAAAAAAAAAAAAAAAAACGTTGTGCAAGAGAAAAGTAAGGGAGGAAGGCAAAAAGACTGGAGGGTAGGAAACAGAAGAAAGGGGCCAATAGAGAAGATGGCCCCTGATGACAGTGTGGCATGCCCAACGCCTCACCAGAGAGAAGAGTGGGGTGGCGGGTGGACGAAAACCACCTCCCCACAAAAAAAAAAAAATAAATAAAAATAAAAAATAATAATAATAAATAAATAAAAAAAAAAAAAAATCATTCTGTAAGAGAAAAATAGGGGGGGGGGAGTAAAGAACGGATGGCAGGAAACAGAAGAAAGCCGGAAAAAAAAAAAAAAAAAATGAGAGAGAGATATACCCCGCAAGTTCAGGGTAGGTACAGCTAGCACGGCCAGTCAGTTGCAGCCGACAACTTGCTGGAAATCCAGCAGTGTGAGTGCTGCTATGGTGGATGGGTCATGTTCAGTAAGGTCTAGTTCAGGTGCCGTCATTGGGACTCCATTTGGTGAGTCTTTGTCGCATCCAGACTGAAGGCTGGTCCAGTAGTCCATCAGAACGAACAGTGGGGGTGGTCAAAACCGGGAGGCCAAGATTAATGGTCAAGTCCAGGGATCGATGCTAGGCCTCTTCTTGATGAGATGTGTCACGTCTGGTCGAGAAAAGTTTGTCCAGGAATCAATGATGAGGAATTTGTCAAAGTATGTGTGGACCCTGTCTTTGATTGCACTGCTGGTCAAGTCTTGTGCAAGTTGGTCCAAGGCATTAGCATTCATGGCTCAATGATGAATAGCAACAATTGGCAGTCATGGTTGTTATGACCTATTGATTCGGATACTAAGGTGGTGGTAGTGCTTTCTGCCTGGTAAATAAGTCCATTGCAAATTGAGTCAGAGCTCGGTAAGTTTCTTCATTCTGTAGGGTGAGGTGTTCTTGATTTTGGTAGTTGAAGCGTAGTTTTGTTATTAGGATCCTCCTGAAGTCCTCGTAGATTTCACAGCTGTGGGCAAGGTGCTCCCACGTCTGATCCTCTCCACAGTGGCAGCGGGGTGAGTCTGAAATTCTGAAGTCATGTAGTTTTTTCTGGAAGGAGCCATGTCCAGTGAGGAGGTAGGTAGCATAGAGTCCTGGTGAAAACCAGACAGGTGTGAGGGAGTAGAAGGCCCTGACATCAGGGAGGAATCTTTTGGTGACAGCGCCTTTAGTTGATGTCTGCCATCTTTCTTGCCAGGTGTCTGTTAGATGTTCATTAAGTCTCATCTTTTCAGCGTTTCTATTATTTGCTGGGTCAGTGGTGAAACCTGCACAAGTAACTGCTCTTCCTTTGGCTATTTGGTAGAGCAACCCATGACGAACAATCTCCAGGTCCAGAGGAAGAGATCCAGTGAGGACCTGTAGCGCATGGGTGCTGACAGTGCGACAAGCACGCGAGGACAGAAGGAGAAGAGAGCGCTGGATAGTTCCTAGGCGCGATCTGTTTACTACGGTATTGGCCTTCTTGTACCAGACTCCAGAAGCATAGGTGATAACCGGGATGAAAACTGCCTTATAGAAGAGTGACAGCGTTCTCTTCTTTAAGCCCCAGTCCTTCCGGGCAACTCTTGAGACTTGGGCAGCATACTTCCTGATCTTAATCCTGAGTTGGTCTAGATGAGGAGTGAAGGAAAGGTTTTTGTCTAAGATCAAACCTAGATATTTAAGCTCTGTTTTTAGTTTTACTGTAACACCATTGACCTTGATTTGGGGTGGTCTTCTCAAATCAAGGGTGCCTTTTAGTAGGATCGAATTGGTTTTCTCTGGGGAGATCTTTAGGTTGTTATGCTCTGCCCAAGCTTGAAGGGTGGAGATGGCCTGGTTGGCAGTTGCTTCTAGTTGGGTTCTGTTATTGGCAGAAAAGAGCATGACCAGGTCATCTGCATAGGCCTGGGTTTGTACATTGTTGAGTTTGGTGTTCAGGAAATCATCCAGCACCAGATTCCAGAGGAGAGGCCCCAGGACAGATCCCTGAGGGCATCCCCTGAAGACTGGTCTGGAGACACTGCAGTGGGGAGCAGACACGACAACTCGCCGGTCCTGGAGATAGGTCTTGATGCATCTATATAAGTTTTCTGGGACATGCGCTCTTCGGAGTCTGCCCAGGACGCTGGGCCACCAGAGGGAATCGAAGGCACCAGCAAAGTCAAAGGAGATTAGTAGAAAGTATTTGGAGTTGCAGTTGGTAGCAGCTTCAATGATTGTTTCCAGTGCATCAATCGTGGAGCGTCCTTTCCGGAAACCGTACTGCTTAGGTGAGGAGAGACCAGCGTCATTGTAGTGGGCTTCTATTCTATGGGAGATCATCCTTTCGAGAAGTTTGCTGAAGACTGGCAGCAGTGCAATGGGCCGGTAAGATTGTGGCAGATCATGTGGTTTGGTTGCATTCTTCAATATAAGTCTAAGGATTGCAGTCCTCCATTGTGTGGGGAAGAATCCTTGGTGGAGACAGTGGTTTAACAGGTTGAGTATTGTAGTGGGAATAAGTTCAATGGCCTTCTGGACGATTTCTGGATCGAGCATGTCTCTGCCCGGAGCCTTCTTGTTTCTGATTCTAGATGCAGCTAAGTTGAGCTCGGTTGTGGTGAAGGGTTCTTCAATTGCAGTTGTGTGATATGTTTCATTTTCCATGCAGAGCTGTAGCTGTTCCGGTGTGTGTGGGTCAGCAGGCTGCTGAAATGTAGCGTCTAAAATATTATTGATAGTATCTTGCCACGATCTGGTATACAGTCCGTTCGGTAATTTTGTGGTTGATACGACCTCGCCTCTGGGAAGCTTGTTAGTGGTCAGTTTTTAACATAGTTTTTAACATAGATGAAGCAGGACTTTTGTGGAAACGAATGCCTATAAGAAGTTTCATATTGAAAGAAGAAAAAAAGCATGCCAGGTTTCAAAGTGGCAAAGGATTGGTTGACTTTATTGTTGGGTGGTAACGCTGCAGGGAATTTAAAATTAATATTCCTTTTAGTTTATTTGGAAGAGGACCAAAGTTCAACCCAAAATCAACACATTTTTCATGATTAAATTAAATCAATTTAGATGAATTAAATTCATGATTTTAATTGGAATTGTAAGTTTAATTTTGATACGTAAGTAGTTACCACATAATTATATACGTATGTAATGTACAAATATTTGAATATTAAATATTTTTACCGACATTTGTGCATCTTTTCACTACCGTTTATTATTGATTAGGAAATATCCTATGGCACCGACCGCAACTCACAAATACATGTTACCTTCTGGGAATGCGGCGCTCGCTTAGTGCAGATTCACTTAGCGCTCTGTTTTTATGGAACGAATTATCAGCATTAAGCGGGCGCCACCTGTAGTTAAGTTTAGCCTCGTCTAGTGGATTTTTTAAATGAAAAATATTTACTCTGATGGTAGCTAGAGAAAAGTTTGCAGACTGCTGGGTTCCCACAGGCTGCTATATGCTTTGGCTGGTTCATTGTCTGGTTGTGCAATAGATAGCACTGCTTTTCTGAGATTTAGTATAGCATGATAATTTATTTATTCCATATTTATTGTTTGTTTAAGATTCTACAATTGCATATAATTCTATTATTAAGTAACTCGGAATAAATTCCTTAGAAAGTTAGTGTTAATTAATCTCTATGGAATAGAAAAATAGATCAATAAAAAATGTACACTTGAAATAACAATATTTTTATAGTCTAACATGCAGGCCTGTCTTGGCTAAACTGGGATGTATGGTCACCCTATTTTTAGTATAAAATTTGGAACTTCAGAATTTTCATCTGCACTAACATCTTCTGAATTGATTTGGTTTACCTCCGATGGCATTTCCACCAAATCTGCTTCGCCAGCCTCTTTTTCTACCAGTAATTCTTGAACTTCTTCAGTAGTCATATCATTTGAGTCATATCATCAAACCTTCCCCTCCTACAAACTTAGGGCTGGAATTTAATTCACAACAAAGAAATTATTCCAATATGGTTCTTAAGAACAAAGTTTAGTAATACATACCTGGAAAAATTTATAAAATTTTAAATTTATAACTGATCAAATGAAAACCAAAATAACCTTACAAAAACCTTAACAGTTACGAACTGCATGCTTCAAAGTCACAATTTTTTATAGTCTCAAAAATGCACAAGTTCAATAGCACAGAACCTAACAGATTTCCCAACAATTTTTTTTTTTTTTTTTGCATAACGACTAGCGAGTCAACAGAGGATTCACAAAAAAGAATGGAAATGTTGAAAAATTACAGACAACATAACAGTAGTTTCCCGCAAAAAATCTCAAAAATACCATGTTAGGGTGAAACTGTTATATAAGTACTGTGTTCTGCGAGGATTGCTGCAAATTATCAATCGTGTTAGTGAAATTGTGTTGTAGAGTACCGTGTTATATGGGAGTTGCATGTATATAGGTATTTATATATTCAGCTCCTGTTGAATATGTAAAACATTGAATGTATAAATGAATTTGAGTTTATGGAATGGTATTTTTCTGTATACAGTGAAATCTGGTTAGGATTTATCAAAATATTTTGTACAATCTAGTAGAATTTTCACAGAGCAGGAAAGTAAAACAAAGCCAATTCAACAGACGGTTTTGTGCTAAAGACATGCGATTACTGGTTTTCTTCATTAGAAGTTCATGTCTGCAAGGCAATGCTTTATCCAGTTTTATTTTGTATTAATTTACCATTTTCATTACATTTAAGTTTCCTTCAAAACTCTTTGGAATGAAAAATAAATAAATAACAATAAGGAAAGATCAACACCCACAGATTTATTTATTTTACCGTGAGTATCATCCATAAACATAATTATCCAGTTAGTATTTTGTAAGTCTGTATTGGAAAGACATGATAGTAGTGTATGTTGCTTAACAACAGAAATGTGACTGAAATTCATTAGAAAAATAAACTTCTCATAAAATTGCAAAGGATAAATTTTTCATAAATTTTACAAAAAATTTCTTAATTAAAACAATTTAATTAAAAATGTTTTGCAGGAATGATATTAAAAAACTTCAAAAAGAACTAGAATCTGTGAGACTTTTACAAATAGAAGAAAGTGAGAAACATATAGAGTGTCAAAAGAAATTGTTTCAATCAGAGAACAGTGTCGAAGCATTAGAAAGTGAAGTCTTCCGACTAAAATCACAAATTAAGGAGCTCACAGAGAAGCATAATGGTAATTCATTTTTAAAATATTATTTTATAATTATAAAAGGATTTACTCTGTTTTATGAATTGGAAAGGAAGTGAAAGCTATTGCACTATAGCAATGATTTCACATATTTCAGAGATTAATGCTGCAATGTGAAGACCTAGTTTAAAATTAAAAAAAAAAAACCAAAAATTTTTGGTTTTTTAAAGTTCTGTTTGCAGTGTAACAGTAGTTGACCTTTTTCCTAATGCATTGCAATAATTACAAAATGTAATTTTTATCAAACATGTAAATTTAAAAATCTTTTTTTTTACACATTATTTTCAAAATAGCAAATTTTTATTAATTTCACTTCCAATTCAAGTTCATAAAACTGTTAAGCATTTGAAAATTCAAACTAACATGTGTATGTATTAATGTTTAACCAGTGTCATTTAATAAGTGTGAAAAACTTATCACTTCCAAATACCCAAGTAAAACTTTCTGCATATTAGAAAGATAGACAAATTCAAATTATTATTTAATAGCACCAGAGCTTGTCACTAATTCATATAATATTTTTATCTTTAGAAGTGTGTGGGCTGAAAAACCTGACATAACTCGCTGGGGAAACTGCTTCCTCAGCTTGAGATCTATTGAAGATGATGGGTCATTAATCTAATGATCAACATATATTTTTTAGGTGGGCCTGTAAATCCCATGTCACCATTGCTTGGTTAATATATAGACAACATAGTGAAATGTACCTTACATGAATAGGTACATTCTGCTGCATGTTCCTGTCATGCAGTTCATAAGCAAAGTTAGTAATCTGCATATCATAAATATATTTTCTGTGCCTATACTTAAAGCAAACTATAAGGCTATTGTAATGCATTATTCAGTTGTATACAAACATGCACAAGAAAGTGGTACTCCACTTTATTTAATGGTTTTTTTTTTTTTTTTTTTTTTAGTTGTTGGCGCATCGGCTTCTGTGGCCATAATGCACCTCCCAAGGCGGGATTTGAACCCGCAACCTTTGGGTTGCCAGGCAGGCACTTTACCCACCTGACTAGCCCGGTCGACTTTATTTAATGTATAATAAAATCCATTTAGCTATTAGGTCACTGTTATATACTATGGACAGAAGGACAAACTGATGCTAATAGGTGATTCCACCAGTGTTGTGAGGTATGCCCCGAAATGGGTATAAAGTGCAGCCTACTATCCAGAAATGGAAAGTAAGCTTATAATATCACAATGTTTGTGTGCACTCAACCAGAAACCTTTATTTACAGTCTGTCCTAGAAAAGCAAATGGTATAGCTATGGTGTTACTAGGGTACTCTAGTAACACCATACCTTTTATTTCAATTCACCATCATGAAATAACATGGCTGCCTCCAATCAAAAATTATCACAAGCAATTATTCAAGGGTTTGGGGATGTGCAGCGTGGTACTATCAGACTCCGTGCTGATTGTTTCTTTGTAATACTTACGGATAAACCATATCCAGCTGACTCAAAATCTGATAGTGAGCCAATGAAAAAAATTCCAAGGAACAATGTAATATTTGCTTCCTCTTCCTACACAAACTTTGAATATAATAAGCTAAAAAATGGACTATAGTGGTATATGGTTTTTTTGGCAAATTAAGAAACCATACTTTAATTTTATTAAAGCCATCACCATGATGTGACATTTCACTATCATCGAAAAAAAAAGCACATGCTACCAATAAATGAAAAAAATTTGATAACATAAAACAGGTCAGTAAGGATACAAGAGCACAAAAAATTTTATGAAGGAATGTTTGACCTTCCAAGTGAAGCAGATTCAGATGGCAAATATAACTATGGACAGAAGGTCCTTGAAAGTAAATTTCTCTCTTGAAAGTAAATTTAAATTATTGGTAAATTATCTTCTTCCAAGTACTGTAATTACTTTTCAGATAGCTTAATTCTGTCTTGATCTATTCAGTTTTTATTGATTCCTATAAAATTTGGGAAACATGAGTTTTGTTTTTGAAATGACTGATTCAGTTATGTGTACTCATGAAAAAAACAATGTAATTGCAATGTGAGATAATACTTGAGCTCCCTAGGCCTTAAAAACCAATGTACTGTATTATCTGTAATATCCATGTGATACAATGTCAGTGAGAACCACAAGCCAGTTCTAAGAGTGCAATCGACCAAAATAGCAAGTGAAATGTTTTGTTTTGTGCACCAGATCAGGCTTCTGTGATAAAGCAGTAATATGTGGATAAAATTTTTTACAAAATCTTTGACTGGGCTGCCACTTACGATTTTAAAATTTTTTAAATGTAAAAGTTTACATGAATACAATGGGTATTTTAGTCAGAAGTATAAGGATTTTTAAAAAATTTTTTTGTTATCTGAGTTCTTTTCCTTATCAATTTGAAATATTATGCTTTATTATATTTGCATTATTGTATTTTTCCAAACTGTGTTATAGTTCTCCCTCTAGAATATAATGTAGGAAACAAAAAGGGTTGTTTGATAGAGCAGCCTAATTAACCGTTAGGTAATTAAGCTTCTCTAACTCATATTTATGTTCCCCAGACCACCTACTTGAAATGTTCATATGATACAATGCACAACAGGAAGCATATGACATCTCACAGAGCTCATAAATAAAGTGTGTGAACTTGCAGGCAGGTCAAGCCACAAAGGCTGAGACCTGGGGCTCACTGCAATCAAAATGTTAATGGAGTAGTTTAGAAGAGTCCTAACAGTAATCCTTAATTTCAAATAGTGTCAGTATCTGTTTATTCTTAGTTTATTTGCTTCTAAAGAATTTGAAATTGAAGATTTTAAATAAATCAATGATAATATAATTTTGATATCCTCTTATTCAAAATGTAATATTTTTGTATATATTTTGCAGAATTAATGAATTGTGAATCTATTTAATCTGCTTTACAGAGCTTTGAAACAAATGTGTATATATATATATATATACATTTACACATACATATTTTTTTTCAGGGATCACAAAATTTTCCAGTGCTTTTGAGGAAAATAAATTCATTGTAAAACAGGACACTCAGATTATCCTTCCTTGTGAAAAAAATGAAGCCCCAAAAGTTTCTTGTGTAGTAGAAAATCAGGTATCTGACCAACAGAAAAAAGTAACAATGAATGAACTTTTAACTGTTCACACTGAAGACGGAGAAACTACAACAATCCAAATAAAGGAAAAGGATGGATGTAATTCAGAGACATCTAGGATTAAAGGTGGACAGAGGGCAACTGCACCAGTTTTTCATATATCAAGCACAAAAACTGGTGACAGTTGCAAACAACAGTAGTTACTCCTCCTCATCTTAATTGTCAAATATTTAATTATTAAAAGCACATTAGGAGTTCTTATTTCCACTGTTCTTTTTTTATAATGTGAATACTACTCTTGACTGTAATATTTGTAAATAAATATTTGTATTATAAGAGTGGAGTTTTTATTTACTGAAAGGAGTGAATGGGAAGGTGGGTTTTTTTTTTTTTTGGCTGATGCTGTATAAGCTTGCTTTCTTGCCTCATATGCCTCTACTAATGCTGATGTGCAACCAATGCAGAGATGTTCTAATCAATATCCGGAATACCCCCCCCCCCCAATATTATTACATTCTGATTTGGTGATCCACTCTATTTGTATAGCTTGTTTTACTCATTAGTCATTTGGCCCAGTACACACACCCAACTCATCTATTGGGTATGCTGTTTTAGTCCATTTGATTCTTACCAAATGCATAATCTTCTCCTGTCCTTTCTGTTCACCTTTTACTCACCATATTTGAATTCTAAATCCCCTCCATCAGAATGATGCCATCTTTCTGGTATTCCATAATGTCCACACTCGATGAATTAATAAATAAATTCATCAAATTTATTATGCTCCTAGCATTAGTATTGAATTGTACAGCTGAATACTTGAGTTCCCTGATTTAATTCCTTTGAGGGTATTATTTTTTTCTTTTTCTATTGCACTAATTTCATCTATGAGAATCAAACTGCTGCTTAGTGTGGGATTTGGTGGCTACTGACATTCTATGTATAATTACTGCTATCTTATTTTATATTGAGATAAAAACAAAATGCACAAGGCATAATCTTTATGGGTTTGGTAATTACTATATAATATCAGTGTAGATACACCATAGTTAACCCATAAATTTGAACTACGTATGTAGTGTCAAAGGCATCGATTTAATAGTATCACATGTTGTGGGTACCTTCACAACGAGATAGCTGGTATTGCACTACTTCAAATAAATAACGCTTCTCTAGTAGAGAAGACTACTGCTATTTATTTTCAACGCTGAAAATATAATATATTTTCAGCGTTGAAATTATATCGGTGTATTAGTGTAAATACACCATAGTTAACCCATAGATTTGAGCTACGATTGTAGCATAGAAGGCATCGTTTTAATCGTTTTAATTGTATCTCATAATGTGGTTGCCTTCACAACAAGATAGCTACTATTGAATTACTTCAAATAAATAACGCTTCTCTAGTAGAGAAGGCTACTGCTATTTATTTTCAACGCTGAAAATAAATAACAGTAGTCTTCTCTACTAGAGAAGCGTTATTTATTTGAAGTAATTCAATAGTAGCTATCTTGTTGCGAAGGCAACCACATTATGAGATACAATTAAAACGATGCCTTCTACGCTACAATCGTAGCTCAAATCTATGGGTTAACTATGGTGTATTTACACCGATATTATATAGTTAATTATCAAATCCCATAAGGATTATGCCTAGTGCATTTAATTTTCCAAATACATTACGACCACACCCTTTTGGCATCTCTCATAATGTGGATATAACTTCGCAACTGAGATGGCTTGTTGTATTACCTGGGTACCTGCCTGCCCACTGATGACGAAGCCAAACAGCTTCGAAACGTGCGTCTGGGTGGTGGTACCGCTGAAAATAAATAACAGTAGTCTTCTCTACTAGAGAAGCGTTATTTATTTGAAGTAATTCAATAGTAGCTATCTTGTTGTGAAGGCAACCACATTATGAGATACAATTAAAACGATGCATTCTACGCTACAATCGTAGCTCAAATCTATGGGTTAACTATGGTGTATTTACACCGATATTATATAATAAATTCTATATATCATTGACAAAATTCCATGACCTGCTCTGGCAGCCCATTTGCACTACTCAGAGAACTTTATATCTGACTGCACAATTACCCTTGGGTCTTTTTCATTTCCCTGAGTGTAGTACCACACAGTTGGTACGTTTCTTTTGGGTTACTGCTACCCATATGCAGTACTTTGACAAATGCAATGTTAAACTCCAGTTGCCACTTCTCAGCCCACTGCCAAATTTATGGGTTAACTATGGTGTATCTGCAAACTTGGACATTAAGCCTGATATACCTTCATTGATATCATTAATAAATACACAAACAATAAAGGCCCAGCACTGAACCCTGGGGGACTCCACTAATAACAGTCCGCATAGAGCAGTGTCCATTTATTACCACTCTCTGCAGTCTCCCACTCAACCATCCCTTTATCCACTGCAGAAATTTGTCCTTAATGCCATACTGCTCCAATCTGTACAGCATTCTTCCATGTGCAACAGTATCAAAAGCTTTCCTGAAATCCAAGTACATGATATCAAAATTATTTTTTGCATCCAGTTCCTTTGTGACCACATCATAGTATCCAATCAAATTGGTCAGACAAGACTTCCCCTTAACAAACCCATGCTGCGTCTGAAATATTACTGCAGTCTTGTCTAGGTGATCCTGCATCATTTCTTTAACCAGTGCTTCCATTATTTTCCCTGGAACAGAAGTTAAACTGTGGTAACTAAATTCAAGTGCAAGGTACGGATGAATTTTCTCCTGTGCATTACTGAAAAACTGAGCCATGCACAAATAAAAGAGAAGCATATGCTGTTTCTTTCCATGCTTCTTTATTCTGTTCGAATTAGTTTTGATAATAAAAGTCATGAAATTATTTGTAAAACTCATGGAATAAAATTTATTTATAAAAAGATGAAATAAATTATTTCGTATCTTTTATCAGAACTTTAATTCAAACAGAATAAGGCAGCGTGGAAAGAAACAGCTTATTCTTCTCTTATATTTGTGTGTGGCTCTGGTTTTTTAGTAAATGAAATAATTCAATTACATGGATTTTAAAATTCTTGAGTCAATAAATTAGTAATCTGGATATTTTTCATGTATAATCACTAAATAAAAAAAATTCAGTACTTACGTAATAGGAATTTAAATGTATATTTGCTTTCAAAAAATAAACTGTGTCACCTTATGATATATCTGAGATATCACCCATCCTCCACCAAATATAATCAATGCAATTGCAAATCTAATTTTCCAGTGAACATTAGACTTTTGAAGTTCTTTCACTATTAGCTGTACTTGCTGACTTGTGTGCTCTATACTTTTACTATTGTCTATTACATAATCTGCCATGTTGCACTTGTTTTCTAGAGGCATCTGAGCACTAATACGTTGCAAGGCTTTCTGTACAGGAATATTATCTCGTCCCATTACTCTGTTGATTTGTTCTTCATGTTCACTGAAACACAGCAAATAGTTATTGCTTATAGATTTGCAAGCATAGAGCCAATCAAAATACAAAACTTATGATAGATGATAAACTTTGTGACTACATCAAATGAAATAAAATGCTACTTCCAGATTTTATTAATTCAGTGTTTCTGAACCTGTGTGCCGCGAGTATGCTTCAGGTGTGCTACAGAAAATGCAAATAAAAAAAATTAATAAATCCAAGTTTTATAATAAAAATTAATCAAAATTAAAAATTAGTTTATTTACGCTGCACCGATCCCAGCCCCTTCCAGTGGTCAATGTGACATCACATTTTGATTCCTAGTAGTAGATCTGTTCATCTTTATTCAGCCATTTTTATCATTTGAGAAACTCTCCCAGGCACCTTACAGTTGTAAGTGCAACTTGTAAGCAGCATAGTAAGAAATTTCGTTTGTGTTTTAAAAGTACTTTTTGTGTTTTCATATCTCTAAAATGTCATATTCAGTTAATTTATATAGAACATCTTCAATTAACTGTATTAGTGTATTCTAGAAGTAACTTTAATTTTTTTTAGAAATTATTAGTGATGGATAAATTTTTAGTGAAAGGAAATCAGAAGAGGAAAATTGGTAACAACGAGCTTGGAGAAAATGACAAAAACAAAACAGGATTATTTGGCAATGGGATTTTTGTATACTGGTACCCAAGATTGTCTTCTACCTTTATGTGAGGTGTATGGTTTAAAATTGCCAAATGAATCATTGGTGCCGAATAAATTGCAGAGTCATTTTTCTAAGAAACATGAGAATTAATTGTCCAAAACTATGGAATACTTTAAAAAACTGTAGGTCTCTACTAGAAAACAAGGTACACAATTTTATAGTATGTCTAAAATATCTGATAAAGCTCAAGAAGCCAGCTATTCAGTAGCCAAATTAGTGGCAAAAAAAAAAAAAAACAAGGAAAAAAAAAATCTCACCTGATTGCAAAAAGTCTGATTTTACTAGCATGTCGGGTAATTGTGAAAAGTATTTTGGGAGAGAAAGCTGGGAAAAAATGACAGTACCACTTTCGAACAGCACAATTAACAAGTGTATAATAGAAATTTCCTGGAAATATTAATAATTTTCGGCGAGTGTTTGCATTGCAAGTAGATAATTCTACAGATATTAGCAGAAAAGCCCAATTAATAGCATTTGCCAGGTTTATCAAAAATGACACAATTATTGATTTTTTTTTTTTGCTGTAAAGCACCTAAAGAACAACCAGGCAAGATATTTTCAAAGTAATAAATAATTATTTACAAAAGTGTGGTATATTATGGAAGTCGTGTGTCGGCATTTGTACCGACAGTGCTCCCGCAAGGACAGGAGCACTAAAAGGATTTGTAAACTTAGTAAAACAACACAATTCAAATATTATTACAATACACTGTTTTAGACACAGAAGTTCTACTAGCGAAGACAGATGTACCTGATTTAAACTTGTACTTGATCAAGTGGTTAAAATGGTCAATTATATCAAAACTAGACCACAAAAAATATGTATTTTTGGAAAATTATGCGAGGAACTGGAGTCTGATCATTTCTCTTTAATGATCCATACTGAGGTTCGGTGGCTATTGAAAGGAAATGTACTTATCCATATGTATGAGTTGTGTGAGGAAATGCTCATATTTTTTATCACTGGAGCAATCAGAATTTTGTGATTATTTAAGTGATGAAATTTAGTGCTGTAAATTAGCTTTTATAGCAGATTTATTCGCACAGCTTAATAAATTAAATATCAGTATGCAAGGCCCATAGGAAAATTTACTCACTTCTACTGGCAAGTTGTTCGCCTTTAAAGAAAAGTTGAGTATATGGAAAAAATGTGTAAATGAAAAAATTTTGATGTGTTTCCCTTGACTGCCAAAACAAATTATACTAAAATAATTAATGTAATAAGCGAAACATTAGAGCTGTTAAAGACAAAAATTGAGCATTACTTCCCATCCCTTGATACCAAAAAATATTAGTGGGTAAGAGACCCATTTGCAACAAGAAACCTTCCGACGTTAGAACTTCGGAATCTGCAAGAAAAAGAATTAGCTGAGATCCGTGGTGACCAGTCACTGGAAATTCACTTTAATAATGCTAATATTAGAAAATTTTGAATTAGAATTCAAAATGAATATCCATATCCACAAATTTCCGAAAAGGCAATTAGAGACCAAAGTCGGTAGAAGAGGAGCTGAGAGTAAGCCTATTAACAATAAATCTTCGTATTAAAAAACTGTGCTTCCCATCAAACCCAACTGTCTTGCTGATTAAAATGTTATTATTGTATATTTGTTTGTGTTTATATAATTGTTAATTTTTCACATATTTTCTTTTAAATTTCATATATGTTTCATGTAATTCATATATGTTCAAAAAAGAACATTACAGCATTTAAAACAAATAATAAATGTAATACATATACCCAACAAAAATAACTTCCAGTTTGTGTGTATATATATATATAATTTGTTTATTTTTATTTATAATTATAGATATTTAAAATATATATAATATTTATGAATATAATAGTGACTGAAGTGTGCAGCAAAATTTCAGCATCTTTAAAAGTGTGCTGCAACAACGAAAAGGTTGAGAAACACTAAATTAATTCTCCAAAGAAATACTTGAAAATATTTTAATGTGCGTTTACTGTTAGTACTGGCCTCCAACTTGGAAAAAAAAAAAAAGTTATAATATAAACTATTTCACTAAATATGGTCCGTCAATGAGAATACTTCTGAGGCATTTACAGAAATTAAATATAACATCTTATTTATAAAAAAAATCTTTCTACACTGGTGCAGAGTATCAATACCTACACTACGTTTACCAAAGAATGCCCATACATTCCCAGTAACTGTACTTGGATTCCCTGCTTCTGCTAACTCTTTTAACCTGTGTCTGTTGCTATCCTTGCAAAGTAGCACCTATCAATTTTGTGGCCCTTGTTGAGAAGCACAAAAGTTGGTGTTTCAGAAATTCTCAGAGTTATCTGATGGGGTGAAAGGTTGAGCCAGCCATGGAAATTTAGAGACTCCTATCTAAAACCACTCCTGAATATTGTAGCAGTATAGTAAGGAATAAAAATATAACAGTACTATTTCCTAAATTTTTAAATATCAGTAAGGCTGAAGATTAATTTTTATTAAAGAAATTAAACTAAGTTGGATTTGCATTAGCAATACCTAAATAATACAATACCTTGTGGGCCACCTTTTCCCCTTAATTCAGCCTATACATAGCAGCCTGGAAAGCAAGTTTCTGTAGATTTAAAGAACATATCGTATCATCATGGAACAAGTAAATACATGGGCTGTGTTAGGGTAACTAAGAGTAAGAACAGGTGCATGTACATCACCAATGCTAGGAGTATAGTAAATAAATCTGATGAATTTGAAGTGCTGGTGAAGGCATCAAAGGTGGATATTATTGAGATATCAGAAATATGGCATCACACAGATGTAAGGAATGCAGAATTTGAATTAAGCACAGGGAAAGCAAAAATGAGGGCAGGAGTGTGTTTAGGCCTAATGATTCCGATGAATATAAGAACAACTGTACTGAGAAACAGAGTGGGCCAGAAAATCAAATGTCTTATAATGGGGAATTTTAACTTCCTAGCTTTTGTGGATTTATTGGATGGTTGTTTTCTACAGCAGCATGTTCGAGAGGCAACCAGAGGGGAGTAATACTCTTGATCTGATTATCGGCAGTGATTATTCGTGCATTAAGAATCTGCAGATAAAGGAACCACTTGGTGATAGTAATCACAGTGTATTGATGTGGAATTTACTTAAAGATGTAATTACCATTAGGGGGAAAGGAAAGGGTTTTTGCTTTCATAAAGGTGACTACAGTGGTGTCACAGTTTTTAAATTCTGTATAGTGATGATGTTACCAACAGAAAATTCTAAATTGCAAGCATTCAAGGAATTAATCTTGGAAGCTACGAGGCTTTTCATACCAACTAAGAAATACTGTTCAAGGTTTACACCTAAATAGATGTCAGATGAACTACTGAGACTCGTGGCAGAGAAGAAAATTGCATAGGATGCATAAAAATTATCAAGCGACACAAGCCTATGGTAGATATAAGCTAGTCTGGAACAAGTCACAAAGGAGGTTAGGCAAGTGAGGGCAGATTATGAGAAATCTTTGGCAAAGGATGCAAAGCAAAATGGCAAAGACTTCTTTACTTATACAAACTCTAGAACGAATGGAGATGAATCAGATTGATCCACTTGATATCGATGGTTTGACTTGACAATCCTGCTCAGATAGCTGACAAACTGAATGAGTATTTTGCATCTATATTCACACTTGAGGAATTCTGTAGGGAAGTAGAGGACAGAAGCTTATTAAACTGTAACAAGGAGCTAAATGATTATGCTCCCTGTTAGAGCAAAGTGGAGGAGAAATTGTCGAAGTAAAACATAAGAAAGGCACCTGGGGTGGATGGGATCTCTCCAGTTATATTAAAGGAGGCAGCAAAAGAAATAAGCAAACCCTTATCCATAATTATGAGAGCATCCTTGGATTCAGGGGAGGTTCTCATGGACTGGAGATGTGCAAATGTATCTCAAACACTTTTCAGACCTGTCCATTTAACTTCTGTTCCGGGGAAAATAATGGAGTCACTAGTTAAAGAAGCATTGTAGGATCATCTAGAGAAGACTGCAGTAATAATTTAGACAGCACAGGTTTGTTAAGGGGAATTCTTGTCTGATGAAATTTATTGGGTACTATGATGTGGTCACAAAGGAACTGGATGCAAAAAATAATTTTGATTTATACTTGGATTTCAGAAAAGCTTTTGATACTTTTGCACATGGAAGACTACTGTACAAATGGAGCAGTCTGGCATTAAGGTCAAGATTCTACAATGGATAAAAGGGTGGTTGAGTGGGAGAAGACAGAGCGTGGTAATCAATGGAAACTGCTCTTTGTGGACTAATGTTATTAGTGGAGTCCGCTAATAACAATGGACAAAGGGTTTGGTGTTGAGCTCGTTGTTTTCTGTATTTATCAATGTTATTGATGAAGGTAAATCAGGCTTAATATCCAAGTTTGCAGATGATACGAAGAATGGCAGGGTTGCTAATGACAGCATGCTACTGCAACAGGTCTAGAAAAGTTGAGCAGGTGGGCTGAGAGGTGGAAACTGAAGTTTAACATAAAAAAAAAAAAAAAGTTCTTGTTTATACTCTGCCACGATCGCCAGGTCAGTGGAGTTTACAATAAATCAATCAATACAAATTGTTAATCGTATTTAGTAGGCACGGGCTTGAATCCCAGTCCACTCAAAGAGCGTGTGCTACTGCACTCGCACTCCTGACCACTCGGCTATGTCACTGCGTACTGGTAGCAGTAACCCCAGAATAACCTACTAACTGTGTGGTATTACATTCAGGGTAGTGGAGAATGAAAATTACATGGGGGGCAATTGTGCAGCCTGATATGAAGTTTTCTGAGCAGTGTAGACAGGCTGCCAAGACAGCACATGGGATTTTGTCAATGATATACAGGAATTTTGCTAGAAGGGATAAGGAGGTGATTATCCCCTTGTATAAGGCAATGGTCAGGCCACATCCTGAGTACTGCATACAGGTCTGATAACCTTATTTTAGGAAGGATGTAGAGCTACTGGATCGAGTACAGAGGACAACGAAATTGGTGAGGGGAGCAAAGGGTTGATTTTACCAGAAACGACTTAAGTTCAGGAAAATTGCAATGTCTTGAGACTAGCCATCTGTGAGGTGAACTGATGGAAGTGTATATGGTCTGGAACGGTTTGAGTAAGCTCAATGCTGATGGGATTCTTTCTCTTGCTTAGATTGTGCACCTGAGGGGGGCATAAATTCAAGTTGAGGAAAGACAGTTGTAGATCAGATGTGTGGAAATTTGCCTTTAGCCAGTGGGTGGTTGATCACTAGAACAAACGTCCATCAGTTGTTGTGGAATTTGATAGCTTAAATAAATTCAAGGAAGAACTAGACGAACTTTTGGAGCAAAAGGATAGGTGAAATGGGAAGGGTTTTTTTTTTTTTTTTTTTTGGCTGATGCTGTATAAGCTTGCTTTCTTGCATCATATGCCTCTACCAATGCCAATACATGTCTTTAGCATCAGTAGAGGCATATGATGCAAGAAAGCAAGCTTATGCAGCATCAGCCAAAAAAAAAAAAAAAATTCCCAATTTCACCCCTCCGTTCGTTCAAAATACCTGTCCAGCTGAGCCTTAAATTTATTTAGGCTATCAACTTCCACAACAAGTGATGGAAGTCTGTTCCACCAACCAACTACCCACTGGCTAAAGGCAAATTTCCGCACGTCTTTCCTCAATTTGAATTTATGCCCTCTCAGGTGATTATTCTGAGTAAGAGGAAGAATCCCATCGGCATTGAGCATGCTCAAACCATTCAAGGCTTTATACACCTCTATCAAATCACCTCGCCGGTGCCTAGTCTCCAGACACTGTAATTTGCAAAACTTAAGCCTTTCTTCGTAAGAGCAACCCTTTCTTCCATTCACTAATCTCGTTGCCCTTCTCTGTACTCGTTCCAGCAGCTCTACATCCTTCTTGAAATGAGACCTCCAGACCTGTATACAATGTGGCCTGACCATTGCCTTATACAAGGGAATAATCACCTCCTTATCCCTGCTAAAAAAAAATTCTGTATATCACTGACAAGCCACCATGAGCTACTCTTGCAGCCCATCTGCACTGCTCAGAGAACTTCATATCTGCCTGCACAATTACCCCCAGGTCCTTTTCATTCTCTACCACTGTCAGTGTAGTACCACAGAGTTGATATGTTTCTCATATGTAGTACTTTACATTTGTCAATGTTAAACTTCATTTGCCACCACTCAACCCATCTGCTCAACCTTTACAGATCCTGTTGCAGCAGCATAGCATCAGTAGTGTCTTTAACAACCCAGCCAACCTTTGTATCATCTGCAAACTTTGACATTAAGCTCGATATACCATCATCAATATCATTTATAAATACAGAAAATAATAATGGACCCAACACTGAACCCTGATGGACTCCACTAATAACATTAGTCCACGATGAGCAGTGTCCATTGATTACCACTTTCTGTCTTCTCCCCGTCAACCACCCCTTTATCCATAGCAGCAATTTGCCTCCAATGCCACACTGCTCCAATTTGTGCAGCAGTCTTCCATGTGCAACAGTATCAAAAGCCTTTCTAAGATCCAAATATATAATATCAAAGTTATTCCCTACATCCAGTTCTTTTGTGACTGTATCATAGTATCCAATCAAATTGGTCAGGCAAGACTTTCCCTTAACAAAACCATGCTGTGTCCGAGCTATAACTGAAGTCTTGTCTAGATGATCGTATAGTCCTTCTTTAACCAGTGCCTCCATTAATTTTACTGGAACAGAAGTTAAACTAACAGGTCTATAATTACTTGTGTCAGCCTTTGATCCTCCTTTGTGAATTGGGGTCACATTTGCACATCTCCAGTCTATGGGTACCTCCCCTGAGTCCAAAGAAGTTCTCATAATTATGGCTAAGGGTTTGCTTACTTCCTTTACTGTCTCCTTTAATATAACTGGATAGATTCCATCCACCCCAGGTGCCTTTTTTATGTTTATCCTCAATTCCTCCTCCATTTTCCTCTCAGTTATTACAAAATCATCTAGCTCACTGCCAGAGTTTACTTCACCTCTGGCATTCTCTTTCCTGAATAACTCCTCATGTGTGAATGTAGATGCAAAATACTCATTTAGTTTGTTAACCACCTGAGCAGGATCCTCAACTGTTGAACTATCAATATCCAGTGGACCAATCTGATTCATCCCTTTCCTTTTAGAGTTTACATAGGTAAAGAACTCTTTTCTGTTTTTCTTTGCATCCTTTGCCAAGGATTTCTCATAATCTGCCGTTGCGACTTGGTTACAGACCAGCTTATATCTATCATAGGCTTCCATGTCACCCATTAATTTATAAGTATCCCATGCATTTTTCTTCTCTGCCATATGTTTCATTAGTTCATCTGACATCCATTTAGGCTTAAATCTTGAACAATATTTCTTAGTTGGTATGTAAATCCTAGTAGCTTCCAAGATAAGTTCTTTGAATGCTTCCCATTTTGAATTTGCTGTTGGTAACATCATCAGTTGTCCCACAGTATAAAATTTAAATACTGTCGCAGACCATCATAGTCACTTTTATGAAAGCAAAAACCCTTCCCTTTAACCCTGATGGTAGTTACCTCTTCGAGTAAATCTCACTTCAGCACACTGTGATCACTGCCACCTAGTGGTTCCTTTATCTGCAGATTCTTAATGCATGGAGAATCACTACTGATAATCAGATCAAGATTATTACTCCCTCTAGTTGCCTCCCGAACATGCTGATGTAGAAAACAATCGTCCAATAAATCCACAAAAGCCTTGGTAGTGTTTGAATGACCAACCCACAAATTCCAATCAATATCTGGGAAATTGAAATCCCCCATTATAAGACTCTCTGATTTACTGGTCCACTCTATTTCCCTGTACAGTTCCTCATCAGAATCATTAGACCAATAGCATACTCCTACTCTCAATTTTGATCTCCCAATGCTTATGTCACACCAAACTGACTCGACACTGCACTGTCCAGCGATGTCGAATGGCTTCACTTCCTTGGATTTTATTTGTTTCTTAACTAATAGAATAAGCCCTCCTCCCTTCCTATCCTTTCTGTACACATTGTACTCCCCAAATTTCAGTTCTGCATTCCTTATATCTGTGTGACAGCACGTCTCTGATATCCCAACAATATCTGCCTTTGATGTTTTGAGCAATACCTCAAATTCATCAGATGAATTTGAGGTATTTGTGTACACATTATACACCAATACCTCAAATAATAAATGTATACCTAGCATTGGTGTACACACAAGTATACATGCACCTGTTCCTATTCTTAGCTACGCTAACACAACTCGTGTTTACTTGTACAGCAATGACTCCCAGCAGTCTCTGAAATACCCTGCATCTTGTTTTCCAGGCTGCTGCTCATTTCAATAGAAGCAATTCAAGAACCACTTTCACCTCTGCCAGTGGCTACTGTTAATCTATTAGTCCTTATATTTCCCCAAGCTAGCAGTTTTCCGACCCACCTAACACAGCCTCGATAGCATCAACAAATATTCTTGCACCCTTTCTATTTAAGTGTATTCCATCCCTGTAGAATCAGTCTCTCCTGTTAACAAGTACAGACCAGGCTGAAAAAAAATTCTACCCCTTGAGCCTTGCACAGTCTTTCCAGGGCTGAATTGATCAACAAGGCTCTCACCATATACTTCCTCCTATCGTGTCTGGGCAGTATTGCAGACACTTTCAAATTCAACCCTAAATAGACTCTACAAGGTGTTGTAGAGTGTCCTGTGGTAGTGCTACTCACGTGGTGCACAGTGTGTCTAGTAATGCCTGCACATTGACAGTTGAATGGTCATAGCATTGAACGTCCTTTTCCAGTAGGTCTCAATCATAATCAATTAGGTTGAAGTTGGATGAGTTGTGTAGCCAGGGGAGAATGGAGCATTCATTGTCATGTTCCTGAAACCAGTTAGCAACCTCCCAGGCCTTGTTGTTGTTGGTTTTACAGCACAACGGCAGCTAAAGGCCATTATGTGCCAAACAATGGTAGGAGTTACCAGGTGTCATTAAAGTGATGTGTGTAGTTCGTGAGATTTATAACACTATTCTGCCATAACATTTTATCTTTTTTAGAAAAGTAAAAACTGCATCAATGTCAGACCTGTCATCTAGAATCTGTTGCAAAGTAGGTATGATTTGGGCTGCAGGGCTTGATAAGAAGTGGTTTGCTGCACTCCATTATAGTTGCTGTTGTTATGGGGGTTTGATGGCGCATAAGCTGCTGTGGCTATAATGTGCCTATTCATTTATATTATAAGGATATGAGAAATTTTTATAAAATCAGAAATGATTAAAAAGTCCAGTTTGCTTGAGGTAGTTGAAAAATTCAGAAATATATGCCTTGTCAACAATGAGATTCTCTAAAGTTATTGGTTTATCAAGATTTATCAGTGATACCAGGGATGATGTTCTGTCTTGTCTATAGTAGGGGCAATCAATGAGAATGTGTTTAACAGTCAGATTTGTATAACAATGTGGTGGATCGTCTCCTGTGAATAAATAAAGGTGGTTTAGATGAGTATGACCTATTCTTGCCCTTGAAAGGACTACTTCTCATCTTGATGTACGGACACTGGAGCGCCAAATTTTCGGATAATGTTTAAACTGCAAGAGTTTATTATTAGATTGAGAGTGCCAGATTGTTGTCCATTCTGATCGGCATGCAGCATGAATCGTTAGTGAATAGTCGGATGCTGTAACAGGGATATTCGTTAAATCTAAGGTTGTTGGATTTTTTGCAGCTTTGTTGGCAAGTTCATTGCCCAAAAAACCAGAATGTGCTGGAATCCAACAGAAGGTGACTAGTTGGTGGCGTTTTTCATTCTGTAGTAGCAAGTTTCTAATTTCATCAAGAACAGGATGAACTTTATCTGAAGAATTACATAATGCTAATATTGAGCTGAGGGAATCAGTGTAAATAACAGATTTTAAAGCTAAAGCTAATTTAATTGCATATAGTTTGGCTGAGAAGATACTGAATTCAGATGGAAGAGATGCTGAAATTGTGGTATTTGGAAACACTGTGGCTGCTCCAACATTTGAATTAGATTTAGAGTCATCTGTGTATATTGGAGAAAAATCAATGTATCTTTGATTGTGAACAGCACGAAGTTGTCTGACATTTGAAGTTTGCAACATATTCTTTCCCCAATTGACAAAGGTAAGTGTCACAGGTCAGTATAGGAGGTGGAACGCATGGTGGCTGAGTACAAGTTGCTACCTGTTGTATGGAATGGATGGAAGCATTCCAAACCTGCATCAGTTCAAGAAGGTGCAGACCAGCTGGTTTTACTATGCTAGGTTTATTTCTGTAGAGGATTTCTAATGGTGGACTGAATGGGATGCGAGGCACAACTTTGAATCTTGACAGCATACTTTAGCAATAGTGATTTCCTACATAAAGATAGTGGGGGCTCTAAAGGCTCCAGCACATTGTAAAGGCTATGTGCTGGCGATGTTCTGAATGCACCGAGTGCAACCCTCAATGCACTGTGTTGAACTGGATCAAGCCAGGGTAACATACTCATTCTAGCAGAAGAATCACAGATGGGAGCTCCATAATCAAAACGGGATCTGATTAATGCCCTGTATAATCGAAGTAGGGAGGTACGATCTGCACTCCATGTCAGGGCAGATAGTGCTCTAAGTATGTTTATCTTTTTTAGACAGGCAGTACATACTTTTTTAATATGTTCTAAGAAATTTAGCTTGTCCATAACTAATCCTAGAAATCTGATGTTATTAGTGACTGGGGTAGAGATATTAGACATTTGAAGTTCAGGATCTGGATGAAACTTGCACTTCTACAAAAATGGATAGCAACTGTTTTCTGCTGTGAAAGTCAATAGCCATTGATGCTGGCCCAATGCTGTATTTTATTTAGTGATATCTGCAGCTGTTGTTTAATGGATATCATGTTTTGGGAATGACAGATGGAAAGGTCATCTGCATAAAGGTAAGTCTCTACAGTATTTGGAAGTTTAGTGATAGAATCTATTCTAAAAGAAAAAAGAGTGGCACTTAGTACTGATCCCTGTGGAACACTTTCCTGAATGAAAGTTGCAGAAAGGGCATGTTGATATCGAACTTAAAACGATCTGGTATGTAGAAAATTCTTCACAAATATAGGAAGGTTGCCCCACAGACCAAGAGAGTAAAGATCCCTAAGTCCAAGCATGACCTGTTTTGACGAAAGCCATATTGACTCTGATCCAGATGAGTCTACTGTGGACAATTTTTTCAAGGATTTTGCTGAGGCAGCTTGAGAGGGATATTGGTCTATAGCTATGGGGATTGGTTGGATCTTTTCCAGGCTTTAGGAATGCCAAAACAGTAGAATGATGCCAAGAGGCTGGATAAACATTTTCTAGAAAAATTCAGTTGAAAAAGACCAGGAGGAGGTGCAAAGCTTTGTCATCAAGGTGTTGTAGCATGAAATAATAGATTCCATCTGGTCTGGCAGCACCATTGTGAACTGTTTCAATGGCATGCAAGAGTTCAGAATATTGCAGAGGTTTGTTATATGGCAGAAGGAGAGCAGTTTGAAGTTAATAGAACACTGTTTTGCAGTGTTTTTAATTCTTTGGAATGATGGAATATAAGCTGAATGCAATGAGACTTTGGCAAAAGTGTTGCCCAAAGCATTTGCAATATCTAAAGGATTAGATATAGATTCCCCCATTCCTGGAAAGGATTGGAGAAAGTACAGTAGGAAACTTACCAGAAAGCTGTCTCATTTTTTTCTATATTATTTTGGTGTCTGTGTTTCTGTTAATGCTTGATGCAAAATGGATCCAGGATACTTTCTTGGCTTGCCTTTGTATGAAACGTGCTTTTGCCTTTGACTTCTTATAATTTATTAAATTGGCTGCTGTTGGATTTTGCCGAAACAAATTCCAGGCTTTATTTTTTGTTTTTGTGCATTCCTCATTCCACCAATAATTATAATACTTATGACCCGGGGGATTTGATAGTGGTATTGTGTCTTTAGGAGATGCAACGTGATGTATTCTGTCACATCATCGATAGGCTGGAGACGGATTTTTTTCTCCTCAAAAGATATTGATGACTAGAATTTTGCCCAGTTTGCTCGGGCAAATTTCCATTTTCTGCAGGGTTGAGCTGGAGGAGTCTGTGCTATTAATAGGTTACATACGATTAGGAAGTGATCACTACCCATTGGATCATTTAAAACATACCACTCTATGGTCGGGACCAGTAATAAAGAACAAATGGAGAGATCTCTTGTTGAGGTATGTCCAGTTAGGAGTTGAACATGTGTGTGTGTGCCAGTATTGAGTATGGCGAGGTTTAGTGCCTCTAAAAAGATCTCAATGAGTCGACCTCGTCTGTCTAATTTAGGATCGCCCATAAGGGGTGGTGCCCATTGAAATCTCCTAAATGCCAATGTGCCATTAAAAACCAAACCAAACTAAACCAAATCCCCTAACATACAGAGAGGTGGAGGTATCTGCATAAGGAGGTCTTCAAGATCTTTTAAACAGTAAGTATGGTTTGGCTGTAAGTAGATTGATACTAGTGTTATTGCAATATGGAGAGTTATACGCACAGCAACAGCTATTTCAGTTTAAAGTGGAACATGTTTAGTTGGGATCTTTGAATTTATCAGGATTGCTACACCACCACGGGCAGCATTTGCTGTATTAAGATCTCTTCAATAAAAGCAATATTTCTTTATCAAAGGAGAAATTTGCAAGGTTAGGTAGGTTTCCTGAAGACAAAGGGCAACTGGAGAAAATTGATTAATTATATCTTGGATATTGTCTGTATTGCAACAAAAGCCTCTGCCGTTCCATTGTAAAATACAAGGCATTATTTGTGTTTAGTTGATGGAGCTGATTCTGACTACTTTTTGAAGATGACTGGTTTATGACGTTCCAATTTTTGTTTGTCTTTTTTTTTTTTTTGGAAAACTGGCTGACCAGTGCCCATTTCTTCTTCGGCATGGATTTCTAAAATAGGATCTTCTTGTATAGATTTGCCATCTGTGTCTATGGTTGTGTCCTGAATATTTTTCATAGCATTTGAGTTTGTAATACAAGATGTGTTAGAAATCACTGGGGGAGGAGATACCACTGGTATTGTCAGAGGTGTATTATTTGCTTGGTCTGTGGTCTTCGATTGTTGCTTGCGCACAGTTGGTTGTATCTCAGAGAGGACATTTCTAGCCCAATCAGAAATCGATTTATTAGTAGGGACTGTGACATCAATTTGAACGGAGACTGCTTGATATTTTTTTACAGCATTTGCATAGGTAATATTTTGGTTTATAGTTGGTGCAACTAGGTTTCTTGCTTCTTGGTAACTGACTTTGTTCTCAACCTTGTAATTTACTATTTTTTTCTCAGTTTTCCACTTTTCACATGTCTTGGAATATGCAGGATGGTCGCCTTTGCAATTTGGACATGTCATTTTTTAATATAGTCTGAGGACCCACAGTTGGGGCAGACAGGAATTCCTCTACATACAGTTTGAGCATGCCCATACTTTTGGCATTTATAACATCTTAAAGGGTTGGGAAGGTAAGGGCGAATGCAACAAAATAAATAACTTGCTTTTACAGAGGAGGGTAAGTTTGGCGTATGGAAGGTAATAATAATATTCTGTCCCTGCAGTTCTTGGGTTATTTCTTCCTTGGTGACATTTAATAAATCCCAACTCGATATGACACCCTTAGATGAATTTAGGGTTGTGTGAGGAGATATTTTCACAGGAATTCCAGCAAAGCTTGTTAGTTGTAAAAGCTTTTCAGAATGTCTTTGATTTGTGATTTCTATAAGTAAGTCTCCTGATTGCAGTCTCTTCACCATCTTGGGAGATCCTGCAATACCCTCCAGATGTTTCTGTATAACAAAGGGAGACAATTTACTCATAGGCTGGTTACCAAGAGAGTGGAAGATTAAGAAAGATGGGCAGGGTTGCTCCATCTGATCAGTCTTCTATCTCTTTGGGTTGTCGTTTTCCATGTCAATATGGTCTGTATTTGCCATGTTTGCTCCTTTTCACCCTTGGCAAGAGGACTTTTCTGCCAAGGTTTCTGGCCTTGCCATGGGGAGGCAGAAACAGTGCCACAAAGAGGCCAAGCAGTTAGAAGGGTTAGTTGTTAGTAAAGAATGTAATATATATAACAAAAAAGAAAGGTAAATTTCCTTTCACTTCTCTTACTTGATACTTTACAAGTGTTAAACTGATTTATGATAAATGAACTGCTGATAGAAAACGATATAACTTAAAAAGAACTTTTATCTCTGAGAAAGATCACTATTTGATTCGCACTAGAAATGCTTGACCTTGAATTCGCTTGGCACCTAGGGCCCCCAGGCCTTGTGGCATGGCATGTTGTCTGGTTATACTGTCATCATGAACAACTGTACTTGGTTGGCAACGATAGAAAAGTGGTTGTTCCCATCGAGCCATTCATTAATGGTGATCAGAGGACCCAGAGCATTTCATAAAAACAGCCTCAAACCATACCACCAGCCTGCTGGACACCAACATGCATCCAGGTGCCATGGCCTCGTGTTGCTTTCTCCAAATGTGGATACAACTATCAGCACAACAGAGTTGGAAATGGGATCATGATCATTAGACAAGGCGACAGCTTTTTACATGTTGGTGGTCCAATGTTGGTACTGACATGTCAATACAAGATGTAGTTTCTTCTGTGTTGCAGTGGACTGCCATAGCATACACCGATGAGCCAAAACATTATGACCAGCAAGTCGTTGTGCAAATTGAAGTAACTGCAGGTGAACTATGGTGCGTGTGCGGGGTCAGGACACGGTATAAAAAACACCTGATACTGAGCTCCGTTAATCAGTGTTACTCTTACTCTTCAGATGGGAAAGGCAGCAGACTTAAGAAGTGAGTTTGACAAAGGCCAAATTGTAATGGCCAGACAAATGGGTCAGAGCATATCTGAAACGGCACGGCTGGTGGGGTGCTCATGGTCAGCACCTACAGAAAATGGTCCGAGGAGGGGAAACCCACAGACCGCTGGTGAGGTGTTGGACTACCTACCACAGCTCATCTATGCTCAAGGTGAGCGAAGGCTCTCCCAGATGGTACATGGCAACAGAAGGGTGACTGTGGCACAACTCGCCAGTAATTGGAATGCTGGTGACGGGAGTCACGTGTCACAACACACAGTACATCGAACCTTGCTGAAAATGCGGCTGCGTAGCCATGCTAACCACAGTTCACCGGCGACAGCACCTACAATGGGCATGCGAGCATCGAAACTGGACCTTGAGTGATTGGAGGAAGGCCATCTGGTCTGATGAATCAGTTTCCTGTTGCACCATGTGAACAGCCGGTGTGCGTCGTTACCTACAGAAGTGATGATGCCTGAATGCACTGTGGGATGAAAACAAGCCAGTGTCATGCTTTGGGCAATGTTCTGCTGGGATACCCTGGGTCCATTCAACCATGTGCTGGTTGATTGGACGCTCTGCCGTCTACCACCTACCTAAACATCATTGCTGACCAGGTACACCGTCTTATGGCAACGGTCTTCCCTTCTGGCGGTGCCGTTTTTCAGCAGGATAATGTGCCATGTCACACCACCCGGATTGTTCGAGACTGGTTCATGGAACATGAGGAAGACTTCCAGGTATTGTCCTGGCCTCCAAATTCCCCAGACATCAATCCCATCGAGCACCTGTGGTTTGTGTTGGAACAGCAACTCCGATATGTGGCATTTCAACCACAGACCTTACAGGAGTTAAAGGAACTGCTGGTTACATGTTGGTACCAGATACCACAAGGCACATTTAGAAATCTTGTAGCATCCATGAATCGCCAGGTACGAGCTGTTTTGGCTGCACATGGAGGACCAACATATTAGGTAGGTGGTCATAATGTGCTGGCTTATCGGTGTATACAAACTAATATACACATAGTCCATGGGGATCATGTTGAGTCTTGCACATAGTCCATGGGGATTATGGTTGTACTGGGTGGTTAGCTGTGCACTGTGCTGCATCGCTGCAGTGTTACGAGATGAGACGAAACAAAACATGCCGCTCACTAGGAGCATCAACCATGCATGGCTGTTGGGTCAGTCATGGTAGACTCATGACAGCACAGAATGGAAGCACTTAACCATGTTTGCTATTGATACTGGCACAGCATGTCTTTTTCCCACAGTCATTTCACATTTGATGTCAGAAAGATCTTGGTCTTGATGAATTCTTCCTCGCAAACACTCAAAGCTGATTGCCACGTGTGAACTACAGCCTTATATCAGCTCTCCCCAACTTTGAGCTTTCATCAGTGTCGCAGACCAGTCCATTCTTACACAAAGGGGTGTTTTTAGTGAATAATAAGAGAATTCTTGTGTTACAGGTAGTTTCTTTGGCATGACAGTGCTAATCTTTTGTAGAAGAAGACTCTCAAACCAGTTCATGACACCAGCCAGCTGGAATTTGAGAACAGTCATCCCCCCCCCCCCCCAACAGTTGAAAGGAACCATATCAGGCCCACATTAGTCTTGCAAAACAGCTTATCCCAAAAGTGTTCTATGGAATTTTCATCATGACTCTGAGCCTGCCAGGTAAATTATAGAACAGTCAATCATATTATAGGCTTACAAGCTTGGTTTTATAGCATACGTCCTACAAAGCATTATCACATGATAGGCCCGGTTCAATTAGATGTCAGAGTGGAGGTACCACAAAGTTGTCCAAAATACTAATATATAGGATACAAAACAACTGCATCACTTGTGAATTTTGCAAATAATGTTTTGCGCTGCATTGTGGGTTGCAGAAATGTTTGAAATGCATTTGTTAGATGGGATATACTGTATATCTCTGTGATTGAAATCCAATAAAAAGACTCCACCTGATATACCTAATTGCCATAAATATCTTCCCAAAGGGTAAAATGCATAATTAATGGAAATAATGCAAATGTCAATCATGACAACCAAACATATACTGTATTGCATTTACGTGTACAAACTGAAATGACAGTTCAATGTAATAGTATTATGTACTGTAAATCAGCAAAATAAGTCCTCAATATTTTGTTGTTCCTCCTCGAGCTGCAATTACAGCCTTGCAATGATCTGGTATAGAGTTAATCAACTTCTAGATATACAGTTGCCCAATTCCGTGCTACCACACCTTTACAATGCTCTCCTGCAGCTGAAATTTACTTGCTGGCTTTTTCTGAGCAATTTTAGATGACATTATGTACCAGCAATTTTCAATAGGGTTCAAATCTGGATTGTTGCAGGACGAGCCCCCAACACTGTAATGCCAGAATTTCTGAAGTATGACTGCACCTTAAGGGAGAAAAACGAGGGAAAACATTGGTGTAAATATGTTTTAAGCCTTGTGAGACAAGAAGACAAACTCATCATTAAATCTAAATAGCATAAAACTTACAAATTTTGCTGTGTGGCAAGGTGCTGAGTCCTGTTGAAAAATGCAGTTTTGGACGTCTGTGTGGTGATCCCTAATAATGGGTTTCAGGCACTCCTCCAAGATAGCAGTGTAGGTTTCTGCATTCACCGTTCTGTTAATAAACTTAATTCACCCCATTCCTTTGCTTATTATGCATCTCCAGACCATCTGACTGGCAGGGAACTTTACAGTCTGTGTTATGTAGTCAGGATGGTATGCCTCCGATTTTCGTCTTCTGACATATCGCTTTCCATCTGAGCCATGCAGATTGAATTTTGATTCATCAGAAAATATGACGGTGTTCCATTGCTCTTTTGTCCATGAAACATGCATTTTAGCCCAAGCATGTTGCTTCGTGAGCTGATAGGCATGCAGACCACATTCTGAAAGTCGTCTTTGGATAGTTCGTGCACTTGTTTCAACACCAGAGGCCATCTCAAAGTCCAGTTTAGATCAGGAGCACTAGCATGGCAATTATAAAGGCATAGTCACTCTCTTACGGCATGATCCAGGTCTTCTCTTCACATCACCGGTTTCACGCTTTAATTTCAGCACCTGGGATATCGTTGACAGCCTATTTTATCAGCGATAGCAAGTGTAGAAAATCCTTCCTGGGACAGAGCAACAGCTACACTTTTTTTTTCTTGGTATCAACTGAACATATGGAGCTGCTTATACCTCCAGAAAACAGGATACCAACGAGTGTGGATACCCTTCCAACGATGTGTATAACCTTCCAATGCTGTATTTATAGAAATGGCTGATGCAATATCTTGCAACTACTATTGCAATACCTTGCAATAGAAGTGTTATCTAACGCCATACCTTTGCTTTGTGATAAACAAAATCACTGTAATCAATCAATATCTTTTACGTTTCACTACAAATATTACTTTTTTTAAGGTAATGCAGTTTTTTGTCTGCCAAATTTTTTATATTTTTGTCTGTATAGTTCCAGTTAGAACCATGAGAATTAGCTTCATACTCTGATGCTTGCCTTATGAACATTGCAGGGTCAATGCACTACAGTAGGTAGCTTTCTCTGGGCATTCTCCCAACCCAGCTGTCAGACCTGCATGCTATGCAGTGTGACTCACCACTCCATAGGACCTCTTTCCATTGTTCTGGTCCATAAACAATTTCCAGTGCAACATTTCAAATAATGTTTGGTATTCGTCGGTGTTATGTGAGTTGCAGTTCTCTCAGAAAAACTAAGTACATATATAAAAAGTGCATACACACTCATGTTAATGTGCGGATAGTGCTATGTTTATGGGATTGGGTCTTGACTGAAGCAAGTGGGAGGAAACTCATCATAGAGAACAAAATTTTTAAATCAAGTAGATTATTATTTATTGTCAGAAAGTCAGGGAAAGTACTAGGAGCAAAAATATTCTAAACCTGATCATTACCCACAAACCAGATGATATCACAGACCTGCCAGTGTAGGAACTTTTAGCAGGGAGTAATTAAGGAGCTCTAAGGTTTAATGATAAGGAGAGAAGTAGCAGTTGTTAAAGGCAAAGGAATGGGTTTTGATTTCAGCAAAGGAGACTGACAACTTAAGGTGCTACATGGGCTCCAACTGGGGAGATGATCCATGGAGGGCAGATACATTACAGTTATGGAATACCTTTAAAGCAGTAGTCACACCATGATTATACCATTAAGAAAATATAACATGAGAAGGATACCAAGATGTATAAATAGTGAGCTAGTCAGTTTTACAGAGCACAAAAGATAGCTTGGGAAAGTTACTGAGCAATGAAAAGTGAAGCCTAAACAGCTATAAGTTAATCTGTAATAGTACCACAGATAGCTTAGGCTGGAAAATACCGATTATGAGAAATTGCTGGTTAAGAGCAAGGAGCTTTTTATGTATGTGAATATTAAGAAGAAAATGAACAAGATCAGATACCTTGTATAATAGGTGCAAAAAAGCCTTAGACCTGCTGAGTCTTTTCTATACCTATTATTATCTAATACCCAACTGGTACAGATAAACTGAACAGGTACTTTGCACTGATATTTACAAATAAAACACTACAAATAATTTCATTATTTGTAGTGTTTTATTTGTAATAAGGCTCCTGGAGTTTATGGCATATAACCAGTTATTTTGAGCGAGGTGACAAGACAGTGCATTGAGCCATTTAAGTTAATTGTAAGAGCATCTCTAGAGTAGTTAACGATCAATACTAAGCAGCAACCCCCCCCCCCATAATACTTATACACTTGTTGGGTTGAATTAAAAAAAGTAGATGAAAGGGACCTGGAAATTATATGAGTAGATATGAAGTTCTCTGAATACTGTTGACAGGTGGTAAGGAAGGGCCATTATCAATTATTTATTGAATGTTGGCTGGTAGGAATAATCTCATTGTAAAAGGAAACTGTAAGACTCCACTTGGAATACTGTGCTTCTTTAAAGGATCCAAAGACCAGAAACACTTCTGATAAGATTGGCTAAGGGGAGCCTGTATGAGGAAAGACTTCAAATGTATAGGATGCACAGCTTGGTAACTAGGCACCTTACAGGAGAAACCTAATTAAGGTACATACGAATGAAAGATTTTCACTCATAAATAATTTCACTTATAAATAAATAATTCAAGAACTGGGGTCCATAAATTGAAGTTATGGGAAAAGAGGTTTTGAGTGGATGGTAGGAAGTTTTCTTTTAGCTAGCAAGTTGTTAATTATTGGAATAAGCAGCCTCCTTGGATGGTTGAGGCCAACAGCTTGGAGAAATTCATAGGTCAACTGGATAGGTATCTATGAGGAAGGAATCACATAGTTTATTTTATTTTATTTTTTTTTTTTTTTGACTGGTAGCAAAAGCCTGGGCTTCCTTGTGTCATTTTGTTAAAATTATTAAAATACTAATTTTGAAGTATTCCATGTAAATTATTTGGAAAATATAATTTATATTATCCTAATGTATCAAACTATTCTTGCTTCTTTCTCCAAAGGCAGAGATAAAGTGAATTAAGCTAAAACTTAAGCTGCAAATTACATCTACGGCCAAAATATGACAAATTAAAATAGAATACATACTTACACTGCTGGACAGGAGAGGAATGCAAACCTACTGTTCTTACTGCTGACAAGCAAAGTTCCAGCAGATAGCAAGTATGTATTCTATTTTACTTTGTTGTATATCATATTTTAGCCTTAGATTGCAAGAAAGCAAGCTTATAACAGCAAAAAAAAAAAAAAAAAAAAAAAAACCTTCCCATTTTGCCCATACATTCGTTCCAAATGTTTGTCTAGTTTTGCCTTGAAATTATTTAAGCTATCAACTCAGTTAATTTGTGTGCATGGGATACATACAAATTAACATGTGACACAGAAGCCTATGATAGATACAAGTTGATCTGTAACCAAGTTACAAAGGAAGTTAGGCAGGTGAAGGCAGATTACGAGAAATCTTTGGCAAGGGATGCAAAGAAAAACAGCAAAGAGTTCTTTACTTATGTAAACTCTAGAAGGAAGGGGATGAATCAGATTGGCCCACTTGATATCTACGGGTCAACTGTTCATGATCCAGCTCAGGTAGCTAACAAACTAAATGAATATTTTGCATCAACATTCACACATGAGGAGTTATTCAGCGAGGGGAATGCCAGAGGTGTATTCAACTCTGACAGTAAGGTAGAGAATCTTGTAATAACTGAGAGTAAAGTGGAGGAGAAATTGTTGAAGATAAACACAAGAAAGGCACCTGGGGTGGATGGGATCTATCCAGTTATATTAAAGGAGGCAGCAAAGGAAGTAAGCAAACCCTTAGCCATAATTATGAGAGCTTCCTTGGACTCAGGGGATGTACCCACAGACTGGAGATGTGCAATTGTGACCCCAATTCACAAAGGAGGATCAAAGGCTGACACAAGTAATTATAGACCTGTGAGTTTAACTTCTGTTCCTGGAAAATTAATGGAGGCACTGATTAAAGAAGCACTGCAGGATCATCTAGACAAGACTTCAGTTATAGCTCGGATACAGCATGGTTTTGTTAAGGGGAAGCCTTGCCTGACCAATTTGATTGGATACTATGATGCAGTCACAAAAGAACTGGATGCAGGGGATTAACTTTGATATTATATACTTGGATCTTAGAAAGGCTTTTGATACTGTTGCACATGGAAGACTGCTGCACAAATTGGAGCAGTGTGGCACTGGAGGCAAAATTCTGCTAGGGATAAAGGGGTGGTTGAGGGGGAGAAGACAGAGAGTGGTAATCAATGGACACTGCTCATCGTGGACTAATGTTATCAGTGGAGTCCCTCAGGGTTCAGTGTTGGGTCCATTATTGTTTTCTATATTTATAAAGGATATTGATGATGGTATATCAAGCTTAATGTCCAAGTTTGCAGATGATACGAAGGTTGGCAGGGTTGTTAAGGACACTACTGACGCAATTCTGCTGCAACAGGATCTGGAAAGGTTGAGCAGATGGGCTGAGAGGTGGCAAATGAAGTTTAACATTGACAAATGTAAAGTACTACATATGGGAAACAGCAAACCCAGAGCAACATATCAACTCTGTGGTACTACACTGACAGTGGTAGAGAATGAAAGGAACCTGGGGGTGGTTGTGCAGGCAGATATGAAGTTCTCTGATTAGTGCAGACGGGCTGCAAGAGTAGCTCATGGTGTATTGTCAATGATATATAGGAATTTTTCTAACAGGAATAAGGAGGTGATTATTCCCTTCTATAAGGCAATGGTCAGGCCACACCTAGAGTACTGTATGCAGGTCTGGAGGCCTCATTTCAAGAAGGATGTAGAGCTGTTGGAACGAGTACAGAGAAGGGCAACAAGATTAGTGAATGGAACAAAGGGGTGCTCTTACGAAGAAAGGCTTAAGTTTCGCAAATTACAGTGTCTGGAGACTAGGCACCAGCGAGGTGATCTGATAGAGGTGTATAAAGCCCTGAATGGTTTGGGCATGCTCAATGCTGATGGGATTCTTCCTCTTGCTCAGAATAATCACCTGAGAGGGCATAAATTCAAATTGAGGAAAGTCAGATGTAGGACAGACATGCGGAAATTTGTTTTTAGCCAGCGGGTGGTTGGTTGTTGGAACAGACTTCCATCCCTTGTTGTGGAAGTTGATAGCCTAAATAAGTTTAAGGCTCAGCTGGACAGGTATTTCGAACGAACAGAGGGGTGAAGTGGAAGTGGTTTTTTTTTTTTTTTTTTTGGCTGATGTTGCATAAGCTTGCTTTCTTGCATTAAATGCCTCTACTAATGCTAATATCAACTCCCAAAGCAACAGATGGAAGTTTGTTCATGCAATTAACTACTGGTGGGCAAAGGCAAATTTGAACACATCTATTTGACAACTGTCTTTCCGGAATTTCAGTTTATGTCCCCTCAGATTTGTGATCGGAGCAAGAGAAAGAATCCTATCAGCATTGCGGCTGCTCAATCCATTCAAGGCCTTATACATCTCAATCAGATCGCCTTGCATGTGCCTAGTCTCCAGATGCTGCAATTTGCAGAACTTAAGCCTTTCTTCGTAAGAGCACCCCCTTTGTTCCCCTCACCAGTCTTGTTGCTCTTCTCTGTACTCGTTTTAGCAACTCTACATCCTTCCTAAAATGAGGCTTCCAGACTTATACACAGTCTCAAGGTTTTGCCTGACCATTGCCTTATACAAAGGGATAATCACCTCATTATCCTTGCTTGCAAAATTTCTATGGTCCTTGAGGTTTTCACAGACATTCTCTCAGATATGCCAGATAAGCTTTACTTGCTACCTGGGAGTCTAAAACGCTGATGGAACTGATATTCGGGTGGCACTCAAGTCAAGAGAACCAAATTTCGACAAAGTCCGGAAGGTCTGTGACAGCCAAATCCTCTGCTTGCACCTTCACGATGGTGAGACTGTTAGTAATCCTGGGTATAACCTCCATGCACAAGTTCATGGTGGGTGACCACCCAGGTGTGAACCAACGTAAGCAGGGGTCGAGGTGTGGCACCCACACCACATGGGGGAATGCCGCCTCTCTATGTTAGCAGGCAGTACTAGGTGGTAGATGACTCTAATCAACTGGTGAAATACACCACTTTGCTTATTGGAGGCTTGAAGTGGTGGAACCCATGTTTAGTATCTAGAGCTAAGTTCCGGTCAACCCTTCCCTATCTCTTCCATTATGCATTATGATTGATGACTTTTGAGGTTATGATGAACATCATGGCGAGATCCAATATTCCTTCCATTTTGAGGGTACAGCTCTAAAATGGTGTTCGCAGGCTGGCCACTAGTTAGTACACCAGACCGAACCTATTGGTAACTCTCTTGGAGACTTCCGGATCAGCTAGTGTATAATCTTGCTACCTCTACTCTGCCAGATAGTGACTGGAGGGAGTCCGAGTAGTGTGTATGCGGGAAGCATTGTCGAGGCCACGTTATGTCAAGGATCTAGGTATATTCTTACCACATGTACGCCATATCCAAAAATTTCATTACTTCATACGGCATGTCCCACCCACTTTTTCTTACTATTGAATACACCATCAATTGTCAAACTAATAGAGCAAGCTTATCTGCGAAAAGATCTAAACCTCTCAAGGACTTCCTAATTCATTTCACAAACATACGTGGTCTCAATTCTAATCTCAACGATATCCATTTCCACTTGCAGTCTGCCAAACCCCATGTACTTTTTCTGACAGAATCTGAGTTATCGGTTGATTCAACTACTGCTCATCTCAGATGCCCAAATTATTCGCTGTATGATTCCTTTTGCCTCAAAGGTGGTACTTGTGCATATGTCCGTTCTGATATTCCCTGTCAGAGACTTGACAATTTGGAATCTCCTCTCTTTGATCTTCTCTGACTTAAAATCTCTCTACCTTATTGGGTCAAATTCATCTGTTGTCTCTACCATTCTCCCAACTCCACTAATCACTTGGAGCTCTTTGACTTCCTCTCTTTGCAACTTGACTTTCTCCAGTCCAACTTTCTTAACAGTGAGGTAATTTTCCTTGGTGATTTTAATGTCCACAACTCCAGCTGGCTTCCGTTTTCTAGTCACACCGACCCAGCAGGTCGAGATGCTGAGGCTTTTGCAATTACTAATGACATAGCACAGATTGTTCATTTACCTACAAGAATACCGGACAATCCTAATCATACAGCCAATACGCTTGATCTTTTTCTCACAAACGACTCTTCTAAGTACACGGTTGAAGTGAGAGGTCCTTTAGGCACTTCAGATCACAACTTGGTGATTGTCTCTTTTCCAATGGAACCTTTATCTCATGGCTATTCCCAACCTCGTGTTGTTTGGCATTACAAGAATGCAAAATGGGATGACCTGCGAGACTTCTTTTCTTTGATTGGATTACTGTTTCAAAACTTCTGATGTCAATGTTTGCTCAGATCGTGTCAGTGAAATTATTCTTGCAGGAATGGAACCCTTATCCCACACTCCACTTTAAAATCTTGTCCTTTATCTAAACCTTGGTTTTCCAATAAATGTGCTAAGGCTGTTCAAGAAAAGAATGTTGCATATCGTAATTGGCTTGTTTCTAATTCTTCAGTTTCATTTTCTGCCTACACCAAAGCTCGCAACAATTCTAAAGCAGTTATTAATCAGTCCAAACTAGAGTTTGAACAGGCTAAGAGTAGAAAACTTGCTTCTTGCCCTAATGGCAGCCAAGCATTCTGGTCTCTTGCCAAAGCTATTGGCCGCAACTTTTGCCCATCTCTGCTCCCACCTCTGTCCAAACCAGATGGTTCTGTTGTCACGTCAGCCAAGAATAAAGCTGACCTGCTAGCATCCCATTTTTCTTCCAACTTGTGTATTAATGATCATGTTAAAACACCTCCTACCATTCCCAATACGATCTATTCAATGCCTCCTGCGGTCTTCCGTGAAAAGGGTGTCAGAAGGATTTTGACGAATCTTGATGCTAAGAAAGCTCCAAGTCCTGATGGTATTTCTCCACTTGTTCTCAAAACCTGTGCTCCTGAACTTACTCCTATTCTTTGCCGCCTTGTTTCACTTTCTTATTCCAAAGGTGTTTTTCCTTCTGCTTGGAAATTTGCTCATATCCAGCCAGTTCCTAAAAAGGGTGACAAATCCCTTCCATCCAATTATTGTCCCATTGCAATTACTTGTATTCTTTCTAAAGTAATGGAGAAATCAGTTAACCTCCAACTCATAAACTACCTAGAAACCTTCCGTCTGATCAACGATCGCCAGTATGGATTCCGTCGGTGTCAATCCACTGGTGATATTCTGGCTTATGTTACCCATTTATGGACTAATTCAATGGAAAGGTCGGGTGAAACACAAGTAGTTGCTCTTGATATCTCAAAGGCTTTTGATCGTGTTTGGCATAAAGGTCTTCTAAACAAGCTTCCATCTTATGGTTTTCCAACTTTTTTTAGTAATTGGTTATCCAGTTTTCTCTCTGATTGCTTACTGAGGGTGATGGTAGATGGCTCTCTGTCTTCTAACTTCTCCACTAATGCCGGTGTTCCCCAAGGTTCAGTTCTTTCCCGCACTCTTTTCCTCTTCTATATAATTGACCTTCTTCCATTGACTGGAAATCCTATCCATAGTCTTGCCGATGATAGCACATTGCATTCCACTTTCCATTTTGAGAAACCTTGTCCTGTTCAATCAGCTTCAACTTCTCGAAAATCTGCTTCCAATTCCTTAAATGCCGATCTTCAGTTAATTCTCCAGTGGAGCAAACACAAATTAGTTGATTTCAACCCTTCTAAAACTGAGTCTTATCTTATATCTCACAAAAAGGATTCTTCTGCTCCTATGCTTATCTTTAGTGACACTCCGATTTCTAGGCAAAATGATATATCTCTTTTGGGAATTACCCTGACTTCTAATCTCTCTTGGCACAAGCACATTACAAATATTGCTTCCTCTGCATCTAAAAAACTTGGTTTAATCTTTCGCTCTCGGCGTTACTTTTCTTCCAAACAGCTGCTCAATCTGTATAAATTGCAAATCTGCCCTGCCATGGAATATTGTGGTGCCCCCAAAACCTCTCTCAGGCTTCTTGATTCCATTCAGAAGAGGGCAGTTAAGTTAATTAATGATTCATCTCTAACAGAGTCTCTCCACTCGCTTTCTCATAGATGTACTGTTTCTGCTGCATGCCTCTTCTACAGATACTTCCATGGGCACTGTTCTTCTGAATTGGCTTCTATAATTCCTGCTCTCTCTTTCAAAACAGTCCGAACACGTGCCGCCACCAGTCAACATCCATTTACTGACTGTCCAACTTCAAACCCACAGAACCAACTTTTCATCTTTCTCATTTATTCATTCAACTGCCGTTTTTCTGGAACAACTTTCCTTCATACGTATTTCCTGAAAATTACAATCTACAGAAGTTCAAGTCCAATGTCAACAAATATCTTCTTTCGTCTTCTCAACCTTCAACCCAAGCACGGTACTAAGTACTAGAGGGTTCTAATACCGCTTGTGTTTGGGGTTCACATAAAAAAAAAAAAAAAATATCATTGACAAGACCCCATGATTTACTCTCGCAACCTGCCTGCACTGCTCAAGAAAATTTCATATCGGACTGCTGGTTGGTTGGTTTTAATGGACGTTTATTGACACAAGGGCAACTAAGGCTAAATTGTGCCTGTCTCAGTAATTCTGCAATGAAAAATTTTTTTTTTTTTCATGTGTCATATAAGTTCATATAAATGAACTTCTTTTAAAAAATTAAATAAGTCGGACAGATTTGCGTCATCGCTGAGAATATGGATCATCTCTAATGGATTATTTTGGGTTAAAGTTGATTTAAAATTTGTCAAATGAGCAGCCTGATTTTGGGGACATTCGAGGAGGATATGTTTCACTGTTAGTAGGGTGGGACAATGACAGCAGTAAGCAGGTTCATCACCTGTCAACACGTGGAGGTGCATGAGATGGGAATGCCCAATGCGTGTCCTTGCAAGGAAAACGTCTTCTCATCTACTTAATCGTAAACTAGATTTCCAGTATTGTGGCTTTTTCTTTATTTGGAAGAGTTTATTATGAGTTTTTTTGCTGCCATACTGATGCTCATTGGTCAATACATAACTGTTTTATGATGGGTTTGCAGTCCATATAAGGAATTGAGGCAAATGAAGACACAGAGTTGACTGGATTTTTTGCTGCTTGATCTGCTTTCTCATTTCCCTGGATTCCAGCATGCCCAGGAATCCAGCAGAATCTTACCTCTGTGTTATGTTCTGTGAGAATAATTAACTGTGCTCTGATTTCTTTCAAAATAGGATGAGAGTTCTGACATTTATATTGTAAAGAAGTCACTGCACTCAAGGAATCAGTATAGATTACTATCTCTTCATTAGACCTGTTGTTGACATGTTTGATAGCCATTTTTAATGCACGGAGTTCAGCTGTGTAAATACTGCAACTTGGGAAAAGTTTTTCAGAGATAGCACAAGTGGGAAGAACTACTGCAGCACCTACATCTGTATCAGATTTGGATTCATCAGTATATATTTGCAGACAGTGTATTTGCTGATGCATGAGTTGAATGTAGCTGCTGTATATTTTGATTGTCCAACGCCTGTTTTCCCCACTTCCGAAAAAATTCATCATATAAAGGTTTGAAAGTGGACCATGGAGGCTCCATTTCTCCTGTGTCTGAGTGGATATTGTCTAGTGGGACACTCCAATTCTGTGCAATATCCTTCAATCTGATTCCAGCAGGTTTATTTCTGTAGAAATTTTGGAAAGAAGAAGTAAACATGTAAGGGCAGATGGGATGTGGGGGCATACTCTGAAGTTTGGCTGTGTACGTAAGCAGCAGCAGCTGTCTCCGAAATGATAATGGAGGTTCATGTGCATCAATATAAAGACTCTGGACTGACAACGTTCGGAAGGCACCTAGAGCTATTCTAAGTGCATTGTGTTGAATGGTATTTAGGGACTGTAATGCTGATTTTCTAAGTCATATACGGGTACACCATAGTCTAGTCTGGATCGGATTATAGTTTTATAAAGTTGAAGAAGGGAGTGTCGGTCAGCTCCCCATGACATCTCAGAAAGCACTCTAAGGATATTCATTTTCTTCAAACAAATATTTCGTACATGCTGTATGTGTTTCAGGAAGTTTAATTTCTTATCCAATATTAAACCTAGAAATCCAATATTGTCATTGATTCAAATAGCATGATTTCCCAAGTGCAATTCAGGATCAGGGTGCAGTTTTTGCTTCTTGCAGAAGTGTATAGCAAATATTTTTTGTGGAGATAGTCTGTAACCATTCTGTAACATCCACGATTGCGTTTTATTTATTAATAGTTAGAGTTTCCATTCAATAGAGTACATATTTTGTGAGTGACTAGATATAGTGAGGTCATAGGCATAAAGATAAGTTTCTACTGAATTCAGGATGGTTGTTGTTAGAGTGTGTATTCTAACTGTGAAGAGTGTGGCACGGAGGACTGACTCTTATGGGACTCCTTTCTCCTGTATGGAGAGTGTACTTTGATACTGGACCTGGAAAGTTCGATATTCGAGAAAGCTCTGAATTAATGCTAGTAAATGTCCTCTTAGTCCTAGGGCATGTAGGTCACGAAGGATGCCATGACGCCACATGGTTTCAAAGGCTTTCTCTATATCTAAGCTCACCATGACCAAATGTTTGTTCTTTATGAATGCATTTTGCACATTTGCCTCAGCCTTTATCATAAGGTCTAGGTTAAATCTGTTTTTACGAAATCTAAACTGATCGTTGTTCACAGTGGTTTGAGTTTCCAGATACCACGTGAGGCAACTATGTACCATTTTTTCCAGAGTCTTACCTAAGCAGCAAGTAAGTGAGATTGGTCTATAATTATGCAGGTCTGATTGGCCCTTTCCTGGTTTCGGAATGGGTAGAACTACAGAATGTCGCCAGGATAGGGGAAAGTAATTTGCGACAAATATTCGGTTGAAAAGTTTTAGGAGAGAGTAACGAGTTCTCTCATTTAGATTCTTTAACATTAGGTAGTATATGCTGTCTGGACCAGGTGCACTATTGGCTGATTTTTTTAAAGATTCTTGTAATTTATACATGGTAAGTGGTTCGTTATAAGAGAGGGCTGACTTTGTTCTGAAATTTATTTTATATTTTTCAGCTATTGATTTGGCTTTTAAGAAAGTTGGATCATATGTGGTTGATGCAGACTGGTGAGCAAAATATTCCAGCGAGGATGTTTGCAATATCCTCGGGATGGGTTACCTCCTGTTTTTTATAGACGATGATTGAAGAAGGAACTGATGGAGATTTTCCAGTAAGGCATCTTATTTTCCACCAGATTAGTCCTGCACTTGTGTCTTTAGTGACAAACGAAGCAAAACAAATCCAAGATTCTTTTTTAGCTTTTCACCAGATGTAACGGGCCTGGGCTTTAAGTCTCTTGTAGATAATAAGATTGGTGATAGTTGGATTTTTTCGGAACTGATTCCTTGCCTTGTTCTTTTCTCCGTTAGCAGTGTTACATGCCGAATTCCACCAGTAATTTTTGTGTTTGGATCCTTTAATTGAAGTTTCAGGAATGGTAGTAGCAGCAGTTGCCAACATTTGTTCTGTGATGTGTTTAACGGCTTCATCTATGGAGCGATGCTGGATAATATCATCATCTAGTGTAATGCTGGATGCATATTTATTCCAGTCAGCTTTTGAGAATTTCCATTTAGTTCGACCACTTACTGGTAAGTTTCTTCTTGTGCAGAGCTTACAGATTATAGGAAAATGGTCACTATTTAATGGGTTGTCTGAAACTCGGTGCCTCCGTGGGCAGGGGTAGCAGTGCATAGCACACACTTCTTGATTTTACCGGGTTCGAGCCCGTGACCACCAAAATACGGAGGATGCGGAAAGGTCGGGGAATGACCACTGCATATCCCCAGAGCAATATGGCCTTACTTGCTAATGCTCCTAAAACCAAATAACAAACAGTCTGAAACTCTCCAATCAAAGTCTGGAAATAACGTGGGTGAGCATAATGACAGATCTATAGCAGCGTGTTGAGCCTGTTGGAAAATGGACATAGGTATGGGAACCTGTGTTCAGCAGTGTGAGATTATGCTTTACAAGAAAAGCCTCTATCGTGCATCCCCAGTTATCTGTCCGTAAAAATCCCCATAACTGATGATGCGCATTAAAATCACCCAATATGCAGAAAGGAGAGAGTAGTTGTAGGATAAGATCATCTAATTCAGCTATCGAGCAGTTCTGATTTGTTGAGATATACATGGATACAAGAGTAAGTGTTGTGCCAAGAGAGATTAGAAGTCAGGGTAATCCCCAAAAGAGATATATCTTTTTGCCTAGAAATCGGAGTGTCACTAAAGATAAGCATAGGAGCAGAAGAATCCTTTTTGCGAGATATAAGACAAGACTGAGTTTAAGAAGGGTTGAAATCAACTAAGTTGTCTTTGCCCCACTGGAGAATTACCTGAAGATCGGCATTTAAGGAATTCATAGCAGATTTTCGAGAAGTTGAAGCTGATTGAGCAGGACAAGGTTTCTCAAAATGGAAAGTGGAATGCAATGTGCTATCATCGGCAAGACTATGGATAGGATTTCCAGTCAATGGAAGAAGGTCATTATACAAGAGGAAAAGAGTGGGGGAAAGAATTGAACCTTGGGGGACGCTGGCATTAGTGGAGAAGTTAGAAGACAGAGCCATCTACCATCACCTGCAGTGAGCGATCAGACAGAAAACTGGATAACCAATTACTAAAAACAGTTGGCAAACCATAGGATGGAAGCTTGTTTAGAAGACCTTTATGCCAAACACGATCAAAAGCCTTTGAGATGTCAAGAGCAACTACTTGTGTTTCACCCGACCTTTCCATTGAATTAGTCCATAAATGGGTAACATAAGCCAGAATATCACCAGTGGATTGACACCGACGGAATTCATACTGGCGATCGTTGATCAGACGGAAGGTTTCTAGGTAGTTTATGAGTTGGAGGTTAACTGATTTCTCCATTACTTTAGAAAGAATACAAGTAATTGCAATGGGACAATAACTGGATGGAAGGGATTTGTCACCCTTTTTAGGAACTGGCTGGATATGAGCAAATTTCCAAGCAGAAGGAAAAACACCTTTGGAATAAGAAAGTGAAACAAGGTGGCAAAGAATAGGAGTAAGTTCAGGAGCACAGGTTTTGAGAACAAGTGGAGAAATACCATCAGGATCTGGAGCTCTCTTAGCATCAAGATTCATCAAAATCCTTCTAATATCCTTTTCACGGAAGACCACAGGAGGCATTGAATGGAGCGTATTGGGAATGGTGGGAGGTGTTTTACCAAGATCATTAATACATGAGCTGGAAGAAAAATGGGATGCTAGCAGGTCAGCTTTATTCTTGGCTGAAGTGACAACAGAACCATCTGGTTTGGACAGAGGTGGGAGCAGAGATGGGCAAAAGTTGCGGCCAATAGCTTTGGCAAGAGACCAGAATGCTCGGCTACCATTAGGGCAAGAAGCAAGTTTTCTACTCTTAGCCTATTCAAACTCTAGTTTGGACTGATTAATAACTGCTTTACAATTGTTGTGAGCTTTGGTGTAGGCAGAAAATGAAACTGAAGAATTAGAAACAAGCCAATTACGATATGCAACATTCTTTTCTTGAACAGCCTTAGCACATTTATTGGAAAACCAAGGTTTAGATAAAGGACAAGATTTTAAAGTGGAGTGTGGGATAAAGGATTCCATTCCTGCAAGAATAATTTCACTCACATGATCTGAACAAACGTTGACATCAGAAGTTTTGAAACAGTAAGCTGGCAAAGGAAAAGAAAAGAAGTCTCGCAGGTCATCCCATTTTGCATTCTTGTAATGCCAAACAACACGAGGTTGGGAATAGCCATGAGATAAAGGTTCCATTGGAGAAGAGACAATCACCAAATGTGATCTGAAGTGCCTAAAGGACCTCTCACTTCGACCGTGTACTTAGAAGGGTTGTTTGTTACGTTGGTTCACACCTGGGTGGTCACCCACCATGTACTTGTGAATGGAGGTTATACCTAGGATTACTAACAGTCCCACCATCATGAAGGTGCAAGCAGAGGATTTGGCTGTCACAGATTGTCCGGACTTCGCCGAAATTGGGTCCACTTGACTTGAGTGTCACCCAAATATCAGTTCCATCAGCGATTTAGACTCCCAGGTAGCAAGTACAGCTTATCTGGCATATCTGAGAGAATGTCTGTGACAGCCTCAATGACCATATGCTTGGTCTTTTACTTGTTCTTTGGGGAACTCCTGTGGATTCGGTAGAACAGCCCGAGCCCAGTCAGAAATCGATGTGGCTGGTGAGAAAAAGATCAAGCGTATTGGCTGTATGATTAGGATTGTCCGGTATTCTTGTAGGTAAATGAACAATCTGTGCTAGGTCATTAGAAATTGCATAAGCCTCAGCATCACGACCTACTGGGTCGGTGTGACTAGAAAACGGAAGCCAGCTGGGGTTGTGAACCTTAAAATCACCAAAGAAAATTACCTCACTGTTAGGAAAGTTGGACTGGAGAAAGTCAAATTGCAAAGAGAGGAAGTCAAAGAGCTCCAAGTGATTAGTGGAGTTGGGAGAACGGTAGAGACAACAGATGAATTTGACACAATGAGGTAGAGAGATTTTAAGCCAGAGAAGATCAAAGAGAGGAGATTCCAAATTGCCAAGTCTCTGACAGGGAATATTAGAACGGACATATGCACAAGTACCACCTTTGAGGCAAAAGGAATCATACAGCGAATAATTTGGGCATCTGAGATGAGCAGTAGTTGAATCAACCGATAACTCAGATTCTGTCAGAAAAAGTACATGGGGTTTGGCAGACTGCAAGTGGAAATGGACATCGTTGAGATTAGAATTGAGACCACGTATATTTGTGAAATGAAATAAGATGTGCTTGGGAGGTTTAGATCTTTTCTCAGATAAGCTTTCTCTTTTAGTTTGACAATTGATGGTGTATTCAATAGTAAGAAAAAGTGGGTGGGACATGCTGTATGAAGTAATGAAATTTTTGGATATGGCGTACACGTGGTAAGAATATACCCAGATCCTTGACATAACGTGGCCTCGACAATGCTCCCCACATACACACTACTCGGACTCCCTCCAGTCACTATCTGGCAGAGTAGAGGTAGCAAGATTATACACTAGCTGATCCGGAAGTCTCCTAGAGAGTTACCAATAGGTTCGGTCCGGTGTACTAACTAGTAGCCGGCTTGCGAACACCGTTTTAGAGCTGTACCCTCAAAATGTAAGGAATATTGGATCTCGCCACAACGTTCGTCATAACCTCAAAAGTCATCAATCATACTACATGATGGAAGAGATAGGGAAGGGTTGACCGGAACTTAGCTCTGGAGACTAAACATGGGTTCCACCACTTCAAGCCTCCAATAAGCAAAGTGGTGGTATTTCACCATTTGATGAGAGTCATCTACCACCTAGTACTGCTTGGTAACATAGAGGGGCGGCGTTCCTCTATTTGGTGTGGGCGCCACACCTCGACTACTGCTTACGTTGGTTCACACCTGGGTGGTCACCCACCATGTACTTGTGCATGGAGGTTATACCCAGGATTACTGACAGTCCCACTATCGTGAAGGTGCAAGCAGAGGATTTGGCTGTCACAGACTGTCCGGACTTCGCCAAAATTGGGTCCACTTGACTTGAATGTCACCCGAATATCCGTTCCATCAACGTTTTAGACTCCCAGGTAGTAATTACAGCTTGTCTGGCATATCTGAGAGAATGTCTGTGACAACTTCAAGGACCATATGCTTGGTCTTTTACTTGTTCTTTGGGGGACTCCTGCGGATTCGCTAGAACAGCCCGAGCCCAGTTGGAAATGGATGTGGCTGGTGGTATGGACACTTCAGTTTGTGTTCCTTCCGATTTGTATTTTTGTGTTGCAGCTGCATATGTGAGTTTCGGTACAGTGAGCAAAACTTGTTTCCTTGCTTCTTGGTAAGTCACTTTGTTTTCTATTTTGTACTTCTGTATCTTCTTTCCTGTTTTCCAGGTTTCACAGACTTCTGAGTAAGCTGGATTGTTACCCTTTCAGTTTGGACATACTGGTGTTTGTGCTGGACAGTCTCTCTGTGTTCCTTTGATCCACAGTTGGGGTACACTGAAACCCCTCTACACACTGTTTGGGCATGGCCAAATTTTTGGCACTTGAAACACCTGAGGGGATTGGGGATATAAGATCGGATATGGCAGTTCTGATATCCAGCCTTAACTGTAGCTGGAAGGATTGGTGTTGAAAAGTTCAGTATAACACTGCGTGTCGGAACCAGTTCACCGTCTTTCTTGATTTTAATTTGCTTTGCCTGCACAACTTTTTGGTCTTGTAGCTCTTGGACTAATTCCTCTTCAGTAACGTTTATTAAGTCCCACACAGACAGCACTCCTTTGGATGAATTTAGGGTGGCATGTGGAGTTACTGTGACAGCAATATTTGCAAATTTTGAGATTCTTAGTAGGGCTTCAGAGTGCCCACTATTCATAGTCTCTATAAGTAGAGTTCTAGAGCAGTCTTTTCACCATTTTAGGTTGTCTGGCAGCATTCTCAAGCCATTTTTGCATAAGAAATGGAGAAAGTGCACCTGTCGGTTGACTTGTTTGGGAATGTATTATAAGAAGCAGTGGTGATTCTTTTTTGGATCCTTCTGTTCTTTGTCTCTTAGAATGGGAAGTGTTAAAGTCAGTTTGGTCTGTCCTTGAACAGATTGAGGCATGAGGTTCAACAGATGGATAACGGTCTTCATGATCCATGTTAGATCCTTTTAGCCCTTGGCAGAGAACCTTTTCTACCAAGGTTACTGGCCCCACCACGGGGAGGCAGGAGCAGTGCTGCTAGAGTGATCAAACGGTGTAAGTTAGTTTGTTAGTATTAAGGAAAGAAAAAAGAAAGGTGGATTTCCTTTCTGTAACTTACTTACAATTCGTAAGAGTAAGTTAACAATAAATTACTTTAAACATAAGAAAAACTTCCCAAATTAACAAGAACTGTCGCAGTCAGAAAAAACGCTCTATAAATAGCTCAAAGAATCGCTTGATCACAATAACACTTGGCACCCAGGGCCATATCGGACTACACAGTTAATCCCAGGTCTCTTTCATTCTTCACTACCCTGAGTGTAACACCAACCAGTTGGTACATTTCTCTGGGGTTACTGCTACCCATATGCAGTACTTTGCATTTATTGGGGCGCCTCCGTAGCCAGGTGGGAAGGAGCAGCAGTGCGTAGCACACGCTTCTTGATGAGACCGGGGTTCGAGCCCGTCACCACCAAATACGGAGGATGCGGAAAGGTCAGGGAATGGCCACCGCATATCCCGGAGCAATATGGCCTTAGTTGCTAATGCTCCAAAAAACCAAATAACAATAACAAATAACAACTTTGCATTTATCAATGTTAAACTTCAGCTGCCACTTCTCAGCACATCTGCCCAACTTTTCCAGATCCTGTTGCAGCAGCATACTGTTATTACTGTTATTAACAACCCTGTCAACCTTTGTATCATCTGCAAACTTTGACATTAAGCTTGATATACCTTCATCAATATCATTTATAAATATACAAAACAACAATGGGCCCAACACTGAACCTGGGGGATACCACTAATAACATTGGTCCAAGAAGAGCAGTATTCACTGATTGCCATTCTCTGTCTTCTCCCACTCAACCATCCTTTTATCCATTGCAGCAACTTGCCCTTAATGGCATACTGCTCCAATTTGTACAGTGGAAAATCTTAAAAAATGAGAATATTGTACAGGTAGGATAAAGTATTCCATCTTTCTTGATTACAATTTTTTTGCACGTACAGTGGATTCTGCTTATTTGGGCCACCGGTTAATCGGGGCAGCCGTTTATTTGGGGCAAATCTTAAAAAACAGAAACCAATCGAGAAAATAGCCAGGGTTTACTTTGCTTAATTGGGACAACATGCTGTTTAATCGGGGTAGGAGACCACAGCACTTGAGATTGCCCTACGATTGTCTCCGACCATACAACGTGGTTCATTCAGATTTCTGGAGGTCACAACCATAAAACAATAAAAACAATTAGCAGTCCCCTGTTTATTGGACTTTTCTGTTAGTGCTTCAATCATATAAAAAAAAATTAATTTTCAGAATCTGCTCTTCGTTCCTATTTTTAAGCTTCATAACTTGTTACTCTGTTCTCACTTGCGCATATCGTGTTACTTGAAATTTCTGTGTGTGTGTGCCATGTTTTTTGTTACTGATTGCTTATCTTTTTTACTGTTTTAAATTTTAACCTCCACCCACAAATATCAGTGAACAGAAATGTCAACTAATTAGTATGTACATATTACAGTATGTATTAATTAAGCTATGCATGTAAGCATAAATTTATTTTTATTTTGCTAACCTGTGGAAAATATTCTCCGATCACGTATCATTTAATTGTTAAGGTAATAAAATGTAAATTTGTGCTTAATACGGTATATCTTTAATTTTATAGCCTGTGGATAATATTCCTCCTATTTTCACTAATTAGAACTGCTGTTTAATAGAATTAAACTTTAATTCACAAATGTGATCACAATGACCAGCGCTTTCTACATATCGTATGGTAAACGGTACTTTATTATGGCAAGTCCATTGTAAAGTGATTTGATCGTACAGAAAATCAATCGTAAAGCTGTATTTTTAAATTTTTACATGAAACTTTGCATAATTAGGGCAGCCGCTTAATCGGGCCAAAATGCACTAGTCCCAGTGTGTCCCTAATAACTGGAATCGACTGTATTACATTTTGATCAGTTTAGTTTTTGCACAATTTTTTCCTCATTGAGAAGATCCATCCCACTCTGCTATTACTCCTCTAAAGGAGTAATAGCAGAGTGTGATGTGGGGTAACTTTTGTCGGAATTCCTTCAAACAAAGATATTTTCAAAAGTCTTTCTGGATGTCTGTTCCAATCATTTCAACTAGAGATCACCAGATTGTAACCTTCAAACCATTTTTGGAGGGCCAGCCATATTTTCAAGGTGTTTCTCAATTAAAAATGAGGAAAGTTTACTCAGTGGATGACCTATTAAGGATTGTAATATTAAAAAAAAAGAGAAGCAGAGTTCCCAGTTCCGTCATTTTTTTTTTCTCTGTCTCTGTGCATTACATGTGTTTTGTTTATCTTGTGTGTGTGATCCATAATGGGACTGTTTTCTATCATTGCTCCTTTTAGTCTTGGAAGAATGGCTTTCTCCCAGATTTTCTGATCCTGGTTTCTCACTTAGTGACAAACAGATTATTAAGTTAGTGGTTAATTAACGGAAAGGTGCATTCCCTTTATTAGATTTTTGGTGCTTGGATTTTAGGCACTTACATTGGAGTCTCATTAATAAAAAGTTTAAGGGACCTAAATTTTCACGTTTTGTAATAATGAGGTTTGTAGCAACGCGGTTCTCTAAAAGTGTCAAAATTTTACCGTTTTTTTTTTTTTTTTGGTACATACTGTATATCTAAGAATAATAATAAATAATAATAATATAAAATAATAAAAATAAAATAAAAACAAAAGCCATGTCGAACAATACAGTAATAGGAATAACATATTTTTTAAAGATTTTATTTTATTTGTAAGATAAACTAAGAGAAAAGCAATATTAACAGAAATGAAAATATTGTACAGTATATATTTTGATATATACAATATTTTAGCATCACAGTAAAAAGAATTACAATCTTAATATAAAAGGAGACATACAAACCATTAACTTTTTAATAAATTAATCTAATTTAAAGAAAGAATCCAACATTGTTTGCACAGTTTTTGTCCTATATGCATTTTTAACTACAGCACAGACATTAATCAAATGCAATAGTTGTTTCTGAAATGCTTTAAGGGCTTAAGCCTCATGCTGTGAGAGAATTTGACAATGTACAAGTTAGTGCAAATGCATCATATTAGTACACAGCAAAAATTCTAAATTTGCAAAATTTGCAAGAACAGCATCGTTTACGTTACATCTCATATTGTGAATACCTTCACAGCGAGTTGCCATGATATTGCACTACTTCAAATTAGTAATGCTTCACCTAAGGAGAAGACATTGTTACTTATTCTCAGTGGATACCACCACCCAGATGGCACCGTTTCGGGGCTATTTGTCCCTTCTTTGGTGGATGGGTTATTCTCAGCATATCCGCTGAGAATAAGTAACATGTATTCTCCTTAGGTGAAGTGTTACTTATTCAAAGTAGTGCGATATCATGGCAACTCACTGTGAAGGTATTAACAATATGAGATTTAACCTTAACAATGCTGTTTTTGCAAATTTAGAGTTTTTGCTGTGTACTAATATGATGCATTTGCACTAACTTGTACATTGTCAAATTCTCTCACAGCATGAGGCTTAAGCCCTTAAAGCATTTCAGTCTAAATTTATCTTATACACCATCAGGCATCTCTCATATTGTAGAGTTATACTTCATAACTGTTTTGTCATCATTGCATCACCAGGGTACCTACCCACCCACCAAAGAAGGGCCAAATAGCCCTGAAACAGTGCCTGATGATGTCCGGAGTTTCCAAGAATAAGTAACAACAGCCTTCTCCACTGGGAAGGCTGTTGAATAAGCGTTGCCTATTCGAAGAGTTTGAGTGGTGTGAGTTGAAGGAGTTACTGTCCCTTTCATTCTTCTACACCGTTTCTTTTCCTCTTCCACTCCTACTGTTTCTTTCCCTCTACCTTTTTGCTTTTCTAAGTCTAATGGGGACAAGTGAATAGTCGAGTTATCCCTCACATATACAAAATAGCCCTGAAACGGTGCCATCTGGGTGGTGGTATCTGCTGAGAATAAGTAACAATGTCTTCTCCTTAGGTGAAGCATTACTTATTTGAAGTAGTGCAATATCATGGCAACTCGTTGTGAAGGTATTCACAATATGAGATTTAACTTAAACGATGCTGTTCTTGCAAATTTAGAGTTTTTACTGTGTACTAATATGATGCATTCGCACTAACTTGTAAATAGTTGTTTCTTTATCAACGTTACTGCAGGCCAACACATTCTCCATTATGTTCAATGCATTTTGGGCATCTTTTTTAGATGGCAGTGTGCACGCTTCTTCACTTTTGCTGTCGCTGGTAACAAAACCATCATCGTTTTGTTTGGTACCCAGCAGCTCTTCTGGTGTTCGCGTTGCAGTGGTAGCAACTTCATCATCCACCTTCACAAACTCTTCAAATTCGCCAACAAAATCCATATGCTCCTTCAAATTCCATCATTTCTCACTGTTGCTATCACATTTGTCTGCTGGACCATGTTTTTCAATGATGTTCTCTCCAAAGTCACTCTTTCTGAAGCAGTTGATTATTACATTTGATGTAATACTTTCCCAAGCAATAACAAGATTATGGATAGCATCCAAGACATTCCAATTTGGTTGCAAACTGTTCCCTCCTATGTTGTGGATCAAATACCTTATCAGATGGGCTCTATATGCTCTCTTGAGGTTATAAATAATGCCTTGATCAGGTGGTTGCATTAAACTGGTAGTATTGGGGGGGGTAAAAACAACAGACGTATATTTGTCAACTTAAGTGTCTTGACAGAATGTGCTGCACAACGGTTAGAATCATCAAAATGTTCCTTTTTTCTGAAGCCATTCTACTATCCAATTTTGATAACCAAGACCGAAAATTTTGACCATAAGCCAAGCACTTATATTGGCCTCATAATCACAGGGAAGTTGGTTAGCTGCTTTAAAACATCTTGGTTTGGAAAACTTACCAATCACAAGTGGGCATAGTTTTGTGCTGTCATCTGAATCGCAGCAGAACAGAACAGTGAGTCTTTGTTTCCTTAATTTTCCACCATGACAAGACTCTCCTCGAATAGCAAATGCTTTGTTGGGCAGCAAATTATAAAATAAACCCGTCTCTTCAAGATTAAAAATCTCCTTTGCCTCATATTTTTCCAAGGATGGACCGTATAGAACACAACCAGTCTGTAGCCTTTTTTTTTTTTGTCGACTAATTCAGACTCACCGCAAACATATTGCGAAACCAAGTTATTCCTGTCTTTAAATCTTTGGAGTCAGCCACTGCTGCATTTGAAGTCGCTAATCCCACGTTGCTGAGCTAGATAATTTGCCTTTTCTTGCAAAATCAGATCTGACACTGACAAATTAGATGCATGCATTTGTTGGCACCACTCGAAAGGTTTTGTATCAGGCTCCTTGTGTTTTGCGCCATGAATTTGTTTCCTGTTTTTCATCGCTGCTCCAGTGTCACGCACTTCTTCAAGTCTTTTTCCGTTTTTCAGTATTGTAGATAAAGTAGGTAAAGGGATGTTGTATTCCTTTGCAATGTCCATATTGCTTCTTTCCATCCTATCAGCCTCTTGTATAATTTTTAGTTTAATTTCCAGGCTTAATTCTGTCAGTCTACGTTTTGTCACCATAACACTGCTAGATAAGATTTAATATAAACAAATTTTAAATTAATTTAAAGACACAAGTTCCAAAAAAGACATCAGCTAAGATAAAATGGCACAAAAAATAGATTGCTGTATACAATAGCAAAAAACTCTTTGAACTGGGATAACAATTGCAACTGACCTTATTCCCGTAGAGACCGAGGGAGTGCATGTAAACAACTTGTTAACAGGAGAGACTGCTTCTACAGGGATGGGATACACTTAAATAGAAAGGGTGCAAGAATATTTGCTGATGCTATCGAGGCAGTGTTAGGTGGGTTGGAAAACTGCTAGATTGGGGGGATACAAGGACTAATAGATTAATAGTAGCCACTGGCATAGGTGAAAGTGATTCTTGCACTGCTTCTAATGGAATGAGCCGCAGTCTGGAAAATAAGATGCAGGATATTTCAGAGACTGCTGGGAATCATTGGGGTACAAATAAACACATAGGTTGTGTTAGGTTTGATATTTGATATTTGGTTTTTAGGAGCATTAGCAACTAAGGCCATATTGCTCCGGGAAATGAGGTGGTCATTCCCTGACCTTTCCGCATCCTCCGTATTTGGTGGTGACAGGCTCGAACCCCAGTCTAATCAAGAAGCGCGTGCTATGCACTGCTGCTCCTTCCCACCTGGCTACTGAGGCGCCGGTTGTGTTAGGGTAGCTAAGAAAAAGAACATGTGCATGTATACTTGCGTGTACACCAATGCTAGGAGTTTAGTAAATAAATTTGATGAATTTGAGGTATTGCTCAAAACATCAAAGGCAAATATTGTGGGGATTTCAGAGACGTGGTGTCACACAGATATAAGGAATGCAGAACTGGAATTTGGGGAGTACAACGTCTACAGAAAGGATAGACAGGATAGGAAGGGAGGAGGGGTTATGCTATTAGTTAAGAAATACATAAAATCCAAGGAACTGAAGCCAGTCGACATTGCTGGACAGTGCAGTGTCGAGTCAGTTTGGTGTGACATAAGCATTGGGAGATCAAAATTGAGAGTAGGAGTGTGCTATAGGCCTAATGACTCTGATGATTATAATAAGAAATTGTACGGGGAAATAGAGTGGGCCAGTAAATCAGAGAGTCTTATAATGGGGGATTTTAATTTCCCACATATTGACTGGAATTTGGGGGCTGGTCACTCACACACTAGCAAGGATTTTGTGGATTTATTGGATGATTTGTTTTCTACATCAGCATGTTCAGGAGGCAACTAAAGGGAGTAATACTCTTGATTTAATTATCAGTAGTGATTCTTCATGCATTAAGAATCTGCAGGTAAATGAACCACTAGGTGGCAGTGATCACAGTGTGCTGAAGTGGGATTTACTCAAAGAGGTAACTACCATTAGGGGTAAAGGGAAGGGTTATTGCTTTCGTAACGGCGACTACGATGGTTTGAGACAGTATTTAAATTCTATACAGTGGGACCAACTGATGATGTTATCAACAGCAAATTCAAAATGGGAAGCATTCAAAGAACTTATCTTGGACGCTACTAGGCTTTACATACCAACTAAGAAATATTGTTCAAGGTTTAGGCCTAAGTGGATGTCAGATGAACTAATGAGACATATGGCAGAGAAGAAATGCATGGGATACATACAAATTAACATGTGTGACACAGAAGCCTATGATAGATACAAGTTGATCTGTAACCAAGTTACAAAGGAGGTTAGGCAGACGAATGCAGATTACGAGAAATCTTTGGCAAGGGATGCAAAGAAAAACAGCAAAGAGTTCTTTACTTATGTAAACTCTAGAAGGAAGGGGATGAATCAGATTGGTCCACTTGATATTGATGGGTCAACTGTTCGTGATCCTGCTCAGGTAGCTAACAAACTGAATGAATATTTTGCATCGACATTCACACATGAGGAGTTATTCAGCGAGGGGAATGCCAGTGGTGTATTCAACTCTGGCAGTAAGCTAGAGAATCTTGTAATAACTGAGAGTAAAGTGGAGGAGAAATTGTTGAAGATAAATACAAGAAAGGCACCTGGGGTGGATGGGATCTATCCAGTTATATTAAAGGAAGCAGCAAAAGAAGTAAGCAAACCCTTAGCCATAATTATGAGAGCTTCCTTGGACTCAGGGGAAGTATCCATGGACTCAAGATGTGCAAATGTGACCCCAATTCACAAAGGAAGATCAAAGGGCGACACAAGTAATTATAGACCTGTTAGTTTAACTTCTGTTCCTGGAAAATTAATGGAGGCACTGGTTAAAGAAGCACGGCAGGATCATCTAGACAAGACTTCAGTTACAGCTCAGACACAGCATGGTTTTGTTAAGGGGAAGTCTTGCCTGACCAATTTGATTGGATACTATGATGCAGTCACAAAAGAACTGGATGCAGGGAATAACTTTTATATTATATACTTGGATCTTAGAAAGGCTTTTGATACTGTTGCGCATGGAAGACTGCTGCACAAATTGGAGCAGTGTGGCATTGGAGGCAAATTGCTGCTATGGATAAAGGGGTGGTTGAGGGGGAGAAGACAGAGAGTGGTAATCAATGGACACTGCTCATCGGGGACTAATGTTATTAGTGGAGTCCCTCAGGACTCAGTGTTGGGTCCGTTATTGTTTTCTGTATTTATAAATGATATTGATGATGGTATATCAAGCTTAATGTCCAAGTTTGCAGACGATACAAAGGTTGGCAGGGTTGTCAAGGACACTACTGATACTATGCTACTGCAACAGAATCTGGAAAGGTTGAGCAGATGGGCCGAGAGGTGGCAAATGAAGTTTAATATTGACAAATGTAAAGTACTACATATTGGAAACAGCAACCCCAGAGCAATGTATGAACTCTGTGGTACTACACTGACAGTGGTAGAGAATGAAAGGGACCTGGGGGTGGTTAGCATTAGCATTAGTAGAGGCATTTGATGCAAGAAAGCAAGCTTATGCAGCATCAGCCAAAAAAAAAAAAAAAAAAACCCACTTCCACTTCACCCCTCTGTTCGTTCAAAATACCTGTCCAGCTGAGCCTTAAACGTATTTAGGCTATCAACCTCCACCACAAGGGATGGAAGTCTGTTCCACCAACCAACCACCCGCTGGCTAAAGGCAAATTTCTGCACTTCTATCCTACATCTGTCTTTCCTCAATTTGAATTTATGCCCTCTCAGGTGATTTTTCTGAGCTAGAGGAAGAATCCCATCAGCATTGAGCATGCTTAAACCATTCAAGGCTTTATACACCTCTATCAGATCACCTCGCTGGTGCCTAGTCTCCAGACACTGTAATTTGCAAAACTTAAGCCTTTCTTCGTAAGAGCACCCCTTTGTTCCATTCACTAATCTTGTTGCCCTTCTCTGTACTCGTTCCAGCAGCTCTACATCCTTCTTGAAATGAGGCCTCCAGACCTGTATACAGTACTCTAGGTGTGGCCCGACCATTGCCTTATACAATGGTATAATCACCTCCTTATCCCTGCTGGAAAAATTCCTGTATATCATTGACAATACTCCATGAGCTACTGTCTGCACTGCTCAGAGAACTTCATATCTGCCTGAACAACCACCCCCAAGTCCCTTTCATTCTCTACCACTGTCAGTGTAGTACCACACAGTTGATACGTTGCTCTGGGGTTGCTGTTTCCCATGTGTAGTACTTTACATTTGTCAATGTTAAACTTCATTTGCCACCTCTCAGCCCATCTCCTCAACCTTTCCAGATCCTGTTGCAGCAGCATAGTGTCAGTAGTGTCCTTGACAACCCTGCCAACCTTTGTATCATCTGCAAACTTGGACATTAAGCTTGATATATCATCATCAATATCATTTATAAATACAGAAAACAATAATGGACTCAACACTGAGCCCTGAGGGACTCCACTAATAACATTAGTCCACGATGAGCAGTGTCCATTGATTACCACTCTCTGTCTTCTCCCCCTCAACCACCCCTTTATCCATAGCAGCAATTTGCCTCCAATGTCACACTGCTCCAATTTGTGTAGCAGTCTTCCATACTGTGCAACAGTATCAAAAGCCTTTCTAAGATCCTGTGATACCTTTTGATACTGTGCAACAGTATCAAAAGCCTTTCTAAGATCCAAGTATATAATATCAAAGTTATTCCCTGCATCCAGTTCTTTTGTGACTGCATCATAGTATCCAATCAAGTTGGTCAGGCAAGACTTCCCCTTAACAAAACCATACTGTGTTTGAGCTATAACTGAAGTCTTGTCTAAATGATCCTGCAGTGTTTCTTTAACCAGTGCCTCCATTAATTTTCCTGGAACAGAAGTTAAGCTCACAGGTCTATAATTACTTGTGTCAGCCTTTGATCCTCCTTTGTGAACTGGGGTCACATTTGCACATTTCCAGTCTATGGGTACCTCCCCTGAGTCCAAGGAAGCTCTCATAATTATGGCTAAGGGTTTGCTTACTTCCTTTGCTGCCTCCTTTAATATAACTGGATAGATCCCATCTACCCAGGGTGCCTTTCTTGTGTTTATCTTCAACAGTTTCTCCTCCACTTTACTCCCAGTTATTTCAAGATTCTGTAGCTTACTGCTAGAGTTGAATACACCTCTGGCATTCCCCTTGCTGAATAACTCCTCATGTGTGAATGTCGATGCAAAATATTCATTTAGTTTGTTAGCTACCTGAGCAGGATCATCAACAGTTGACCCATCGATATCAAGTGGACCAATCTGATTCATCCCCTTCCTTCTAGAGTTTACATAAGTAAAGAACTCTTTGCTGTTTTTCTTTGCATCCCTTGCCAACGATTTCTCGTAATCTGCCTTCGCCTGCCTAACCTCCTTTGTAACTTGGTTGCATATCAACTTGTATCTATCATAGGTTTCTGTGTCATGTGTTAATTTGTAAGTATCCCATGCAGTTTTCTTCTCTGCCATATGCCTCATTAGTTCATCTGACATCCACTTAGGCCTAAACCTTGAACAATATTTCTTAGTTGGTATGTAAAGCCTAGTAGCTTCCAAGATAAGTTCTTTGAATGCTTCCCATTTTGAATTTGCTGTTGGTAACATCATCAGTTGGTCCCACTGTATAGAATTTAAATACTGTCTCAGTCCATCGTAGTCGCCTTTACGGAAGCAATAACCCTTCCCTTTACCCCTAATGGTAGTTACCTCTTTGAGTAAATCCCACTTCAGCACACTGTGATCACTGCCACCTAGTGGTTCCTCTATCTGCAGATTCTTAATGCATGAAGAATCACTGCTGATAATCAAATCAAGTGTATTATTCCCTCTAGTTGCCTCCCGAACATGCTGATATAGAAAACAATCATCCAATAAATCCACAAAAGCCCTGCTAGTGTGTAAGTAACCAGCCCCCAAATTCCAGTCAATATCTGGGAAATTAAAATCTCCCATTATAAGACTCTCTGATTTACTGGCCCACTCTATTTCCCTGTACAGTTCCTTATTATACTCATCAGAGTCATTAGGCCTATAGCACACTCCTACTCTCAATTTTGATCTCCCAATGCTTATGTCACACCAAACTGACTCAACACTGCACTGTCCGGCGATGTCGACTGGCTTCACTTCCTTGGTTTTTATGTGTTTCTTAACTAATAGCATAACCCCTCCCCCCCCCCTTCCTATCCTCTCTATCCTTTCTGTAGACGTCGTACTCCCCAAATTGCAGTTCTGCATCCCTTATATCTGTGTGACACCACGTCTCTGATATCCCAACTATATCTGACTTTGATGTTTTGAGCAATACCTCAAATTCATCAAATTTATTTACTAAACTCCTAGCATTGGTGTACACGCAAGTATACCTGCACCTGTTTCTATTCTTAGCTACCCTAACACAACCCATGGCTCTCAGTGGCTCTCAGTACCGCAATGGCTCTCAGCAGTCTCTGAAATACCATGCATCTTGTTTTTCAGGCTTCTGTTCATTCTAATAGAAGCAGTGCAAGAATCTCTTTCACCTCTGCCAGTTACTACTGTCAATCTATTGGTCTTTGTCTCCCCCCAAGCTAGCAGTTTTCCGACCAACCTAACACTGCCTCGATAGCATCAGCAAATATTCTTGCTGGTTGTGCAAATATGGTTGTGCAGGCAGATATGAAGTTTTCTGAGCAGTGCAGACGGGCTGCAAGAGTAGCTCATGGTGTATTGTCAATGATATATAGGAATTTTTCTAGCAGGGATAAGGAGGTGATTATTCCCTTGTATAAGGCAATGGTCAGACCGCACCTAGAGTACTGTATACAGGTCTGGAGGCCTCATTTCAAGAAGGATGTAGAGATGCTGGATGAGTACAGAGAAGGGCAACAAGATTAATGAATGGAACAAAGGGGTGCTCTTACGATGAAAGGCTTACGTTTTGCAAATTACAGTGTCTGGAGACTAGGCACCGGCGAGGTGATCTGATAGAGGTGTATAAAGCCTTGAATGGTTTGAGCATGCTCAATGCTGATGGGATTCTTCCTCTTGCTCAGAATAATCACCTGAGAGGGCATAAATTCAAATTGAGGAAAGACAGATGTAGGATAGACGTGAGGAAATTTGCCTTTAGCCAGCGGGTGGTTGGTTGCTGGAATAGACTTCCATTCCTTGTTGTGGAAGTTGATAGAACTAAATAAGTTTAAGGCTCAGCTGGACAGGTATTTCGAACGAACAGAGGGGTGAAGTGGAAGTGGTTATTTTTTATTTATTTAATTGTTTTTTTTTTTTTTTTTTGGCTGTTGCTGCATAAGCTTGCTTTCTTGCATCAAATGCCTCTACTAATGCTAATGCTAAAATGCTAATGCTAACTTAGAAAAACTTTTTATTCTTTTGTTAATTTAACAACTCATTCTTCAGAAAGATGTTTTTCAGAGTGCACTTGATGTTGTAGCTACCAATAGGGCCCACTTCTTCATATTGTACTGCTCACAGACATGTAGGAAATGTTCCTCCCCCCCCCCCACCAAGACTCCAGATCTTAAAAATAAGTTGGCATAAAACTATGACTTTTGAAAATATCCATTTTTTAGATTTTGCTTTCTTGTTGCTTATCGTATTATTGTATTGCTTTCTTATGAATGTTTTATGTATATTCTCTTAATACTTAACAATACAACTAAGTAATAAGGAAGTTTGTTTTATTAGTTTTATGTTACATTTTAATATTTAATTATTATTTTTGAAAAATTAAGTTGTAAATATAAGCAATGAGCAACAAAAATTAAATCCTATTAAATCCTTTGAAAAATGCATAATTAGCATTAAAATTAGTAGAGGCATATGATGCCAGAAAGCAAGCTTATATAGCATCAGTCAAAAAAAAAAAAAAAAACACATCCCCTTCCTGTTTCACCTATCCATTCACTCCAAACGTTTGTCTAGTTCAGCCTTGAATTTATTTAAGCTGTCAACTTTGACAATGACAGATGGTTTGTTTGTTTGTTTGTTATTTGGAGCATTAGCAACTAAGGCCATGTTGCTAAGGGATATGCGGTGGTCATTCCCTGACCTTTCCGCATCGTCCGTATTTGGTGGTGATGGGCTCGAACCCCGGTCTAATCAAGAAGCGCGTACTATGCACTGCTGCTCCTTCCCACCTGGCTACGGAGACGCCTACCACAATGACAGACGGAAGTTTGTTCCAGCAATCAACCACCTGCTGGCTAAACACAAATTTCCACACATCTATTCTAAAACTTTCTTTCCTCAATTTGAATTTATGCCCCCTCAGGTGCAAAATCTAAACAAAAGGAAGAATCCCATCAGCACTGAGCTTACTCAAACCATTCAAGGCCCTATACACCTCAATCAGATCACCTCACAGGTGCCTCATCTCCAGACTCTGCAATTTGCAGAACTTAAGCCTTTCTTGGGAACAGAAACCGTTTGTTCCACTCACTAATCTCGTTGCCATTCTGTGTACTCATTCGAGCATCTCTATATATTTGCTAAAATGAGGCCTCCAGAGCTGTATGCAGCACTCAAGGTGTGGCCTGACCATTGCCTTATACAAAGGGAGAATCACCTCCTTTATCTCTGCTAGCAAAATTTCTAGTATCATTGACAAGAAGACCCCATGAACTATTCTTGCCACCTGTTTGCACTGCTCAGAAAACTTCATATCTGACTGCACAATTACAACTAGATCTTTTTCATTCTCCATTGCCCTGAGTGTAGTACCAATCAGTTGGTATGTTACTCTGCAGTTACTGCTACCCATATGCAACACTTTGCATTTGTCAATGTTAAACTTCAGTTGCCACCTCTCAGCCTATCTGCTGAACTTTTCCAGATCGTGTTGCAATAGCGTACTGTCATTAACAACTCTACCAACCTTTGTATCGTCTGGAAATTTGGACATCAAGCCTGATATACCTTCATCAATATCATTGATAAATACAGAAAATAACAATGGGCCCAACACAGACCTATGGGGGACACCACTAATAACATTAATCCACAAAGAGCAGCGTCCATTGATTACAACTCTCTATCTTCTCCCGCTGCTCCAATTTGTACAGCAGTCTTCCATGTGCAACAGTATCAAAAGTTTTCATAAAATTCAAGTATACGATATCAAAATTGTTTTTTGCATCCAGTTCTTTTGTGACCAAATCATAGTATCCAATAAAATTGGTCAGACAAGACTTCCCCTTAACAAACCCATGGTGTGTCTGAACTATTACTGCAGTCTTGTCTAGGTGATTTTGTATCACCTCTTTAACCAGTAACTCCATTATTTTCCCCAGAACTGAAGTTAAACTAACAGGTCTGTAATTACTCGTGTCACTTTTCAGTCACCCTTTGTGAATTGGGGATATATTTGCACATCTCCAGTCCGTGGGTACCTCCCCCCTCAGTCCAAGGATGCCCTCAAAATCATGGCTAAGGGCCTGTTTACTTCCTTTGCTGCCTCCTTTAATATAACTGGATAAATCCCATCCACCCCCAGGTGCCTTTCTTATGTTTAACTGCAACAATTTCTCTCCACTTTGCTCTTAGTTATTACAAAATCTTTTACCTCCCAGTTACAGTTTGATAAATGTCTGGCATTCTCCTCCCTTAATAACTCCTCATATGTGAACGTAGATGCAAAATACTCATTCAGTTTGTCAGTTACCTAAATTAGTGGTTAAGGCACTGTTTTTGCAGCCTGCAAGTACCAATGTAGTAGTAGTAGTAGTGGCATGTGATGCAAGAAAGCAAATGTATGAGCTTATGCAGCATCAGCCAAAAAAAAAAAAAAAAAAAAAATCACACCATTCCCTCCAAATGCCTGTCCAGTTCCTCCTTAAATTTATTCAACCTATCAACTTCCACAACGACAGATGGAAGTTTGTTCCATCTGTCATAAATTTGAATTTATGCCCCCTTAGATTCGTAATCTGAACAAGTGGAAGGATCCCATCAGAATTCAGCGTGCTCAACCCATTCAAGGCCTTATATACCTCAATCAGATCACCGCGCAGGTGCCTAGTCTCCAGCCACTGCAATTTGCAGAACTTAAGCCTCTCTTGGTAAGAGGATCCCTTCATTCCCCTCACCAATCTTGTTGCCCTTCTCTGTACATGCTCAAATAAATCTACATCCTTCCTAAAAAGAGGCCTCCAGACCTGTATGCAGTACTCAAGCCGTGGCCTGACCATTGCCTTATACAGAGGGATAATCACCTCCTTCTCCCTGCTAGCAAAATTCCTATATATCATTGACAAAACCCCATGACCTGCCCTGGCAGCCTGTCTGCATTGCTCAGAAAACTTCATATCTGCCTGCACAATTACTCCCAGGTCTTTTTCATTTTCTACCACCTTAAGTGTAGTACCACACAGTTGGTACGTTTCTCTGGGGTTACTTCTACCCATATGTAGTACTTTGCATTTGTCAAGGTTAAACTTCAGTTGCCACTTCTTAGACCATCTGCCCAAATTATCTAGATCCTGTTGCAGTAGCACACTGCCATTACTGTCATTAACAACCCTGCCAACCTTTGTATCATCTGCAAACTTCAACATTAAGCCCGATATACCTTCATCAATATCATTGATAAATATACAAAACAACAGTGGACCTAATACCGAACCCTGTGGGACTCCACTAATAACATTAGTCCAAGAAGAGCAGCCGACCGGGCTAGCCGAGTGGGTAAAGTACCGGCCCGGCAACCCAAAGGTCGCGGGTTCAATTCCCGCCTCGGGCTTGGATCAAAGTACTGCAAAAAACCTTGGAAGGTGCAATGTGGCCACAGAAGCCGATGCGCCAACAACTACCAAATCAAAAAAAAAAATCCAAGAAGAGCAGCACCCATTGATTACCACCCTCTGTCTTCTAGCACTTAACCATCCTTTTATCCATTGTAGCAACTTACCCTTAATACCATTCTGCTCCAATTTGTACAATAGTCTTCCATGCGCAACAGTGTCAAAAGCTTTCCTGAAATCCAGATATATGATATCAAAATTATTTTTCGCATCCAGTTCCTTTGTAACTACATCATAATATCCTATCAAATTTGTCAGACAAGACTTTCCCTTAACAAACCCATGCTGTGTCTGAATTATTGCTGCAGTCTTGTCTAGATGATCCTGAAATGCATCTTTAACCAGCGACTCCATTATTTTACCTGGAACAGAAGATATTCATCATTTGATCTGTTTTGGCCCCTAGCAAATAAAAGGACTGATACACCTGCTATAATACAATCTGATTAATTTATATTAAAATTTTGATACCATATCTAGAACATATTACTAAATGCTTACCAGTTAACTACAATTACTTTGTGTAAATACCTGACCATGCTTTTAGATTCATATAAAAGTGGTGCATCAATTACCACAAACTGATGACCTAGAATACAAAAGACAATTATAGAAATATATATATATATATATATATATATTTTTTTTTTTAAAATCAATATTGCATAAAATACCTTATAATAAAGAAGTATAAGCTTTCTTTCTTGCATCACATGTCTCTACTAACGCTAATAAGCAAAAATGTCTATGCTAGTCATCCTAAGAAAATATAGTCTATGTTTAACCTCTATAACCTAGGTTTCACTAATGATGCTCCCCACTGTTCTTGTTGCTCTGTGGAAGACTGGTTCCACATTATGTATCATTACCCCATTGGCTTGAACCAGACATATGCTGATATTACATAAGAGCCAAAGTCAATTTACTGAAACAACATCTCGCTTCCAAAGAAACCATTCAGGAATTTTTTAAATTTTAAGATGTCAGCTTCCAAAGAAGCAGCAGCATTACAAGAAAAACAACTTAACTACAAACTCCCAGTGCCACCAACTCCAAGTGTTCAAGCCTCCTTTAACCATAACCCATAATGCATGACTAAGAAAATTTAATTTTACACAATCATTTCATTAGTGAATGATACCTTCTTAATGCTGGGAGGCCAGCATTAAGCAGGTATCATTCACTGATGACATCGCTGGTGTTTCAAATGCCACGTGGGACTATTTCTGATGCTGAACTCACACCCTCTTTGGATAACTGTCTCTCTCTGTGCGGTTAGGTTCAAGAACACATATCACAACTTTAGGTTTCAATTAAACCAATGTGGAATTTATTGCAGACTCATATTGCCTAGGGTGGGATTACAGATACTGTCCTGCATGCCTTGCACAATGTGGAATTAGCCTCTGATGACGATGATGGTCTCTCACCTCACTTTGTGGTTCCACTGCTGCTGATTCCTAGATCTCCCCCCCCCCCAGACAAGTAGGATCTTCTGGCACCAGTTCTGCCTACAGTGTTAGATACTCATTTTTTTAAATTGAGAGCCCCTCTCCCTGTTGTGAGGTCTCCTTTTAATGACTACTATCAGGGGATGGGACAGCTTCCTAACACTAAGCGCTCTCTCCTGCTCCAGTGTAGAATTTCTGGTGTGTGCTGTTCTGTAATGTATTTACCCTAGCACAGAACAAATGATTGGCTCCTTCCACCTACTTTTATCTTTTTAAATCTATTTTTTCCAAACTTCTGAGAGTGTTTTTTACTTCCTCCCACTTCTGCTCTCATGCAAATTCCCATCCAACTCTATCTTCATTCTCCATTTCACACTTAGAAAAGGCAAGCCTTAATTCTGTGACTTGGCCAGCTTGAAGAAAATCCTGTAAAAGTGACAGCAGACGTGGCCTCAACGTGACAAGGACAGGGACCAGTCATATACCCTGCATGAATGCCATTTGTAGCCTACAACTAACACTCACATTGAAATGTATTTGATAAATTTTTTCAACTATTAAAAAAAATTCCAACATTGTTTTCAGCTTCAAAAGATATTAAATTTTATATCATATATTATATTTATTTTCTTATAAATATAATATATGTAAATTAAAATAAGAGGTAGACAGAATAAAAAAGAGTGAAATATCAAGAAGTTAGTACCGTGGAAGGAAAATGTATCGAAATTTAGAACATTTAAATAAATAAAAAGCAAATTTAGCCAAGATTACAAGCCAATAAATAATGAATTTTGACCATGCCAACTTGAAACAGCGCTGAGGCCAAAAATATGTGAAATCACGACAATCGTGAAATTGTCGTGAAATCACGAAAATACACTTAAATAGAAAAGATGCAAAAATATTTGCTGATGCTATCGAGGCAGTGTTAGGTGGGTCGGAAAACTGCTAGCTTCGGGGGATATAAGGACTAATAGATTAACAGTAGCCACTGGCAGAGGTGAAAGTGATTCTTGCACTGCTTCTATTGGAATGAGCCGCAGTCTGGAAAATAAGATGCAGGATATTTCAGAGACTGCTGGGAATCATTGGGGTACAAATAAACACATAGGTTGTGTTAGGGTAGCTAAGAAAAAGAACGTGCATGTATACTTGCGTGTACACCAATGCTAGGAGTTTAGTAAATAAATTTGATGAATTTGAGGTATTGCTCAAAACATCATAGGCAGATATTGTGGGGATTTCAGAGACGTGGTGTCACACAGATATAAGGAATGCAGAACTGGAATTTGGGGAGTACAATGTCTACAGAAAGGATAGACAGGATAGGAAGGGAGGAGGGGTTATGCTATTAGTTAAGAAATACATAAAATCCAAGGAAGTGAAGCCAGTCGACATTGCTGGACAGTGCAGTGTCGAGTCAGTTTGGTGTGACATAAGCATTGGGAGATCAAAATTGAGAGTAGGAGTGTGCTATAGGCCTAATGACTCTGATGATTATAATAAGAAATTGTACGGGGAAATAGAGTGGGCCAGTAAATCAGAGAGTCTTATAATGGGGGATTTTAATTTCCCACATATTGACTGGAATTTGGGGGCTGGTCACTCACACACTAGCAAGGCTTTTGTGGATTTATTGGATGATTTGTTTTCTACATCAGCATGTTCGGGAGGCAACTAGAGGGAGTAATACTCTTGATTTAATTATCAGTAGTGATTCTTCATGCATTAAGAATCTGCAGGTAAATGAACCACTAGGTGGCAGTGATCACAGTGTGCTGAAGTGGGATTTACTCAAAGAGGTAACTACCATTAGGGGTAAAGGGAAGGGTTATTGCTTTCGTAAAGGCGACTACGATGGTTTGAGACAGTATTTAAATTATATACAGTGGGACCAACTGATGATGTTACCAACAGCAAATTCAAAATGGGAAGCATTCAAAGAACTTACCTTGGACGCTACTAGGCTTTACATACCAACTAAGAAATATTGTTCAAGGTTTAGGCCTAAGTGGATGTCAGATGAACTAATGAGACATATGGCAGAGAAGAAAAATGCATGGAATACATACAAATTAACATGTGACACAGACGCCTATCACAGATACAAGTTGATCTGTAACCAAGTTACAAAGGAGGTTAGGCAGACGAATGCAGATTACGAGAAATCTTTGGCAAGGGATGCAAAGAAAAACAGCAAAGAGTTCTTTACTTATGTAAACTCTAGAAGGAAGGGGATGAATCAGATTGGTCCACTTGATATCAATGGTTCAACTGTTGATGATCCTGCTCAGGTAGCTAACAAACTAAATGAATATTTTGCATTGACATTCACACACGACGAGATATTCAGCGAGGGGAATGCCAGAGGTGTATTCAACTCTGGCAGTAAGCTAGATAATCTTGTAATAACTGAGATCAAAGTGGAGGAGAAATTGTTGAAGATAAACACAAAAAAGGGACACGGGGTGGATGGGATCTATCCAGTTATATTAAAGGAGGCAGCAAAGGAAGTAAGCAAACCCTTAGCCATAATTATGAGAGCTTCCTTGGACTCAGGGGAAGTACCCATGGACTGGAGATGTGCAAATGTGACCCCAATTCACAAAGGAAGATCAAAGGGCGACACAAGTAATTATAGACCTGTTAGTTTAACTTCTGTTCCTGGAAAATTAATGGAGGCACTGGTTAAAGAAGCACTGCAGGATCATCTAGATAAGATTTCAGTTATAGCTCAGACACAGCATGGTTTTGTTAAGGGAAAATCTTGCCTGATCAATTTGATTGGATACTATTATGAAGTCGCAAAAGAACTGGATTCAGGCAATAACTTTGATATTATATATTTAGATCTTAGAAAGGCTTTTAATACTGTTGCACATGGAAGACTGCTGCACAAATTGGAGCAGTGTGGCATTGGAGGCAAATTGCTGCTATGGATAAAGGGGTGGTTGAGGGGTAGAAAACAGAGTGGTAATCAATGGACACTGCTCATCGTGGACTAAAGTTATTAGTGGAGTCCCTCAGGGTTCAGTGTTGGGTCCATTATTGTTTTCTGTATTTATAAATGATATTGATGATGATCAAGCTTAATGTCCAAGTATGCAGATGATACAAAGGTTGGCAGGGTTGTTAAAGACACTACTGACGCTATGCTGCTCCAACAGGATCTGGAAAGGTTGAGCAGATGGGCTGAGGGGTGGCAAATGAAGTTTAACATTGACAAATGTAAAGTACTACATATGGGAAACAGCAACCCCAGAGCAACGTATCAACTCTGTGGTACTACACTGACAGTGGTAGACAATGAAAAGTACCTGGGGGAAATTGTGCAGGCAGATATGAAGTTCTCTGAGCAGTGCAGACAGGCTGCAAGAGTAGCTCGTGGTGTCTTGTCAATGATATACAGGAATTTGTCTAGCAGGGATAAGGAGGTAATTATTCCTTTGTATAAGGCAATGGTCAGGCCACACCTTGAGTACTGTATACAGGTCTGGAGGCATCATTTCAAGAAAGATGTAGAGCTGCTGGAACGAGTACAGAGAAGGGCAACAAGATTAGTGAATGGAACAAAGGGTTGCTCTTACGAAGAAAGGCTTAAATTTTGCAAATTACAGTGTCTGGAGATTAGGCACAGGTGAGGTGATCTGACAGAGGTGTATAAATCCTTGAATGGTTTGAGCATGCTCAATGCCGATGGGATTCTTCCTCTTGCTCAGAATAATCACCTGAGAGGGCATAAATTCAGATTGAAGAGAGACAGATGTAGGATAGATGTGCGGAAATTTGCCTTTAGCCAGCGGGTGGTTGGTTGGTGGAACGGACTTCCATCCCTTGTTGTGGAAGTTGATAGCCTAAATAAATTTAAGGCTGAGCTGGACAGGTATTTCTAACGAATGGAGAGGTGAAATGGAAGTGGTTTTTTTTTTTTTTTTTTGGCTGATGCTACATAAGCTTGCTTTCTTGCTTCATATGCCTCTACTGATGCTAAAATACAATAAGCCAACCACAAAAGCATAACTGATAAGTTATACTTTTGTGGTTGGCTTATAACAGATAAGCAAGAATGATGAATAAATAAAATAAAACAACTAAAAATAGAAAAACTAATGACCGTCGAGTCTGTTCTCGTCAGAAGGGCACTTTTGTAAACAATAGTCATTGAAAATACGCATTTGAATACAGTGCAAATCTTGCAACAGAAAGCAAGTGACAAACAAAGGTCAGTCCACCGAAGAAATAGACCCACACCCTGGAACCACTAATGCAGTAAAGAAATAAAACTGAGAAAGCTTAAGCTTTTATCACTTACCACACAGCCGTGCTATAGTGAGTGTTCGTTACTCTTCCCTGTTCATGCTGCCATCTATATTCATTTTATTTTCAGTTTCTTGTCTATACCTCACTATCTTGTTGGTAGTCTAGCTCTGTGTTTGGTAAGTGCTTAAGCTTTCTCAGTTTTTTTATTTCTTTACTGCATTAGGGTCTCTGTGGTGTAGGTCTATTGCTTCATGGGTTGACTTTTGTTTGTCAGTCGCTTTCCACTGATTTGCAATGCATTTGAAATGCAGTATTTTTCATGACTATTGTTGTTCAGTAGCCCTCTGATGAGAATGGACTCAATGGTCACTTGTTTTTCTATTTTTTCACTTTTATCTATTTTAGTTGTTTTATTTTATTCATTTGTCATTGTTTACTTATATCTGTTATACTTCTGTGGTTAGCTTATTATATTTTGTTGTGATATTTCACATTTTTTTGTCTTCAGCATTGTTTCAGGTTGGCGGTCTAAATTCATTATTTACTGGCTTGTAATATTGGCTACATCTGCCTTTTTTTTTACTTCTCTCGTTGTTTTTAAATACTTTCTTGTCTAACTTCTTGATACATCACTTTTCTCTTCACTTTTCCATTCTGCATACTTCCTATTTTACTTTACATTTGTTATAATACAGGCTACATGTTGGTTTTGCTTATGCAGCCTGATGTTTGCCAATAATTCTTTATTGCTTCATTTCAGCCATCCGTACCCTCCAAGAAATGTCTAGTTTTTCCTTGAATTTATTCAACTCATCCACTTCCACAACAGATGGAAGCCTGTTCCAACAATCAACTACTCACTGGCTGAAGGCAAATTTCCACACACACACACACTTTGGAAGTAGCCCTTGTGCCAGAAAACACCACAACAACTACAACACATACTTTGGAGGGTACTATATGTATACAGACAGTGGTTGAACTAATGAGAACACCTACTAAAAGTCAATCAGCTGTTAAGCTAAGATGGGACTGAATCTACATGACTCCGGAACAGTCCTACAGATATCTGGCCCCATTCTTTCACAAGGAAAGCTGCTAATTCAAACAGGTTGTTACAAGAAACTCCAAAACATTCTGGGAGATTGATGTCAGGTGAGCGGGGAAAGCCATGGCAGATGAATAATTTTGTCCTCCTATCCACTAGGTCCACTATCATTTCAGAAGCCACTCATCTAGGAAAGAAGAAATGCCACAACAAAAAAGATGCTTAGGCTGGCTGAACAGCTCCCACCAGTGGGATGCCATCTGTTGGGATGAGAGGACTCGCATTACGGCAGGTAAACATTTCACTATTATTTTCTACAAAACGAATTATTTTCGTCATTAGCTATATGGTGCAAGGAAGCCTGAGGCTTTTGCTGCACCAGCCAAAAAAAAAAAAAAAAAAATCCTGCGCTACCCAGAGAGAGAGAGAAGAAAATCAAGAAAGATAAGAATGGTGTTATCCAGCTTAAGACCCTGGGTATGCCAAGCCCATAATTACTACGGTAATTTGTTCCGTATGACTACATCCGGTGTAGAGTCAAGGATTATTGAAAAACACTTATTTTCTACGCATGTCTAAAAGTAACATAAATAATTTTCTCTGAAATGAGATTTATAATTTCATTTTGAATCATATATATTCCCTAAATATGAGCAAACTAATTTCTGTTTTTTTTTTTGTTTTTTTTATGCATCTAATGTGCTCAGACATTACTGAATCGTATTTAGCAGTGATTTCTGCGGCTTTCAAACAAATTATCGGATGAAACACCGAAAGTCGTGAAATAAATTTAACAATGTAGCCTTTTTCCGCATTAAATTGTTTTTGTTGTGGTTTATATATTGTTGATACATGTTTTTTTTAAAAACAAACTTAAAATCTGACCAGTTTTTTATAATTGCTTATCATTATTAGCCATATGGTGCAAGGAAACCTGAGGCCCCCGCTGCACCAGGCAAAATAAAATTCTGAGTTATCCTGAGAGAGAGAGAGAGAGAGATGGGGGGGGGGGGATCACCAAGAAAGAGAAGAATGACGACAACATGCTCCATTATGAAACTTTATTCTCTCCGTATATATTTTGCTGGAATTTCTTAAAGATAATCTGAGATAAAAAGATAAACTGAGAAGCAAGGGCCTGCTTTGATGCTACCATCCACTCAGATGGAGAGGTTGGGTAGGTAGCTTGGTTAGGACAATCAGCTGACACGAATCCCATAACTATATCTTATGGGTTCATTTAATGATCCTGGTGTGTGGAGTGGACATTCTAAATATCACAGAACTGCAGTGACAAATTGAATGCAGCTATGAAATAATCCACACCATCATGGGAATGTTTGGAAACCATTGATTAAACAAGACAAGATTATTGAAATGTGTTCAAGTGACATACTTGTGACATGCATTGGGTTCAAGTGAAAGTATGTCAACTTCAAACAATTATTGTAAAATCAGTTATATGTCCTTAAAGATTAAGGGTTATTATGTTTGTATGCTTTTTTGAAATTTAGTGTAATAACTCTAAAATAAAGCTTTTCAGACAAATGTTTCGAACTTTTTTTTCTTTGGACCTTGGAACATGTTCCAGGATTTTTTGCACGTACTTTTTAAACATTTAAACAAGCTTTATGTACATGTAAATGTACATAAAGCTTGTTATATTTATGTTAATATATATATGCATGTGCCAATAGAGCATTTCACATCTGGCACTTTGCATACACATTTTGAAATGGGCATTACTACAGAAATCAACTAATTGCTATGTAGGAAGCTCTCAGTGTAACCCCCCATAATTAGATTTTAACCATAATTAGGTACCACATGGGGCTCCTCTGCTTCGACCTTATATTTGTCAACTCTTGGTCTTGTATACGCAGCTGCAGAGTACTATGCTCCAGTTTTGAACATGGCTTAACAGTAACCACATAAAAAAAGGTGGATGTACAACTAAATAACACCGTGCGCATCATAACCGGAACAGTCAGATCCACCATTAATTTTGGACTGTCTTGAGCCACATCCTACCGATAGATCTCCAAAGAAAACGTGCCCTCACCATAGAATACAGAAAAATAATAAAGAATCCTGAACTACCAACAAACACCGGCATTCAAAACCTAAACAAGCTCCGTTCCAGATATCCACAATCCTGATAGCTAAAACACTGCAATAAGCCAATTTCAACCTTCTGGATACCTGGATGCAAGAGTGGCCACAAAACTCTCCTCCTCAATGTCATACCATGCCTTGTATCTCCAAAACACCATCTGGTTTTGACCAGCCTCGTAGGAAATGGCTAGCATTAAACAGGGCATGAACGTGCCACGATGGATGTGCAGACCTCCTCCATAAATGGGGTAAAATTTCTTCCCTCACGTGTAACAGCAGAGCCAATAGACAGTCCATCCAACACATAATAGAGGACTGTGCCTTGCGAGCCTATGAAGAAAACCCTGGAGACTTCCTGATGGTGACCGATGCGGCAATCGACTATTTAAATAAGTTAAATGTTTATCTGTGATTCTTGTTCTATTTCATTTAATTTTATACTTAATTTTATATCTATCATTCTTGAGTCATGTAATTTAATTCCATGTGTACTGTACAAGCCATATGATAAATAAATAATAAATAATTAGATTTAGCATCAACATTAGAAAAGGCACATGATTCAAGAAAGCAAGCTTATATAGCATCAGCCAAATAAAATAAAAAAAAAAGCACCCTTCTCATTTCACACATCCACTGCCTCCAAATGTCTGTCTAGTTCTGCCTTGAATCTATTTAAGCTATTAACTTCTACAACAGATGAAAGTTTGTTCCAGCAATCAACCACCTGCTGGCTAAAGGCAAACTTCCGTACATATATCCTACAACTGTCTTTCTTCAATTTGAATTTGAATTTATGCCCTCTCAGGCAATTATTCTGAGCAAGAGGAAGAATCCCATCAGCACTGAGCATGTTCAAATCATTCAAGGCTTTATACACCTCAATCAAGTCAACTCGCAGGTGCCTAGTCTCCAGACACTGCAATTTGCAAAACTTAAGCTTTTCTTCATAAGAGCAACTCTTTGTTCCATTCACTAATCTTGTTGCCCTTCTCTGTACTTGTTCCAACAGCTCTACATTCTTCTTAAAATGAGTCCTCCAGACTTGTATACAGTACTCAACGTGCGACCTGACCATTGCCTTATACAAGGGGATAATCATCTCCTTATCCCTGCTAGCAAAATTCCTGCATATCATTGACAATAAACCATGAGCTACTCTTGCAGACTGTCTGCACTGCTCAGAAAACTTCATATCTGCCTGCATAATTATCCCGGGTCCTTTTTATTCTCTACCACTGTCAGTGTAGTACCACAGAGTGAATAGGTTACTCTGGAGTTACTGCTTCCCATATATAGTACTTTACATTTGTCAATGTTAAACTTCATTTGCCACCTCTCGGCCCATATGCTCAACATTTTTAGATCCTGTTGCAGCAGCGTACCATCATTAGTGTTCTTAACAACCCTGCCAACCTTCGTATCGTCTGCGAACTTGGACATTAAGCCTGATGTACTATCATCAATATCATTCATAAATACAGAAAACAACATTGGACCCAACACTGAACCCTGATGGACTGCACTAATAACGTTAGTCCACGAAGAGCAGTGTCTATTGATTACCACTCTGTGTTTTCTCCTACTCAACCATCCCTTTATCCATAGCAGCAATTTGCCTCCAATGCCACACTGCTCCAATTTGTTCAGCAGTGTTCCATGTGCAACAGTATCAAAAGCCTTTCTAAGATCCAAATATATAATATCAAAATTATTCTTTGCGTCCAGTTTCTTTGGGACCACATCATTTTATTCAATCAAATTGGTCAGACAAGACTTCCCCTTAACAAACCCATGCTTTGTCTGAACTATAACTGAAGTCTTGTCTAGATGATCCTGCAATGCTTCTTTAAGCAGTGCCTCCATTAATTTCCCTGGAACAGAAGTTAAACTAACAGGTCTGTAATTACTTGTGTTGCCCTTTGATCCTCCTTTGTGGATTGGGGTCACATTTGCACATCTCCAGTCCATGGGTAGCTCCCCTGAGTCCAAGGAAGCTCTCATAATTATGGCTAAGGGTTTGCTTACTTCCTTTGCTGCCTCCTTTAATATAACTAGATAGATTCCATCCACCCCAGATGCCTTTCTTATGTTTATGTTCAACAATTTCTCCTCCACTTTACTCTCAGTTATTAAAAGGTCATCTAGCTTACTGCCAGTGTTTAATACACATCTGGCATTCCCCTCCCTGAATAACTCCTCAGGTGTGAATGTAGATGCAAAATATTGATTTAGTTTTTTAGCTACCTCAGCAGGATCATCAACAATTGAACCATCGATATCATGGGAACAAATCTGATTCATCCCCTTCTTTCTAGAGTAAACTCTTTGCTGTTTTTCTTTGCATTCTTTGCCAAAGATTTCTCTCGTAATCTGCCTTTGCCTGCCTAAACACCTTTGTGACTCCATTACAGACCAGCTTATATCTATCATAGGCTTTGGTGTCACCTGTTAATTAATATGTATCCCATCCATTTTTCTTCTCTGCCACCTGTCTAATTAGTTCATCTGACATTCATTTAGGCCTAAACCTTGAACAAAAATTTCTTAATTGGTGTGAAAAGCCTAGTAGTTTCCAAGATTAATTCTTTGAATGCTTCCCATTTTGAATTTGCTGTTGGTAACATCATCAGTTGGTCCCAGTGTATTGAATTTAAATACTATATGGACCTCCACAGTCACCTTTACTAAAGCAAAAACCCTTCCATTTACCCCAATGGTTACCTCTTGGAGTAATTCCAGTGGGTAGTTGGTTGGTGGAACAGACTTCCATCCCTTGTGGTGGAGGTTGATAGCCTAAATAAGTTTAAGGCTCAGCTGGACAGGTATTTTGAACGAACAGAGGGGTGAAGTGGAAGTGGGTTTTTTTTTTTTTTTTTTTTTTGGCTGATGCTGCATAAGCTTGCTTTCTTGCATCAAATGCCTCTGCTAATGCTAATGCTAAATCCCACTTCAGCACACTGTGGTCACTGTCACCTAGTGGTTCCTTTATCTGCAGATTCTTAATACATGAAGAATCGCTACTGATAATCAGATCAAGAGTATTACTCCCTCTAATCACCTCCAGAACATGCTGCTGTAGAAAACAATCTTCCAATAAATTCACAAAAGCCTTACTAGTGTGTGAATGACCAACCCACAAATTCTAGCAAAATATCTGGGAAATTAAAATCTCCCATTATAAGGCTCTCTGATTTACTGGAACACTCTATTTCTCTGACAGTTGTTTATTATATTCATCAGAGTCATGAGGCCCCGGCGGCTCACATCTGATCAATATGGGCTTGGCACACCCAGGGTCCTGAGCTGAATATCATCATTCTTCCCTCTCTTGGTGATTCCTTTGTTTTTTGCTGACTCTTGTTCTCTCTCTCTCTCTCTCTCTCTCTCTCTCTCTCTCTCTCTCTCTCTCTCTCTCTCTCACAGGGTAAGTCAGAAATTTTTTTTTTTGGCTGGTGCAGCATAAGCCTCAGGCTTCCTTGCACCATATGGCTAGTAATAATAATAATAATAATAATAACACACTCCTACTCTCAGCGCTTATGTCACACCAAACTGACTCGACACTGCACTGTCCGCACTGTCCAACCGTGTCGACTGGCTGTACTTCCTTGTATTTTATGTTTCTTAATCAATAGCATAACCTGCCCTCCTTTCCTATCCTGTCTATAATTCCTGTACACATTATACTCCCCAAAGTCCATTTCTGCATTCCTTATATCTGTGTGACACCACATCTCTGATATCCCAACAATATCTGCCTTTGAGGTCTTGACTAGCACTTCAAGCTCATCAAATTTATTAACTATACTCCTAGCATTGGTACACATGCAAGTATACATGCACCTGTTCCTATTCTTAGCTACCCTAACACAGCCCATGTATTTTCTTGTTCCACAATGAATCTCAGCAGTCTCTGGAATCCCCTACACCTTGTTTTCCAGGCTGCTGCTGATCATTCCAATAGAAGCAATGCAAGAATCACTTTCACCTCTACCAGCGGCTACTATTAATCCAGTTTCCCTGACAATAGAGTCACCAACAATAACTAGTTCCTTTTGAACCAGTGCATTCTGCTTTGGGGGATGTCGTTGTGTTGCATGATGTTCAAGTGTAAGCTCTGGCATTGATGTGGGCAGCTGAGAGCTTGATGGTCCCCTCAATTTAAATCCTTCGAGGGCATACACTCTGCCTTTCAAGCTCTCATATAGGCCCATAACAACGCTGAGTTGGCACCTGATTTCCTCACACTTCTTACATCGCACACACACAGACATTCCCCTTGGCAATATCATGTCCCGTTCCTGATTACTCCACAAACATCAAACAAGTGGTGCATTTCAAAAAGCTGTGATTCAGAGGATAACCCCCCTCAGTTCTCCCCCGAGCCACAGCACTCCCATTAGTTTGAGCCTTTTGCTTTGCTGCCCATCTGAGTAATGATTTCGATTCAATTTCAAATAAAACCTTAAACTTATATCCCAACGCAGTTATAACATTATATATATATATATTTCAGTAACGAGTATTATCTCTGAGTTAGGTTATATGACTTTCTTATCTCCTGTCAAGTTATATGTATTAATTTATAATGTTACATTTGTAAAATCTAGGTTATATGTATTTAATTAAAAAATTACAATTTAATTGACAATGAAATTTAATAAGATTAATAAATTTTACTGATTAATTGATACTACTATACTATACTAAGCTAACAGATTTCTAATACAGTGCTACGTGTTTCGCTATCTAGTTTTACGTTAAACCTTACACTATCTAGTTCGGGATATGTGTTGTATCATATAACAATGGCGGCATGTTATGAATGGTAAATCTAATGACACTAAGTATTAATTACTTTCAAAATTGTGCTATCTAAATTCAAAATAAATCACAGCGCTTGACTAGATATATAAGCTACTTATAGAAAATTTAATATAACAATTAAGTCAATAAAATGCTAAATATAATTAAAAACTTAGTGTTTGCGGGAGCTGCAAAAACTTGTCCATCACGGATTAGATACCCTTACCGATACTAAATAATAACCTACAAAATCTCTATCTCAGTTCAAATTAAACTAAGTATCATTACTAGGAATATAAAGCTACTTCTAGAAAATAAATTAATATGCCAATTTAAGTCAATTAAAAAGCAAAAATTTAAGAAAAACTTTTCTATTAGCTGGAGCCGTAAAAACTTTGCCTGTTCAAGTTTAAGTTCATGTTCACGATTTTAAGTAGGTTAATGCTCTAACATCCTCCTCCTTAATATCTAAAGCAGTGTTATTCAGTGTGCCAATAGTGCAGTATCATCTAAATTTTTGAACTATAACTAGTTTAAATTCTTAATTTAAACTAGTTATAATAAGAGTTATAATAATAAAGTGAATATAAATTACTATCTGTCATTTATTTTGTTAAATTAATTGACATGTTCACTGTGTCATGATGCAAATGTGCATCACTTTTTAATCCACTTGGAGGAAAACCACCTGACTTAGAATGAATTTCTTCTGATTTGACTGAAGGAAAACCATATATTTTTGTCAAGAAACCTTTGCCAGCAGCTGACTAAATCAGTAATAGTGAAAAGAAAACTAAAAAATGCCTCTGCCCTCCCCAATCCATATTGATTCAATCCCAGATCAAAAAGGTTAGAAAAGCACACAGTGAGTGTCAAAGAGTATTAGAATATAAATTTTTCTAAACTTAGAGCACAGTTCTTTTTTTGCAAAAAAAAAAAGTATAAATAAACCAAATCAATACTGTCAAATAAAGACATCAATGTGCCATTGGTAATATTTGTTTTAGTTATAGTCATCATAGTAAGTAGTGTGTTTAGAAAACATTGTAAGAGTGAAAAAAAAAAAACTTCTAAATAATGAAATAGCTATGGAAGTGCTATTTCACATTCATCATTGTAAATGATGAACTTGAGAAAAAACAGTGATCAAATGTCAGTACTGTACTTTTTAGACCAACTGTTTTGAACTTAGGAGATTTGTCAGACATTAGAAAAAATGCAATATCCTGAAATCCTACCATCTTTTCATATGTCACAAGTGTGGACAAAAAATTTTGAGCTTGTGGAGAAAGGATAAGTTTTTTGGAATTTTTTACTGTCTTTTTGATTAATTAACATATTAAATTGTGTTTGACAAATAGTTTAATAATCTTAGTCACGTTCATTAGCGTAATTTTAAATTCAGCTAGTAATGTCGCGTGTTAAGACTTATTATTTGTACTGCTATTGTATCAGTGTTTTGGCACAAATATTGCAGCATGTAACTAGTTAGTGCAGTGGAATAGTAGAGTTTAACTATAAAGTATTTAAGGGCAATGGCCTCATGCTATGAGGTAGAATGACTAATATGTAGGTTAGTGCAAATACATCATTTTAACATAGCTATCTACAAAAGTAGTTAAATTAATTAATTAAATTGGCATCGTTTTGGTTATATCTCATATTTTGACTGCCTTCACAACGAGTTGCCATGATATTGTACTACCTCAAATAAATAACACTTCACCAGCGGAGAAAACTACTGTTATTTATAGAGAACAAATAACAATAGTCTTCTCCACTGGTGAAGTGTTATTTATTCGAAGTAGTACAATACCATGGCAACTCGTTGTGAAGGCAGTCAAAATATGAGATATAACCAAAATTATGCCAATTTAATTAATTAATTTAACTACTTTAGTAGATAGCTTTGTTAAAATGATGAATTTGCACCAACCTACATATTAGAGTTTTACTTGTGATAAATAAGTAGCTCGAAAGTTCTAATCACTTGTTAGGCATATTTTTTTTTTTTTTTAGCTAAGAAATTTTACTTTTAGTAAGGATATAACTAATTTAAAACTCTGCAATCATAACAATATAACATAACATATATCTTGAACTTGACAGTGTAATATAAAACATAAAACTTGATAGCACAATACATATTACTGCATTTAGGAATCTATTAACTTAAGGCCTCCATAGCCGAGTGGGCAGGAGCGGGAGTGCAGTAGCACATGCTCTGAGTAGACCAGGATTCAAGCCCCTAACTGCTAAATGTGGTCAATCTGCCAACCCGCACTGGATCAGCAGGGCACATTATGGTCCATTTCCCTCAACATGAATCACTGAGGAGGCTTCCATCCTGCAGTGGATTGATAATAGCTGCAGTTTACCATTTTTAGTGTAGTGTAGTAATGTCAGTTAATCAAATGAATTGATTAATTTTATTAATTTTCATTGTTAATCAATTAAATTGTATTGAAACGGAAATCATGTCCCAGACTATGGCAGCAAAGCAAGAGACACAAAGTAGCGGGAGTGCTGTGGCTCAGGGGAGAATTGAAGGGGGTGATTCTCCTACAAATCACAGCCTTACAAGTTGTGCACCTTGTGGACGTTTCAGGAAAAGAACATGATACAGCCAAGAGGGAGATTTCTTTGTATGTGTTCGGTGCAGAGAGTGTGAAGAAATTGGGCACAAACTCAACGTTCTGATGGACCGTTATGAGAACTTGAAGAATTAGGGTTATGGATGTCCTCAAAGGATTTAAATTAGGGTAGGAGTATCAAGCTCTGAACTACTCACATCAATGCCAGAGCTTGCACCTGATCATTGGGCAACACAGTGGCAATCCCCAAGGCAGAATGCAATGGTTCCACAGGAGCTAGTAGTTTTTGATATCTCTATTGTCACCAACTACTACTTGACTTTATTGGGGAATCTTTAACTTTCCAGATGTTGACTGGAATTTGTGCATTGGTCACTCACACACTAGCAAAACTTATAGATTTCTTGGATGACCGTTTTCTAAAGCAGCATGTTAGAGAGGCAACATAAGGAAGCAATACTCTTCATCTGGTTATGATCAGTAATTCTGAATGTATTAAGAATCTGCAGATAAAAGACTCACTGAGCAGCAGCGATCACAGTGTACTAATGTGAAATTATTAAAGACAATTATTGTGAAGGGTAAAAGGAGGGGCTTTTGCTTTCTTAAGAGTGACTGCAGTGATCTCAGACAGTTTTTAAATTCTATGCAGCAGGACCAACTGATATGTTACGAACAGCAAAATCTCTAAATGGGAAGTAACCATAGAAGCTACTAGGCTTTTCATACAAATAAAGAATGCTGTTCAAGGCTTAGACCTAAATGGATGTCAGATGAACTATTGAGATATGTGGCGGAGAAGAAAAGTGCATGGGATGCATATAAATTATCAGGCGATACAGAACCCTATGGTATATACAAATTAGTCTGTAATCAAGTCACAAAGGAGGTTAGGCAAGTTAAGGCAGATTATGAGAAGTCTCTGGGAAAAAATGCAAAGAAAAGAAACCTTTTGTGCTCCTAATTAATCCTGTTGCATTTCTCTGCACTCATTCCAACAGATCCACATCCTTCCTGAAATAGCCTTTCATATCGCTATGGAGTACTCAAAGTGTGGCCTATCCATTGCCTTGAAAAACGAGAGAATCGTTTACTTGTCCCTGCTGGCAAAATTCCTAGTTATCATTAGCAAAACCTCATGAGCTATCCTAACAGCCTTTTCTGCACTGCTCAGAGAGCTGCAATTATTTCTAGGTCTTTTTTGTTCTCTGCTACCTTGAGTGTGGTACCACCTAATCAGTATGTTATTCTGGGATTAGTGCTGCCTATATGCAGTATTTTGCAGTTAGCATTAGTAGAGGCATATGATGCAAGAAAGCAAGCTTATGCAGCATCAGCCAAAAAAAAAAAAAAAAAAAACCACTCCCATTTCACCCCTCCATTCGTTCAAAATACCTGTCCAGCTGAGCCTTAAATTTATTTAGACTATCAACTTCCACAACAAGGGATGCCAGTCTGTTCCACCAACCAACTACCCACTGGCTAAAGGCAAATTTCTGCACATCTATCCTACATCTGTCTTTCCTCATTTTAATTTATGCCCTCTCAGGTGATTATTCTGAGCAAGAGGAAGAATCCCATCGGCATTGGGCATGCTCCAAACCATTCAAGGTTTTATACACCTCTATCAGATCAACATGCCGGTGCCCAGTCTCCAGACACTGTAATTTGAAAAATTACAGTCTTTCTTCGTAAGAGCAACCCTTTGTTCCATTCACTAATCTTGTTGCCCTTCTCTGTACTCGTTCCAGAACTCTACATCCTTCTTGAAATGAAGCCTCCAGACCTGTATACAGTACTCAAGGTGTGGCCTGACCATTGCCTTATACAAGGGAATAATCACCTCCTTATCCCTGCTAGAAAAATTCCTGTATATCATTGAAAAGACACCATGACCTACTCTTGCAGCCTGTCTGCATTGCTCAGAGAACTTCATATCTGCCTGCACAATTACCTCCAGGTCCTTTTCATTCTCTAAAACATAATCATCAGTTGGTCCCACTGTATAGAATTTAAATACTATCTCAAACCATCGTAGTCGCCTTTACGAAAGCAATAACCCTTCCCTTTACCCCTGATGGTAGTTACCTCTTTGAGTAAATCCCACTTCAGCACACTGTGATCACTGCCACCTAGTGGTTCATTTATCTGCAGATTCTTAATGCATGAAGAATCACTACTGATAATCAAATCAAGATTATTTCTCCCTCTAGTTGCCTCCCGAACATGCTGATATAGAAAATAATCATCCAATAAATCCACAAAAGCCTTGCTAGTGTGTGAGTGACCAACCCACAAATTCCAGTCAATATCTGGGAAATTAAAATCCCCCATTATAAGACTCTCTGATTTACTGGCCCACTATTTTCCTGTACAGTTTCTTATTATACTCATCAGAGTCATTAGGCCTATAGCACACTCCTACTCTCAATTTTGATCTCCCAATTCTTATGTCACACCAAACTGACTCGACACTGCACTGTCCAGCGATGTCGACTGGCTTCACTTCCTTGGGTTTTATGTGTTTCTTAACTAATAGCATAACCTCTCCTCCCTTCCTATCCTGTCTATCCTTTCTGTAGACATTGTACTCCCCAAATTCCAGTTCTGCATTCCTTATATCTGTGTGACACCACGTCTCTGATATCCCAACAATATCCACCTTTGATGCTTTGAGCAATACCTCAAATTCATCAAATTTATTTACCAAACTCCTAGCATTGGTGTACACGCAAGTATACATGCACCTGTTCTTTTTCTTAGCTACCCTAACACAACCCATGTATTTTCTTGTACCGCAATGACTCCCAGCAGTCTCTGAAATATCCTGCATCTTGTTTCCCAGGCTTCTGCTTATTCCAATAGAAGCAGTGCAAGAATCACTTTCACCTCTGCCAGTGGCTACTGTTAATCTATTAGTCCTTGCATCCCCCAAGCTAGCAGTTTTCCAACCCACCTAACGCTGCCTCGATAGCATCAGCAAATATTCTTGCACCCTTTCTATTTAAGTGTATCCCCTCCCTGTAGAAGCAGTCTCTTCTGTTAACAAGTGCAGACCAGGCTGAAAAAAATTCTATCCCTTGAGCCTTGCACAATCTTTCCAGGGCCGAATTCATCGACAAGGCTCTCATCATATACTCTCTCCTATCGTGTCTGGGCAGAATTGCAGACAATTTCAAATTCAACCCTAATTCACGGCTTTTTTTCAACAGTGACCTGTACTTGTTGTTGTTGTTTATTTGGTTTTTAGGGGCATTAGCAACTAAGGCCATATTGCTCCGGGATATGCGGTGGTCATACCCTGACCTTTCCGCATCCTCCGTATTTGGTGGTAACAGGCTCGAACCCTGGTCTAATCAAGAAGTGTGTGCTACGCACTGCTGCTCCTTCCCACCTGGCTACGGAGGCGCCGGACCTGTACTTGTTAAGTAATATCATTAGTGCCAACGTGTACAACTATATCACCTTTTGTGCCCTTAAAAGATGATATACGCTCTACATCAGCAACCTTTGCCCCTGGCAGACATACCCTAGTCCTGTTCCACCTATTCCTTTTACAAAGCATGTTCCCTGTGACAAAATTAGCAGACAAAAATTGCAAAATCTAAAACTGTATGCATAAATCACTAAATAATTATATATAAAATAATTCCTACATAGCATTATACAAAATATGTTCTTTTTTAGCATCACCTGAAAGTCACAAGCTCATGCCAGATTTGATTATGATTGCATCGTCCAATTTTTAAAATTTTGTTAAGATCAACAAATTTAGTTGTTTCCTTCTAGTAATCGATAAAAACCTTGATTAATAACACATGAAGGAGTGCAGTGATTTATAAATTACAAATTATGATTAGTTTATGATCTTAAGTGCCAATTTACAATGCTATCATGCAACAGTATCCTAACATATCTGTTTAATAACAAAACTTAAAGAAATGAATGTATCTTACTTGGGTGTGGCAGATACCTGGGCATTCACAACACCCAGGCATGACAGTTAGAGCAGAAACACACTATTATCACGTCATGTGAATTTTGTCATGTTCCTGTCACAGAGTAGTACTCTGTGGTTCCTGTTTAGTGTAAACTGTGAAGTCAGTCGGAGAAGAAACTGTAACGTAGGGTGGCCAAATTAAAAATTTGATCTCGAGGTACTCATGCTTATGTTTGGGGTATTCATTCCTCGGTTAGGGGTACTCGCATTATATCTTAAGAAAACCGAACACTTTTAATAGCAACTATTTTATTTCTATATTTTGTTGATTTTTACAAGTTCGTGGAATTCAAAATTAGTCAAATTTTAATAAAATTAACCGAATTATAGCCTGTGCTTTAAATCGTTTAATTCATAAAATTTTATTGCAAAAGTTAATAAACACTAAAGGAAACGTTTATAAATATTAACATCAAATGTTTTACATAATTGTTTACAATATATATTCAATAAACCTGATTTATTTTATCAAAAAGAAAATATTTACCTAGCAATACTTTTCATTTGAGCGAATTTTCTTTAACAGTTTTTCATTTTTTAGTGCACATGCATAAAATTCTTTGCATGACATTTTGGGATTGGTTTTCTGCAACAGTTCTCCTTCAACATTCTTATTTCTATCCTCTTTCCATGCATTAGACATTGAGCTAAATACTTGCTCATGCATTGCATTTGAGTGAGGAAAAGCAAACACAAAATTAATATTTTTTTCTGTATTACGTACTTCGTACGCATTTAAAATTTTTATCCAAACATCTGTGGTATTTTTGAGGTCTTTTGTCTCAATATTTCTACGGAATGATTTCAATAGAATATATTCTTCATACAGCAAATTGATATTGAGATAGGGAATTTTAAATAAAAAAAGTTTGTTGCCTGAGCCTTAAATCATTACAACGAAATAAAAAAGAAGTCAAGTAGAATGTAAAAGGTTACAAAGTAAGCATAATATAAATATTCTACAACCCTCTTTGTAAATAGGATAGAATGTCGTATTTGAGTCTTTAATTAAGGGTGCATTTCAACAACATCTCAACAGGTTGTTTTGTGATTTCTGCTTTTTTCAAAATTCCCCATTTCAAATGTTAAAAAAGGAATATCTTGGAAATTTTATTATACTTCCAAAAGGGATATGTCTGACAACTTGTAACGTTGTATACGTGTCATTCTCTTTGAGGAAAGCTGAAGCAAAATGAATTGCCACAGTTCATCCTCCTCTTCAGATTTTGAAGAAGATTTAGAACAGGCATGGGCAACCTTTCCTAGTTCAGAGGCCAAATTATCATTCTGTCTCCAAGTCAAGGGCCGAACCAAATTATTAAATAAAATAAATTAATATTAAATGAATTAAAACAAGTTGCTACTTCATATTTCATTTATTTATAATATAATTCTTTGGTATAAAGCTCTACATAAATTTTATAATATAATGAATGACATAACAATTTAATGTGAAGATTGGCCTTGTACTTGAACTACGAGACTATCAATATTGACGTTAATATTACTTAAGGATAATCACATAGAATTTGAGGTTTTCGTCCGTTATTCTTGTCCAAATTTTTGATTTATTGTATTTCATCCTCGAAAAAAACTGTTCACACATATGTGTTGCCGAAAAGACAAATGATTTTTTTTGAAAAGGCACGTAAATTTGTATATTTTTCTTCCACCAAATAAAATTTATAAAAATCCATCAAAGCAATTGTTAAATTGTGATTTTAGCACTAAATCTGCCTGAAGCTCAATAAGTTCCATCTGTAAGTTTTCTGGCACATTATTTACATTGGCATCCATCGGACAAGCAAATATAGCGAATGTGGAGTCTTTGTTTTGGAAGTTGGCAAACCTTGTATCAAATTGCTCTATTAGTGCCTTCAGTTCTTCTCCATAACAATTATAAGGCTAAAAATGATAACAATTTTTAGCTCTTATCTGACTTTCCAACAATCTTAGTTTATTACAAAGAGCTTTGACATGTCCATGCAGTTCATGAACCTATTGTCCTTGTTTTTGCAATTTGAGATTCAGTTCATTTAGGTATCTGGTGACATCTACAAGAAATGCTAAATCACACACCCACTCATCATCTTTTACTTGGTTAATCGTGTTTCCTTTTATGTCCATAAAATCTGCAATGTCTTGTCTCAGATCATAAAATCGTTTTAACATTTTACCTTTACTCAACCACCTCACTTCACAATAATAAAACACATCTTCATAATCCGAAAATAGGTCTGCCGAATACTCCTTAAATTGGCGGTGATTAAGTGCACATGACTTAATAAAGTTAATACTGGCTATTATAACTTCCATAACATTTGTGAATTTAATCGATTTTGCACATAGATTTTGTTGGTGCATAATGTAGTGAAAATTTGTTAAATTTTCCTGATGGATCTGTAGTTCTATTGCTCTTTCATGAACTATTCCAATAAATTCCTTCCGTGCACCAACCATTGCAGGGGCTCCATCAGTGCATATGCCAGATAGTGAACTCCATTTAAGCCCAAACCTCTCGAAGACTGTGTTGACTGTTTCAAAAATATCTTCACCGATAGTTGTTCCTTTTAACGGCCGAAGCGCCAATAATTCTTCTGTGATGTTGAAATCTGCATCAACTCCTCAAAGAAATATTGCTAGTTGTGCTGTATCGGAGGCATCGGTGCTGTCATCCAAAGCACTTGAAAATGCTTTCAATCTAGCAATCTTCTCTTTTAAACTTTTTTTGATATCATCAGCATAATTTCTATCCGTCGGACAACAGTACATCTCGGCAAACAAATATTCTCAAAGTCTTTTTTCTTTTCGGGACATATTATACTTGCAACATCCAGCAGACATTCTTTGATAAATTCTCCTTCACCAAATGACAGAATGCTTAGCGATTTTTTCACTTACCACAAAGCTGGCTTTGACAATGTTGTGGTGCTGCATTCTTTGCTTGTTGAACATTTGCTGCTGGGTATCCAAGTTCTTCTTCAACTTCTGTATTTCATCTTTTCGTAGTTGTCCATCAATTTTTTGGTGATCCGCATGTCTCGAAGTAAAGTGTCTTTTCAAGTTGTATTCTTTGTTGACAGATATGGATTCCTTGCACAGCAAATTTATTCAGAATAAAATAATAATCCTCCGTCCAGTTGTCCTGAAATTGACGATTCTCTGCATCTACTTTTCTTTTTTTGACATAACCCCTGACATTGTCCCAAATTTATAAGTGATATTCAGAACTGTCAAACAAACTGTCTTCTACACCGCAGGCACTGAACAGAACACAACATCAACACAGGCACCGAACAGAACACAACATCAACACAGGCACCGAACAGAACACAACATGAATGCAGGCACCGAACTGATACGTTGTAACATATTCACACACACTGCTAGTCAAAGTGAGAAAGAGATCTTGGTGGGAGAAAACATGGTGTGTTTTGTGCAAGTCATATGATGTCAGCTTAATGTGAGTTAGTAGAACACACCATGTTTTCTCCCACCATGAATCAGACACACTTTGCTGAAATAGATTAGGGCTGGATCAAAAGAAGTAGAGGGCGGGGGTTGCCCACATGTGATTTAGAAAATGCATGCGCTTCTCTTATAGCCGAGAAAACAAAAGAGTACGCAATGTATACACGACGTCAACTGGAAGAGAACAGAAAAAGGCGAATTCCATCATTTACTGCAGGACTTGAAGAAGATGAAAATCGTTTTAGGATGTACTTACAGATGAATAAAGAAGAATTTAATTTCCTGTACTGTTTATTCTAATTAAGGATGACATTCAAGGACAACATACGCAATTTCGAAATGCAATCAGCGCTAAAGAAAAATTAGTTATATGTTAAAGGAAAGTTGAAATACTGCAAGTTTAATTTTGAATAAGGACTTATTCTGTAAAAATATGAAACAAAAATTTTTAATGAAATTTAATAACAACAAAACACTACTTCTCAACCCTAAAAAATTGAACTTGTAAGAAATTGTTATGAGTTGTGCAAATTGAAATGATCGACATGTTCGTCCCCTGAATTTGTAATTCTGTTGGTCTATTTTCCTCCTTTGGCCATTTTTGAGGGTCCCTGACTGGACCTTTGCGGTGAGTATACCAAGCAGCTGGTCGAAGTGGAGGGTGCTTCGGAATAGGCACAGGAGCAATATCCTTGATGTTTCTGTTATTTGTTTTCGGATATTCTTACTTGTGCGCTGAAAACAGATTATTTACTTCTAATTTAATTTTCTATTAGCATTTCCTCCATTTTACTCTTGTCATGTGGTCACGCCTAACAAAATTTCTGTTCGAACAAAAAAAATCTGACTTCCTGGACAATGTCATTCAACCTTGAAGCCCGACGTGTTATAGAGCCAATTAGAACACTGCGTCTCTGAGCAATAAACTATTGGTAAATATAGCTCCCCCACATTTTATGTTAGATATGTATACAAGTGAAGTCTCGTAAAGTGATAATAGTGTGTTTCCGCCCTTAGCAGCATTAAGAATAAGGCTTTCATCCAAAATTGAAATTATTTTAATAGACTTTCTGTTAAAAAACTTAAGGTGACTTCAACTCAATTCAAAAAAAAGGAGGAGGAAAATGCTGGGTTCTTTTGACTTTTTTGCTGATGACTATAAAGGTGGGACTGAAAGCCTATTGTTTTCAGAAAAAAGTTTCTTCCAATAAAAAAAAAAAATTTTTTTTGACAACATAGATACAATTAAAGAAACAGTGTTATTACATACCTTTAATAAACGCAAGCAGAATTTGAATGCATATTGATTTTAATATCTCAGGATGTGTGATGACATTCAATTGCTTTCTTTTTTCAGGATCAGAAAATATTATTTCTCCTAAAAGTGATCTGTTGATAGCAGAATCTGGAAGTAAGATGGAAGCACCAAAATTTTGCTTTATTTTTTTCCAAGCTCTTTTTCCAGGCATGCAAACTGAAATAATAATAAAACAATTACTAAATAGAATAAATATTTAAATAGAGTATGGGCAAAATAAGTAATTTTCAGTAATGCAATTGCCAGTGGAAAGTGTGATTTGCAGAACAGCAATCTGAAAATATTTCAAGTTTTGTACTATTATAAATCAGAAATTATTTAATGGTAATGAATTATGAATTAATTTATGATCTGAAGTGCCAAATTTAGTGGTTTTTTTTTTTTTTTTTTTGGTAGTTGTTGGCACATAAGCTTCTGTGGCCATAATGCACCTCCCAAGGTTTTTGCAGTACTTTGATCCAAGCCCGAGGCGGGAATCGAACCCGCGACCTTTGGGTTGCCAGGCAGGCACTTTACCCACCCAGCTAGCCCGGTCGGCAATTTAGTGTGTATCAAGGTCGGCAATTTAGTGTGTATCAATATCCATCTTTGTTTAGTTGTTATGCCATACTGAATTACTGCAACCTCTGAAGGAATCATTTTTTCATAATTAGGAATATGTTGTCTCTGCCATATACTGTCTGTGCTCTCCTAATATACCCTGTCAGTTAACAGTGTGATGTGCTGGTGTGATTTGTCTTTAGCTGACTGGCACAACTGGAATTGCACTAACTTAATCGAGCACAAGTAAGAAGCTTTTTCACTTACACTTCCATGGTGACCTTGCACAATTTAAAAAAATATAAATTATACAAATATAAAAATAACTAATTTTATATTAGCAAAACCATGTTTTCTAATAGTGAAAGAAAAACATTACTCACAGTGGTATTTGATACATACATATTACTCCAATATTTGAGCAAATACTCAAATATCACAGTTATATACCAATACCACTTAACCTTGGTATATAAACCAATACCAAATACCACTTAACTTTAGTGATCTGTTATTATCTGACCATCACGGTTAAGTGGCCAAATCAATACTTGAAAGGGAAACAACTCTAAAACAGTACTTCCCAACCTGTGGTTAACAGATTTTGACAATGAGACAGAGCTTTTTCATGGTAGGCAACAATCCCATTAACAGTGGTGAGAAATATAGGCATGCCTATAACAACCTAATGTATACTAGATATGTTAAATGTGAGTACCTGAAACTGCATTAAAAAAATAGTTAGTCTCCTAGTTACGTGACTTCGGACTTACATAAATTTTTTTGGTAAAATCATAAAGATACTTTCTGTATAATTTTTAAGAGTGAAGTTGAATGAAGGAACAATAAGTATAAGTTTTTATTTTCGTTCCCAAACAACATGTGTTTGAGACAGGTGAACTATGTCGAAGCACTTCAGAGAAACCCCCACAACATTCAAGCTATGTGGGCTGTGTCCCATTGACTATTTCTTTGGAGAACTGCAGTCTAGTCTTTCATCTCTACATCTTTCCTACCTTTCTTCCTGGACTGTAGAGTCAGTTCAGTTTTGTTTGAGAGTGAAGTGGAAGCTTTTGTATGTAATATTTGTTATACATCGCGTTATTGTAGTGAAGTTGAAATTCACGTTGTCCAACCATTTTCAACGACTTCACATCAAACTATCATCATGCAGTGCATGCTTCATTTGCATATCATACAATTTCTTAGCATACAACTGCTGACGAGGCTAATGGGAGCCAGACGTGTTCAAAGCCGCTAAGTGGATTTTCTTATTTATTGATTTGAAATTATTGTTTTTCTAAAACTTTTGATTTAAATTTAGTAGTATAGCATTATTTTGTGATTTTCTGATTAATCTGGTATATTTATTCTTTACTCGGCCTTGTAATTGCATAAAAGTATTGGTAAGGGTATCATATCCACGTGTTACAAGCGGCTAAATATGGCTAAAAAACTTCTCGTTCAGCGGAGCTGAACGAGAAGTTTTTTAGCCATATTTAGCCGCTTTATTGGCCAATTGATACATCAAATTATTCTCTATAAGTAGCTTATAGACCTAGTCAGGATCGTTAGTTTATTCTGAATTGAGACAGCGAGATTTGGAAGTTAATTAATACTTAAGTGTCCGTAGATTTCCCATTCTTAACTTGCGCCATTGTTATACAATACGTTATATCCCAAACGAGATAGCGTTAGTATAGTATATAATATAATATTGTCAATTAATCAGCAAAATCTATTAATTTTTTAAACTCTGTTGTCAACTAAATTGTACTTTTAACTAAATACATATAACGACTTAGATTACAAACGTAACATAATTAATTAATACATAACTATATGGAAGTTATATAAATGGAACTCATAGATAATATTTGATACTGAAAAATATATATAGCGTTATAACTGTGTTAGGATACAAGTTCAGAGTTATAATTTTGTACTGAAATTGAAATTTTATTGAAATTAAATCGAAATCATTACTCAGACCAGGGCAGCAAAGCAAAAGGCTCAAGCTAATGGGAGTGCTGTGGCTCAGAGGAGAACTGAGGGGGGCAGTTGCCCTCTGAATCACAGCCTTTTAAAATGCACTGCTTGCATGATGTTTGTGGAGCAATCGGGTACGGGACAAGATATTGCATGGAGGATGTCATTGTGTGTGCGCGATGCAAGGAGTGTAACGAAATCAGGCGACGACTCAGCGTTGTTATGGGCCTATATGAGAGCTTGAAGGACAGGGTGGATGCCCTCAAAGGATCTAAAGTGAAGGGCCCATCAAGCTCTCAGCTGCCCACATCAATGCCAGAGCTTGCACTTGGTCATCATGCAACACAGCGGCAACACCCAAGGCAGAATGTGCTGGTCTCACAGAAACTAGTAGTTGTTGGTGACTCTATTGTCAGGGAAACGGGAAACATGCTTTGTAAGAAGGATAGGTGGAACAGGACCAGGGTATGTCTGCCAGGGGCAAAGGTTGATGATGTTGTAGAGCAGATATCATCTTTTAAGGGTACAAAAGGTGATATAGTTGTACACATTGGCACTAATGATATTAAGAGCAGGAGACCGGCAGAATTACTTAATAAGTACAGGTCACTGTTGAAAAAAAGCCGTGAATTAGGGTTGAATTTGAAAGTGTCTGCAATTTGAAAGTGTCTACAGAGAAGGGCAACAAGATTAGTGAATGGAACAAAGGGGTGCTCTTACAAAGAAAGGCTTAAGTTTTGCAAATTACAGTGTCTGGAGACTAGGCACCAGCGAGGTGATCTGATACTGTTCAGAGCCTTGAATGGTTTAAGCATGCTCAATGCTGATGGGATTCTTCCTCTAGCTCAGAAAAATCACCTGAGAGGGCATAAATTCAAATTGAGGAAAGACAGATGTAGGATAGACGTGCAGAAATTTGCCTTTAACCAGCGGGTGGTTGGTTGGTGGAACAGACTTCCATCCCTTGTGGTGGAGGTTGATAGCCTAAATAAGTTTAAGGCTCAGCTGGACAGGTATTTTGAACGAACAGAGGGGTGAAGTGGAAGTGGGTTTTTTTTTTTTTTTTTGGCTGATGCTGCATAAGCTTGCTTTCTTGCATCAAATGCCTCTACTAATGCTAAAAAAAAAAAAAAAAAATGCTAAAAATTCTGCCCAGGCACGATAGGAGGGGGTATATGATGAGAGCCTTGTCAATCAATTCGGCCCTGGTAAGATTGTGCAAGGCTCAAGGAGTAGAATTTTTTTCAGCCTGGTCAGTAAATCAGAGAGTCTTAAAATGAGGGATTTTAATTTCCCAGATAGTGACTAAAATTTGTGGGTTGGTCACTCACACACTGCAAGGCTTTTGTGGATTTATTGGATGATTGTTTTCTACATCATTATGTTCGGAAGGCAACTAGAGGGAGTAATACTCTTGATTTGATTATCAGAAGTGATTCTTCATGCATTAAGAATCTGCAGATAGAGGAACCACTAGGTGGCAGTGATCACAGTGTGCTGAAGTGGGATTTACTCAAAGAGGTAACTACCATCAGGGAAGGATTATTGCTTTCGAAAAGGCGACTACGATGGTCTGAGACAGTATTTAAATTCTATACAGTGGGACCAACTGATGATGTTACCAACAGCAAATTCAAAATGGGAAGCATTCAAAGAACTTATCTTGGAAGCTACTAGGCTTTACATACCAACTAAGAAATATTGTTCAAGGTTTAGGCCTAAATGGATGTCAGATGAACTAATGAGACATATGACAGAGAAGAAAAATGCATGGGATACATATAAATTAACACGTGACACAGAAGCCTATGATAGATATAAGTTGATCTGTAACAAAGTTACAAAGGAGGTTAGGCAGGCGAAGGCAGATTATGAGAAATCTTTCGTAAGGGATGCAAAGAAAAACAGCAAAGAGTTCTTTAGTTATGTAAACTCTAGAAGGAAGGGGATAGATCAGATTGGTCCACTTGATATCGATGGTTCAACTGTTGACGATCCTGCTCAGATAGCTAACAAACTAAATGAATATTTTGCATTGACATTCACACATGAGGAGTTATTCAGCGAGGGGAATGCCAGAGGTGTATTCAACTCTGGCAGTAAGCTAGATAATCTTGTAATAACTGAGAGTAAAGTGGAGGAGAAATTGTTGAAGATAAATACAAGAAAGGCACCTGGGGTGAATGAGATCTATCCAGTTATATTAAAGGAGGCAGCAAAGGAAGGAAGCAAACCCTTAGCCATAATTATGAGAGCTTCCTTGGACTCAGGGGAGGTACCCATAGACTGGAGAAGTGCAAACGTGACCCGAATTCACAAAGGAGGATCAAATGCTGACACAAGTAATTATAGACCTGTTAGTTTAACTTCTGTTCCCGGAAACTTAATGGAGGCACTGGTTAAAGAAGCACTGCAGGATCATCTAGACAAGACTTCAGTTATAGCTCAGATACAGCATGGTTTTGTTAAGGGAAAGTCTTGCTTGACCAATTTGATTGGATGATATGGTGCAGTCACAAAAGAACTGGATGCAGGGAATAACTTTGATATTATATATTTGGATCTTAGAAAGGCTTTTGATACTGTTTTTGCACATGGAAGACTGCTGAACAAATTGGAGCAGTGTGGCATTGGAGGCAAATTGCTGCTATAGACAAAGGGATGGTTTAAAGGGAGAAGACAGAGAGTGGTAATCAATGGATACTGCTCATCGTGGACTAATGTTATTAGTGGAGTCCCTCAGGGTTCAGTGTTGGGTCCATTATTGTTTTCTGTATTTATAAATAATATTGATGATGGTATATCAAGCTTAATGTCCAAGTTTTCAGATGATACAAAGGTTGGCAGCGTTGTTAAGAACACTACTGATGCTATGCTGCTGCAACAGGATCTGGAAAGGTTGAGCAGATGGGCTGAGAGGTGGCAAATGAAGTTTAACATTGACAAATATATGGGAAACAGTAACCCCAGAGTACTATATATGGGAAACAGTAACCCCAGAGCAACGTATCAACTCTGTGGTACTACTCTGACAGTGGTAGAGAATGAAAAGGACCTGGGGGTAATTGTGCAAGCAGATATGAAGTTCTCTGAGCAGTGCAGACGGTCTGCAAGAGTAGCTCATGGTGTCTTATCAATGATATACATGAATTTTTCTAGCAGGGATAAGGAGGTGATTATTCCCTTGTATAAGGCAATGGTCAGGCCACACCTAGAGTACTGTATACAGGTCTGGAGGCCTCATTTCAAAAAGGATGTAGAGTTGCTGGAACGAGTACAGAGAAGGGCAACAAGATTAGTGAATGGAACAAAGGGTTGGTCTTACGAAGAAAGGCTTAAGTTTTGCAAATTACAGTGTCTGGAGACTAGGCACCGGCGAGGTGATCTGATAGAGGTGTATAAAGCCTTGAATGGTTTGAGCATGCTCAATGCTCATGGGATTCTGCCTCTTGCTCAGAATAATCACCTGAGAGGGCATAAATTCAAATTGAGGAAAGACAGATGTAGGATAGATGTGCGGAAATTTGCTTTTAGCCAGCAGGTAGTTGGTTGGTGGAACAGACTTTCATCCTTTGTTGTGGAAGTTGATAGCCTAAATAAATTTACGGCTCTGCTGGACAGGTATTTCGAACAAACGGAGGGTGAAGGTTTTTTTTTTTTTTTTTTTTTTTGGCTGATGCTCCATAAGCTTTCTTTCTTGCATCATATGCCTCTACTAATGATAATAAGGTGTGACAGCATCTCTTGTAACTTAAGAAGTGGATGCAGTCCTCCTCCCACCCATTATTTTTTATATTAATTTGAATTTTATACTTATGTTAATGTCAGTTACCTGTGAAGTTCTTTACAAAAAATTTCATTTTGATGGTTATCATGGTGCTGCCTGAAAGAATAAGTGAAAGCAGTATTACTTCACTGCTGTCCCCAGATAAAGTTTTTAATTGTTATGGTATATATAACTATTGTTCTCCATTCTTCTGAGGATGTTATGTGGTTTTTGTAATTTTGGCATATCAGGGATATAGTAGCAATATTTTATTAGTACCGAGTTATGTAAAACTCGACTTACATAATAAGTCCTGGAACATATCTCTTATGTATGTGAGGTTACAAACTGTACTTACATGTACCGTTTCATATTTTTTGTGGTCCATGTTGTCTATCTCAAAAGTAGCCATTTAATTTTTTTTTTTTTTTTTTTCATTTATTGAGTAAAGCAGCCCCTAGCCAAAAAAATCTGGCAAATTTGTAACCTCAAAAGTAGCCAGTGGTTTCCACGTCAAATATAAAAGTACTACAATACTTTTATATTTGAGGTATATCTGAAAAAAAAAAAGGTCAGAAACACCATTCTAAAACAATGAACACAGATAGCCATGGAGAAATATATACTGTTTGAACTTGTAGACATTATTTTCAACATAAAGACTTTGTAGCTGAAAAGGAAAGGGGATATTCTACTGTAGAACTTCAAAATCCAAAAGGGCTCATACATCATTTTACATGGTACCTTACAGAAGCTAAAACCAGCTCTACTTCTGAAACACTAATGTGGATGCAGTCCCCCTCCCACCCATTTTATTTTATATTAATTTGAATTTTATACTTGTGTATAAGTTTTTGACACACATGAACTTTTTTGTTATGTCTTTACAAATTATAAGAAATATATTGTCAACATAATTTTTCCACATGATGTATTGATTTAGTGTGTGGGCTTTTAAGTAAAATGTAATGATGTTGGAGCCAAAATGTTTTAAAAAAATAGGTAGTCTCAGTTTTTGTAGATTTGAAGGTTTCCAAGTGGTAAAAAGTTTTGGTTGTCTGCACAGCAATATCATCATATATATCCCAGGTAAAATTAATTATTTCAAAATGAATAAATGATAGAGAGCTTTTAATATTTGTATCTGACAAATTTTTGGTAATGTGTTCAAAACTTTGTCTATGGTGTCTGACAATAAATGGAAGCAAACGGATTAATGTCAGTGACCAGTATCCCATGCTAACAGCAAAGAAAATAAGCAGGGCTGTATACATTTCTAGTATTTGAAGAAATATTTCTGAAATGCTAGCATTCAGATACATATAAGCAAGCTGTGAGCAGGTTTAATTAATATTTTTTATATTATTATTCTCCATATTAGACCTATCCAGATTGAACCCTTGTGTGCTGAATATGGGAAAATCTTAGATAACTCAGCTGATACTGTTGATGAATTGAATAGGTACTCTGCATTGGTCTTTACTGATGAAAGACCCTTCATGCTGAAAGGGGCTGTGCAAATGAGGAATTAGTGATTTCAAAATTACAGATGCCTGTTTATTAGAAAAACTTTTGAGCCTAAAGGCAAGTAAGGCTCCTAGAGTCAATGGTACATACCCAGTAATTTTGAGGGAGACGACCAGAGAGTGTGCACTGAACCACTGAGATTAATTATGAGGGCATCATTGGATCTGGGAGAGATTCCTTTGGATTGGGAAAGTGCCAGTATCACCAATACATAAAGGTGGTTCTAAGAGTGAAGTCGGTAACTACATACTAGTTAGTCTGATTATACTGGTAGAGAAAATCTCAAGAGACAATGCCTCGGTCCCTCATCAGAAGTTACTGTATAAGCTAGAACATGCTGGGCTTACTGAAAAGACTGTAAGATGGAGTGCAGGGTGGATGCAGGGCAGAAGACAGAGGGTTGTGATTAATGGATATCCGTCAGATTGGTGTAATGTTAGAAGTGGAGTTCTCCAAGGATTGGTTCTTGGATCACTCTTGTTTCTGATTTTCATAAACAACATCAACGAAGGGATGTCAAAATATGCAGGTGACAAAGATTTGGAGAGTCATTAATGATAAGCCAAGCAGCTTATCAGAGTCTAAAGACAGGTAACTAGCATGGTGAGATAAGTAAAAGACTATGATTACGTGGCCTATAGAGCTTGGCAACCTAGCACCTTAGGGGGACCTGATTGGGGTTTATACAGCTCTGAGAGGGGCTAGTAAAATGAAGGTGGAATTCTCATTATTATAAAGAATTCCTTAACTGTTACTTGCTGGAACAAGTTGCCTCTGCAGGAAGCTGACAATTTGAAGAAATTCAAAGGTCAACTGGATGATAGTTACCTAATGAAGAGGGAAGCACATAATTTGTATTTTATTATCTACTTCTTTTTTTTTTTTTTTTTTTTTTTTTTGGCTAGAGCAGCAAAAGCCTATGGCTTCCTTGCACTATATGTCTAATATTAATACTAATATCCATTACCAGTTGATAAATACGGAAGATGCCAATAATCATAATGAACTATCATATAGGATACAATTATCATTTTATTTTTTGGTATGCTTAATTCTCAAAAAGAAAGTGGCTCAAACATACTAAAATATAAAACATAGAAATAGCCCTAGACATGATCTGTGTTGGCAATGCTATAAGTTCAGGGGAAGAACAATTTTGTATTTTCAGAGCACTCCGGAGTTAGCACACCAGACTGAACCTATTGGTAACTCTCTAGGAGGCTTCCAGATCGGCTAGTGTATAATCTTGCTACCTCTACTCTGCCAGATAGTGACTGGAGGGAATCCAAGTTGTGTGTATGCGGGAAGCATTATCGAGGCCACATTATGTCAGGGATCTTGGTATATTCTTACCATGTGTACGCCATATCCAAAAATTTCATTACTTCATACAGCATGTCCCACCCACTTTTTCTTACTATTGAATACACCATGAATTGTTTAGATCTGCGAAAAGATCTAATCCTCCCAAGCACTTCCTAATTCATTTCACAAATATACGTGGTCTCAATTCTAATCTCAACGATGTCCATTTCCACTTGCAGTCTGCCAAACCCCATGTACTTTTTCTGACAGAATCTGAGTTATCGGTTGATTCAACTACTGCTCATCTCAGATGCCCAAATTATTCACTGTATGATTCCTTTCGCCTCAAAGGTGGTACTTGTGCATATGTCCATTCTGATATTCCCTGTCAGAGACTTGGCAATTTGGAATCTCCTCTCTTTGATCTTCTCTGGCTTAAAATCTCTCTACCTCATTGTGTCAAATTCATCTGTTGTCTCTACCATTCTCCCAACTCCACTAATCACTTGGAGCTCTTTGACTTCCTCTCTTTGCAACTTGACTTTCCCCAGTCCAACTTTCCTAACAGTGAGGTAATTTTTCTTGGTGATTTTAATGTTCACAACTCCACCTGGCTTCCGTTTTCTAGTCACACAGACCCAGCTGGTCGAGATGCTGAGGCTTTTGCAATTACTAATGACCTTGCACAGATTGTTCATTTACCTACAAGAATACCGGACAATCCTAATCATACAGCCAACACGCTTGATCTTTTTCTCACAAACAACCCTTCTAAGTACACGGTCAAAGTGAGAGGTCCTTTAGGCACTTCAGATCATAACTTGGTGATTGTCTCTTCTCCAATGGAGCCTTTATCTCATGGTTATTCCCAACCACATGTTGTTTGGCATTACAAGAATGCAAAATGGGATGACCTGCGAGATTTCTTTTCTTCTTTTGCTTGGTCAGATTACTGTTTCAAAACTTCTGATGTCAACGTTTGCTCAGATCGTGTCGGTGAAATTATTCTTGCAGGAATGGAATCCTTTATCCCACACTCCACTTTAAAATCTCGTCCTTTATCTAAACGTTGGTTTTCCAATAAATGTGCTAAGGCTGTTCAAGAAAAGAATGTTGCATATCGTAATTGGCTTGTTTCTAATTCTTCAGTTTCATTTTCTGCCTACGCCAAAGCTCTCAACAATTTTAAAGCAGTTATTAATCAGTCCAAACTAGAGTTTGAACAGGCTAAGAGTAGAAAACTTGCTTCTTGCCCTAATGGTAGCCGAGCATTCTGGTCTCTTGCCAAAGCTTTTGGCTGCAACCTTGGCCCATCTCAGCTCGCTCCCACCTCTGTCCAAACCAGATGGTTCCGTTGTCACTTCAGCCAAGGATAAAGCTGACCAGTGAGCATCCCATTTTTCTTCCAACTCGTGTATTAATGATCTTGGTAAAACACCTCCCACCATTTCCAACACGCTCCACTCAATGCCTCCTGTGGTCTTCCGTCAAAAGGATGTCAGAAGGATTTTGACGAATTTTGATGCTAAGAAAGCTCCAGGTCCTGATGGTATTTCTCCACTTGTTCTCAAAACCTGAGTTCCTGAACTTATTCCTATTTTTTGCCGCCTTTTTTCACTTTCTTATTCCAAAAGTGTTTTTCCTTCTGCTTAGAAATTTGCTTTTATCCAGCCGGTTCCTAAAAAGGGTGACAAATCCCTCTCATCCAATTATCGTCCCATTGCAATTACTTCTACTCTCTCTAAAGTAATGGAGAAATCAATTAACCGCCAACTCTTAAACTACCTAGAAACCTTCCGTCTGATCAACGATTGCCAGTATGGATTCCATCAGTGTCGATCCATGGGTAGAGGCATTTGATACAAGAAAGCAAGCTTATGCAGCATCAGCCAAAAAAAAAAAAACTCACTTCATCCCTCTGTTCGTTCAAAATACCTGTCCAGCTGAGCCTTAAACTTATTTAGGCTATCAACCTCCACTAGAAGGGATGGAAGTCTGTTCCACCAACCAACCACCCGCTGGCTAAAGGCAAATTTCCGCACGTCTATCCTACATCTGTCTTTCCTCAATTTGAATTTATGCCCTCTCAGGTGATTATTCTGAGCTAGAGGAAGAATCCCATCAGCATTGAGCATGCTCAAACCATTCAAGGCTTTATACACCTCTATCAGATCACCTCGCTGGTGCCTAGTCTCCAGACACTGTAATTTGCAAAACTTAAGCCTTTCTTCGTAAGAGCACCCCTTTGTTCCATTCACGAATCTTGTTGCCTTTCACTGTACTCGTTCCAGCAGCTCTACATCCTTCTTATGAGGCCTCCAGACCTGTATACAGTACTCTAGGTGTGGCCTGACCATTGCCTTATACAAGGGAATAATCACCTCCTTATCCCTGCTGGAAAAATTCCTGTATATCATTGACAATACTCCATGAGCTACTCTTGCAGCCGGTCTGCACTGCTCAGAGAACGTCATATCTGCCTGCACAATCACCCCCAAGTCCCTTTCTTTCTCTACCACTGTCAGTGTAGTACCACAGAGTTGATACGTTGCTCTGGGGTTGCTGTTTCCCATGTGTAGTACTTTGCATTTGTCAATGTTAAACTTCATTTGCCACCTCTCAAGCCCATCTGCTCAACCTTTCCAGATCCTGTTGCAGCAGCATAGTGTCAGTAGTGTCCTTGACAACCCTGCCAACCTTTGTATCGTCTGCAAACTTGGACATTAAGCTTGATATACCATCATCAATATCATTTATAAATACAGAAAACAATAACGGACCCAACACTGAGTCCTGAGGGACTCCACTAATAACATTAGTCCCCGATGAGCAGTGTCCATTGATTACCACTCTCTGTCTTCTCCCCCTCAACCACCCCTTTATCCATAGCAGCAATTTGCCTCCAATGCCACACTGTTCCAATTTGTGTAGCAGTCTTCCATGTGCAACAGTATCAAAAGCCTTTCTAAGATCCAAGTATATAATATCAAAGCTATTCCCTGCATCCAGTTCTTTTGTGACTGCATCATAGTATCCAATCAAATTGGTCCCCTTAACAAAGCCATGCTGTGTCCGAGCTATAACTGAAGTCTTGTCTAAATGATCCTGCAGTGCTTCTTTAACCAGTGCCTCCATTAATTTTCCTGGAACAGAAGTTAAGCTCAGAGGTCTATAATTACTTGTGTCAGCCTTTGATCCTCCTTTGTGAATTGGGGTCACATTTGCACATTTCCAGTCTATGGGTACCTCCCCTGAGTCTAAGGAAGCTCTCATAATTATGGCTAAGGGTTTGCTTATTTCCTTTGCTGCCTCCTTTAATATAACTGGATAGATCCCATCCACCCCGGGTGCCTTTCTTGTGTTTATCTTCAACAGTTTCTCCTCCACTTTACTCCCAGTTATTTCAAGATTCTCTAGCTTACTGCTAGAGTTGAATACACCTCTGGCATTCCCCTCGCTGAATAACTCCTCATGTGTGAATGTCAATGCAAAATATTCATTTAGTTTGTTAGCTACCTGAGCAGGATCATCAACAGTTGACCCATCAATATCAAGTGGACCAATCTGATTCATCCCCTTCCTTCTAGAGTTTACATAAGTAAAGAACTCTTTGCTGTTTTTCTTTGCATCCCTTGCCAAGGATTTCTCGTAATCTGCCTTCGCCTGCCTAACCTCCTTTGTAACTTGGTTGCATATCAACTTGTATCTATCATAGGCTTTTGTGTCATGTGTAATTTGTAAGTATCCCATGCATTTTTCTTCTCTGCCATATGCCTCATTAGTTCATCTGACATCCATTTTGGCCTAAACCTTGAACAATATTTTTCGATCGTGTTTGGCATAAAGGTCTTCAAAACAAGCTTCCATCTTGTTTAGAAGATGGAACTGTTTTTAGTAATTGGTTATCTAGTGTTCTCTCTGATCACTCACTGTTTGTTATTTGGTTTTTAGGAGCACTGCTGCTTCCCACCTCCATAGCCAGGTGGGAAGCACTGCTGCTTCCGACCTGGCTACGGAGGTGCCAGATCGCTCCCAGAGGGTGATGGTAGATGGCTCTCTGTCTTCTAACTTCTCCACTAATGCCGGTGTCACCCAAGGTTCAGTTCTTTCCCCCACTCTTTTCCTTTTGTATATTAATGACCTTCTTCCATTGACTGGAAATCCTATCCATAGTTTTGCCGATGATAGCACATTGCATTCCACTTTCCATTTTGAGAAACCTTGTCCTGCTCAATCAGCTTCAACTTCTTGAAAATCTGCTGCCAATTCCTTAAATGCTGATCTTTAAGTAATTCTCCAGTGGGGTAAAGACAACTTAGTTGATTTCAACCCTTCTAAAACTCAGTCTTGTCTTATATCTCGCAAAAAGGATTCTTCTGCTCCTGTGCTTATCTTTAGGGACACTCCGATTTCTAGGCAAAATGATATATCTCTTTTGGGGATTACCCTGACTTCTAATCTCTCTTGGCACAAGCACATTACAAATATTGATTCTTCTGCATCTAAAAAACTTGGTTTTCTCTTTCGCTCTCGGCGTTACTTTTCTTCCAAACAGCTGCTGACTCTGTATAAATCACAAATCCGTCCTGCCATGGAATATTGTTTCCACATCTGGGGTGGTGTCCCTAAAACCTCCCTCAAGCTTCTTGATTCCATTCAGAAGAGGGCAGTTAGGTTAATTAATGATTCATCTCTAACAGAGTGTCTCCACTCGCTTTCTCATAGATGTACTGTTTCTGCTGCATGCCTCTTCTACAGATACTTCCATGGGCACTGTTCTTCTGAATTGGCTTCCATAATTCCCACTCTCTCTTTCAAAACAGTCCGAACACGTGCCGCCACCAGCCAACATCCATTTACTGTCCAACTTCAAACTCACAGAACCAACTTTTCATCTTCCTCGTTTATTCATTCAACTGCCGTTTTCTGGAACAACCTTCCTTCATACGTATTTCCTGAAAATTACAGTCTACAGAAGTTCAAGTCCGATGTCAACAAATATCTTCTTTCTTCTTCTCAACCTCAAACCCAAGCACGGTACCAAGTACTATAGGTTCTAATACCTCTCGTATTTGGGGTTTACATAAAAAAAAAAAATACTCCAATTTTGATTGCCTTGCAGAAAAGGGTAACAAAAAAACTATATCTGTCATCATCAAAGAAGAAAAATGTGCATGATGATGGGATAACAGAAAGTTACAAAAAGGGTTTCCCATACATTGAAAATTATCAACGAAGTGTGCAATAATTTCTAATTTTTAAACTAAGGGAAAAAAAAAAAAAAAAAAAAACATTCAAAAATAATTATCCTGGAAGTGATACCAATTTTCTCATATAGATCTAGTTCTCAGTCTGAAAATGGCTGAAGCAGTAACATCACCCTGTGCTTGCATTAATCAAGATGATATCTAAAAATAGTTCAAATATGTAAGGATGTAATTTGAATTAAATGATCTTACTATTGTCCTCTAAATTAAATTAATATAGAGTCTATATCACACATTGTAAGTTTACCTTACTGGTTAAAAGGAATAAATTAAAGTATAGTGAAAATTCAAAAGTATCTTCACTGATTTGAAAGCCTATAATTATTGTGTATTCTGAGAATATTAAAATATACCAAGCACTGAATGAAGGCCAAAATCAGTCCAAGTTTTTTAATGGTGACTAAGTTACAAGTTTTTCCAGTAGTTAGCATGTATGTAATATAAACAGAGCAGATGGGCTGCCAGAGCAGGTCATGGAGTCTTGTCAATGATATATATAGGAATTTTGCTAGCAGATACAAGGAGGTGACTATCCCTTTGTATAAGGCAATGGTCAGGCCACACCTTGAGTACTGCATACAGGTCTGGAGGCCTGATTTTAGGAAGGATGTTGAGCTGCTGGAACAAGTACAGAGAAGGGCAACAAGATTAGTGAATGGAAGAAAGAGTTGCTCTTACAAAGAAAGGCTTAAGTTTTGCAAATTACAGTGTCTGGAGACTAGGCACCGGCGAGGTGATTTGATAAGAGGTGTATAAAGCCTTGAATGGTTTGAGCATGCTCAATGCTGATGGGATTCTTCCTCTTGCTCAGAATAATCACCTGAGAGGGCATAAATTCAAATTGAGGAAAGACAGATGTAGGATAGATGTGTGGAAATTTGCCTTTATCCAGCAGGTAGTTGGTTGGTGGAACAGACTTCGATCCCTTGTTGTGGAAGTTGATAGCCTAAATAAATTTAAGGCTCAGCTGGACAAGTATTTTGAACGAACGGAGGGGTGAAATGGGAGGTTTTTTTTGGCTGATGCTGCATAAGCTCGCTTTCTTGCATCATATACCTCTACTAATGCTAAACAAATGAAGAAAACAAGGCAAAAAAATAAATAAATAATAGAAAACAGAAAAAAACAAGTGGTCTTGGAGAGACCCAGCAATTGAATCCAAATGAAAATACTGCTGAAAATACAAAGGTGACACAGACAAGAAAATACCAGTGTAATCTATTTTCTGGTTTTAGTATTGATATAAGGAAATCAGTGTTTTAATATAAATTGCTTGGAAACTCTGAAGCCAATAAAGTGCAGTCCAAGTGTAATTCGTAGCATGTGTGATGTTCAGTGTTCCAAATTCATATGCCTATTACTTGTCTAATAATTTGTTGTGTGTTTACTTTAAAATTCTTTTGAAAGCATTAATAGCATTTTATAATGGCTAAAATTAAATGGAGCTTTAAGCAAACAACTATTAACTAGCTATACTTTCACAATTATATGTTGTAATGAGGGAACCATAGGTCAGTTGCGCTCCTAAAGGAACACTGGTACTTGCATAGCAACTATCATACTTCTTCTTTTTTTTTTTTTTTTTTTCCACTATAAAAACCAGTTTTAACTTTCCTGATGAACTGAAAATAGTCTTTTATTAATTATTATTTACATAATTTTTTTTCATTGTTTGAAACTTCTTCGCTACGTGTATTTTTCTACTCATCTTCTGTTCTACCATTCATCCCCAAATTTCCTACTTTTCTTCTGGAAATTCTTCAAAATAAAAAAAAAAGCAGTTCTTCATAAAAGTATACATGAGAACAATAAGCAAAACTATATAATACCACTAATGCTGATAAATTACAGTTTCTGATAGAGAGATGCTGATAGACTACTTAATTTCAAAAAAAAAAAAAAAAAAAAAAATAGACATGGTCACTCATGTGGCATCTATTAAATGCCAAAAAAAAACCCACAATTATTTCATAACTAATCAAAACAAAAAGAGTACAACATCATTTTGGGAAAAACTCTTGGGAATGTACTTTGGGGATATGATTCCATTCCCAAATTTAAAAAAAACAAAACAAAACAAAACAATCTGTCAGATGTCCATAACTGCCACGAAGTTAATATGATTACATAGTTCACAAACCATAAAACAAAAATTACCTTTTGTAGAACTCTAACTTTCATATAAAAAATAAACTATTTTTTGAAAGCCCTACAGTTTGGCAATTAAGCAATGCCAAAGCATTGGTCCAATAAGTTTTCTTAATGGCAATCAGAAGTGTGAGTATATTACTGTGAGTCTATCAAGCATATTACTGAACAATCATAGTACTCCTCAATAAGGAGGGGTTATGCTATTAGTTAAGAAATACATAAATTCCAAGGAAGTGAAGCCAGTCGACATTGCTGGACAGTGCAGTGTCCAGTCAGTTTGGTGTGACATAAGCATTGGGAGATCAAAATTGAGAGCAGGAGTGTGCTATAGGCCTAACGACTCTGATAAGTATAATAAGAAACTGTACAGGGAAATAGAGTGGGCCAGTAAATCAGAGAGTCTTATAATGGGGAATTTTAATTTCCCAGATATTGACTGGAATTTGGGGGCTGGTCACTTACACACTAGCAAGGCTTTTGTCGATTTATTGGATGATTGTTTTCTACATCAGCATGTTCGGGAGGCAACTAGAGGGAGTAATACTCTTGATTTGATTATCAGTAGTGATTCTTCATGCATTAAGAATCTGCAGGTAAATGAACCACTAGGTGGCAGTGATCACAGTGTGCTGAAGTGGGATTTACTCAAAGAGGTAACTACCATTAGGGGTAAAGGGAAGGGTTATTGCTTTCGTAAAGGCGACTACGATGGACTGAGATAGTATTTAAATTCTATACAGTGGGACCAACTCATGATGTGACCAACAGCAAATTCAAAATGGGAAGCATTCAAAGAACTTATCTTGGAAGCTTCTAGGCTTTACATACCAACTAAGAAATATTGTTCAAGGTTTAAGCCTAAGTGGATGTCAGATGAACTAATGAGACATATAGCAGAGAAGAAAAATGCATGGGATACATACACAGAAGTATGGGATACATACACATACACGTGACACAGAAGCCTATGATAGATACAAGTTGATCTGTAACCAAGTTACAAAGGAGGTTAGGCAGGCAAAGGCAGATTACAAGAAATCTTTGGCAAGGGATGCAAAGAAAAACAGCAAAGAGTTCTTTACTTATGTAAACTCTAGAAGGAAGGGGATGAATCAGATTGGTCCACTTGATATCGATGGGTCAACTGTTGATGATCCTGCCCAGGTGGCTAACAAACTAAATGAATATTTTGCATCGACATTCACACATGAGGAGTTATTCAGCGAGGGGAATGCCAGTGGTGTATTCAATTCTGGCAGTAAGCTAGAGAATCTTGTAATAAATGAGAGTAAAGTGGAGGAGAAATTGTTGAAGATAAATACAAGAAAGGCACCTGGCGTGGATGGGATCTATCCAGTTATATTAAAGGAAGTAAGCAAACCCTTAGCCATAATTATGAGAGCTTCCTTGGACTCAGGGGAAGTACCCATGGACTGGAGATGTGCAAATGTGACCCCAATTCACAAAAGAGGATCAAAGGGCGACACAAGTAATTATAGACCTGTTAGTTTAACTTCTGTTCCTGGAAAATTAATGGAGGCACTGGTTAAAGAAGCACGGCAGGATCATCTAGACAAGACTTCAGTTATAGCTCAGACACAGCATGTTTTGTTAAGGGGAAGTCTTGCCTGACCAATTTGATTGGATACTATGATGCAGTCACAAAAGAACTGGATGCAGGGAATAACTTTGATATTATATACTTGGATCTTAGAAAGGCTTTTGATACTGTTGCACATGGAAGACTGCTGCACAAACTGGAGCAGTTTGGCATTGGATGCAAATTGCTGCTATAGATAAAGGGCTGATTGAGGGGGAGAAGACAAAGAGTGGTAATCAATAGATACTGCTCATCGTGGACTAATGTTATTAGTGGAGTCCCTCAGGGTTCAGTATTGGGTCCATTATTGTTTTCTTTATTTATAAATGATATTGATGACGGTATATCAAGCTTAACGTCCAAGTTTGCAGACGATACGTGGGTTGTCAAGGACACTACTGACACTATGCTACTGCAACAGGATCTGGAAAGATTGAGCAGATGGGCTGAGAGGTGGCAAATGAAGTTTAACATTGACAAATATAAAGTACTACATATGGGAAACAGCAACCCCAGAGCAACGTATCAACTCTGTGGTACTACACTGACAGTGGTAGAGAATGAAAGGAACCTGGGGGTGGTTGTGCAGGCAGATATGAAGTTTTCTGAGCAGTGCAGACGGGCTGCAAGAGTAGCTCATGGTGTATTGTCGATGATATATAGGAATTTTTCTAGCAGGAATAAGGAGGTGATTATTCCCTTGTATAAGGCAATGGTCAGGCCACACCTAGAGTACGGTATACAGGTCTGGAGGCCTCATTTCAAGAAGGATGTAGAGCTGCTGGAACGAGTACAGAGCAGGGCAACAAGATTAGTGAATGGAACAAATGGGTGCTCTTACAAAGAAAGGCTTAAGTTTTGCAAATTACAGTGTCTGGAGACTAGGCACCGGCGAGGTGATCTGATAGAGGTGTATAAAGCCTTGAATGGTTTGAGCATGCTCAATGCTGATGAGATTCTTCCTCTAGCTCAGAATAATCACCTGAGAGGGCATAAATTCAAATTGAGGAAAGACAGATGTAGGATAGATGTGAGGAAATTTGCCTTTAGCCAGCGGGTGGTTGGTTGGTGGAATAGACTTCCATCCCTTGTCGTGGAAGTTGGTGGCCTAAATAAGTTTAAGGCTCAGCTGGACAGGTATTTCGAATGAACAGAGGGGTGAAGTGGAAGTGGTTATTTTTTATTTATTTATTTTATTTTATTTTATTTTTTTGGCTGATGCTGCATAAGCTTGCTTTCTTGCATCAAATGCCTCTACTAATGCTAATGCTAATAAATCTTCTAATTTATTATATGCTTTAAATACTGGGATTTTGGCCAATACTTGATTCCAGGCACTTCATTCACAGATGGTATAAAAATGTCTTAAATACTAATATTAAATTTACAAAGGCTAAACTGGATTGTTTAGCCTTTGTAAATTTAATATTAGTATTGCACAACATTATGTTGTGTTAGCAGTTCTCATTATAAATGCAAGAGTACTGAGCTGCAATTCAAATATTCTTCTTATTATTCTTTAAAAGAATCGTATTAATTTTTATTAATATCGATATAAATGCATTAAAAATTACCTTAATTTATCAAAAATCACTTGAGAACCACTGTTTTTTTTTTTTTTTTCAATATGCTACATTTTATAGCACATTGGAAAAAAAAAAAGAATGAAAATAAATAAATAAATAAATTTTCTGTTTATACTCCGGGACGACCAAACGGTCAGAGGAGTTCACAAGATAGACAGAATACAAGAAACAGCACCGTATTCAGCAGTCACGGGCTTGAACCCCGGTCACTCAAGGCACGTGTACTTATGCACTCGCGCGCCTAACCACTAGGCTACGGCGGCTAATTCTGTTTTAAAACTTAAAAAAAACTTTAGTAGATATTCATAATAATCACTAATACTCAATGCATCTACTAAGAATAATTGTATTAATTGAATATCAACATAAATTTTATACTATACACATTATATACTCAGTGATTACTGAATTATGACCACCTACCTAATACTCTGTTGGGACACCATTTGAACAGATAACAGCCACTATTCACCTAGGCATTGACTCCAATAAACGTCTGAAAACATCCATAGGGATCTGCAGACAAGCTGCCTGCAAGGCTTTCCACAGTGTTGGAATAGATGACAGTTGCATGTCCATACACCTCACATGCCATTCCAAACCATCTCACAGGGCACGGTGCAATTGGATTGAAGTCGGGCAACTTTGGAGGCCTATCAAGATGAGTGATATCTTCATTCTTTTCCTTGACCCACTCATGCACAGTGTGTGCCTGATTACATGACACATTATCATCTTGGAAGATCCTATTTCTGTCCAGGAAAAAATGCAACATGCAGGGAGTGCATGGTCTTTCTAAGAGGTGGATCTCACCAGTGAAACACTGGTCCATATGACCAGGGGTCCTAGTTATTTCCAGAAAAATATGCTCCATATTCAGGTGTGGGCCATCCCGAGGGTGCCAGGGGTGCACTGTGCCAACATTCAAGGGGCACCTGAAAAACTGAAACTTACATACACATAATTTTAAAGGAGGTGGCAAATTGCAATTTGCACCCGGGCACCACATTCCCAAGGAACTCCCCTGCCCATATTAAGCAACCACCACCACCTGCGTATATTGTGGACACCATGCATGATGGGTCCATGTACTCGTGTAGTTTTCGCCACAGTGTCCATCTGTGTGTTTGGTCTGATCTGACCATTACACTCATTTTTTAGCATTAACATTAACATTAGTAGAGGCATTTGATGCATGAAAGCAAGCTTATGCAGCATCAGCCAAAAAAAAAAAAAATAATAATAAATAAATAAATAAAAAATAACCACTTCCACTTCACCCCTCTGTTCGTTCGAAATACCTGTCCAGCTGAGCCTTAAACTTATTTAGGCTATCAACTTCCACGACAAGGGATGGAAGTCTATTCCACCAACCAACCACCCGCTGGCTAAAGGCAAATTTCCTCATGTCTATCCTATATCTGTCTTTTCTCAATTTGAATTTATGCCCTCTCAGGTGATTATTCTGAGCAAGAGGAAGAATCCTATCAGCACTGAGCATGCTCAAACCATTCAAGGCTTTATACACCTCTATCAGATCACCTCGCTGGTGCCCAGTCCCCAGACACTGTAATTTGCAAAACTTAAGCCTTTCTTCGTAAGAGCACCCCTTTGTTCCATTCACTAATCTTGTTGCCCTTCTCTGTACTCGTTCCAGCACAACATTCGCAGTAGACAATGATCAACAGTGAGGTGTGGGTGTGTTTCCTGGGTGGCCTGCTGTGGAACCCCCATGCACCTGAGTGTGTGATGCATCATCATTTGGGATATTGTTCTTGCATAATGCACTGCACTCATTGCTCACCATGAACATACACCTTGTGTAATCTTTTACAGTTCTGTCACAGGAGGTGGCTTGACCTGTTCAAAACCATTTTTTGTACACCTTAACCACAGTGGGCTGTAAGCAGCCAACAAGGCATGCCATTTCTAATATGGAAGCATCTGATGCACGAGCTCCCACAGTCATGACTATTTGAAACTCTGTGATATCTTTACTACATTCCATAACTGCTACTTTATCACTTTGACTGTCACGGCCGGATGCAAAGTACTACTGCTATAGCATTCAGTTTTTTATACCATGAGCTATGAAGCATAGTCCATTACAGATTAATGGTCTTAATTCAGTGATCACTGATTGTACACCTAAAGTTACCACATCTTCAAAGTGTGTGACCTGGAAATGACTGGAGAGGATAGGGAAGAAGTAGTGAAGAACATTTTTTTTTATGCAAAATACACATTTTTTAGAATACTTTTTGATGAAAAAATTAATTTGTTACATGTTACTTACCGTACTAGATAAAAATTACTAAACATTTGTAAATTATACATTCTATAAAGCACATAATAATAATATACAGTCATACCGAATTTGCTTAAAAATGGAATGGAATTTTTTTTAATATATATATATATATATCATTCTATAACCAGGAGAAATTATCACAATTATATCATACTGTTCAGTATCTTAAACAATAGTTATCACTTTGTTCCTCCCTCTGAATGCTTTAGTTTGCCGATTTCAAGTACGGATAAAAGTACGGTTAACTGAATAAACGACAATTTAAGTTTAGACATCTACATATAGTAACGTATCCAGGAGACAAGATTAAAATCTCCTACAAAAAAATAAATAAATAATAATAATAATAAAATACTACGTCAAAAAGGTGGAGGGAAGAGGGTTGTTTGGGCAAAGCCTGTCATAGGGTTGAATTGATATCGAAACCTCCTTCCTGCTCCAGCGAATCAGACATGTCACTATGGGAAAGCATCACAAAATGCAAATTACCTTCTCTTGCTATTTTGTCTGAGTCTATTACAACGATTTTCATTTCAGTCAATATTGATGTTACAGTGCTTTTCCCAGAAGCAATTCCTCCTGTCAGTCCAACAAGAAACATTTTCTACCTGTGAAAAACAAATGGACAAAAAAAAAATCATGTTAACAAAGTTTTCTTTCGGTAATTTCATATTTAATAAGTGAAAATTATCACACAAAGTAAATACATGCCACCCATTTTATTTATTTTTTATCATAAACAAATAAATAAAATCAATGCATACATACCAGTTTTTTTTTTTTTTTGTTTGTTTGTTTGAAAGTATAGCGAAGTTCGCTTTTTTTTTCTTTTTTTTTAAAGTTCACACTTTAACTGGGTCAGAAACAGTGCTGCCACCTCGAAAGGTCTTGATAATCCAATTGTCCGATTTAAAATTAACACTTTGAAGAATTTAGTGAGTGTTACAACAATGCCTGTAAACGGAATGCAGTCTATGGTGGACTTGTCTGTTTGCTGGACGAAAAATCAGATTTCCAGGAGATAAAACCATATCACTCTGCGCACAATCAACTAACAGGAAATGAAAAGGCCTCTCTTCTCAGGATTCATAATAACAATGAAGTTAAGCTTTTACTGAGAAAACACGGGAAACACAGGTTTATTAAAATCCTTTTTCAATAGGAAAACACCTTAAAATAAGTTAAAATAAATATTACACCAGACGCTTTGGGACACAAGTTGCCCTTCCTCAGTTGGAATAAACGTTATTACAAAACTAATAAAGAATGCCATAGCCGGTTATGGTGGTCATGCAAGGTGAACCACGTGACACAGGAGCAGACAACAATTAGCAGTTGGAAGCAGAGCCTTTGAGTTTGCAAAGCTTGAGTTTGCTGCGTGCGCCAATGTTTATCATTCAGATGGATGGTTGCTTCAATGATGAGATGGATGCGATCTCCTTTGTTCCTGTTAAAAGAATTACAACAACACGTAATGCATGTGAAGTGATTCTAACAAGACGCGGAGACGGTACTGACGAGAACGGGCGACAACCTTAATGTAGCGCCGTGGGTCAATGTCGTGCTTGGTTGCCCAGAAGTGTTCTGCGATCGCTTACCCCTCTAAATCAGCGGAGCGGATAGCTCTCTCGTGCTCGGAGACTGATTTTGATCCTCCTGCCAGATTCACCAATGTAACAGTCAATGCAGTCACGGCAGGAAATACGGAACACTGAACCGCTCCGCGATGGGGGGGGGGGGAATCAGTGTCTTTACCCTCGGAACAAGGGACCGCAATTTCCTGCCTAGAAGCTGCAAACACTTTATCCCGTAATTCCGTAAGACCTTTGGGGGTTGTGACAATTTTGGGTAGTATGGGATAAAGGCGGTCGAGGAGGGGGTCATCGTGACGTGTGGTACTAGGGTTTGCTGCGCGGACACGGGTCTATAGGTCATATTTATCTAAAGAACTGGTAGAATAATCGCACTTGGCCAGATCTGCCTTTACTCTAGTGATCTCAGCATGCCTTTCTTCCGCAGAACTGGAGTGGGTCCAGGCGGCAGTTAGTAGGGCTCGCTGTACTAATAAGCTAACGAACAGAGGGGTGAAGTGGAAGTGGGTTTTTTTTTTTTTTGGCTGATGCTGCATAAGCTTGCTTTCTTGCATCAATGCCTCTGCTAATGCTAATGCTAACTGTGAGCATGTGTTGACCGATAGTTGGTGAATTGGCCAGCACACATCGGTTTGTGATGGACTGAGGTTCTTAGACGCGTGCCTTCGCGTCGAATAAGGGTATCGAAAAATGGAAGAACATTGTCCGACTCCAGTTAATGATGAACTGAATAAAGGGAGAAAGTGATTTGAGATGTCGCACTGAGTCGCAGGAAATAACAACAAACACATCGTCGACATTTATCAAAATAATTGATCAAGAATTGACAAAATTCTTACATATCAACTACAATATTTGTTTTAACTTATTTTCCTGTTGAAAAGGGGCTCATACATATCTGGTGAGTATGGGCTTGGCACACCCAGGGTCCTGAGCTGGATATCATCATTCTTCTCTTTCTTGGCGATTCCTTTCTATTTCTCTCTCTCTCTCTCTCTCTCTCTCTCTCTCTCTCTCTCTCTCTCTCTCTCTCTCAGAGTAACTCGGGAATTTTTTTTGGCTGGTGCAGCACAAACCTCAGGCTTCCTTGTACCATATGGCCAATAATAATAATAAACATGTGTTTCCCCGTGTTTTTTCAGTAAAAGCTTAACTTCATTGTCAACTAACACGGTAACCTTCTAAAAGGGGAAAAAAATTTCTCGTGGTTTCTCTAACTCCATGCAAATATTACAGTTGATATTGGCAACACACAGATGCCGAAAAGCTCCTCCGTGTTTAGATTTTTTTTTTCATAGTATTGTTAAAGCGGATAGCTCAGAATATTAAGCATATTTTATTGTATGTTCAATAGAAGTTTTTAGATTTCACTTTTATTTGTAAATTTTAACAAACAATAAATGATTAGCATTAGCATTAATAATGGCAACGATGCCAGAAAGAAAAAGAAAAAAAAACCTTCTCATATCACCTATCCTTTCCCTCTATTACTTTGTTTAGTTCTTCTTTGAATTTATTCGAGCAACCTACTTCGAAAACATTAAATGGGAGTAAGTTCCGATAATTAAATTACTCTTGCAAATTTCCACACACACACACATCACTCTTGCAACCAACCTTCCTAAAATGAAGCTTCCAGACCTGTACACAGTACTCAAGATGCAACCTTCTCATTGCCTTAGACAATGGGATCATCATCTCCTTAATCCTGCTGGTAAAATTCGTGCATATCAATGACAAAATCCCATGAGCATCCTGACAGCCTGTTTATATTCTTCAGAGAAATTTACACCTGTTTGTACAATTATCCACTACTCTAAGTGTGGTACCACACAGGTTGTACGTTAATCCGGGATTACTGCCACCTTGAATTTGTCAAACTTCAACTGCTTAATTATGGTAATCAAGCATACCTTGATTACTATAATAACCATCCTGCGAGCTTTCGTATAATCTGGAAACTTATCAGACCTGATATGGAATTTAAATCTAACATCAAACCTGTTACAAAACCTGGTATCATCAATCCTTATATGCCTTCATCAATATCATTAATAAACACAGGAATAACAATTTACCCTACACGGAATGCTGCGGAACTCCACCAAGAACAACAATTCATGAAGAGCAACCCATTGATAAATTCTCTATGTCTTCTCGCACTCAACCATCCCTTTATCCATAACAGTAACTTGCCCACAACGCCGCAACGCAACGCTACAATTTGTATAGCAGTCTATTATATATATCAAAAGTTTTCGTGAAATTCAAATTGGCAAAGTCAAAATTAATTTTTGCATCCGATTCCTTTGAAACTGCGTCATAGTATTCAATTAGAGTGATGAGACAAGATAGCTCTTTTACAAATCCATATTGTGACTGAAGTGTAACAGCGTTCC